>NW_026731997.1:0-403747 GCF_028476545.2 Physella acuta
TTCAATGTTATCAAAGTTCTCTGGTTTAAGGAATACATACTTAGAAATATTTTCTCCATTAAAACTGGGAAATCGTTTTTTTTTTTGTTTTTTTTTTTTTTATTTTTTATTTTTTTTTTTTTGTAAATATTACGTTTCATGTGTTTTTTTTCACCGAAGCATGAACTATTTGGCCCGGCTTTATATCGTATCACAAATTGTGCTTGGATTTGGAAGGAAAATATCTCTCGCATTACAGCCCGTACTTCAATTATACCTTTTTTAAGGGGCTATTTTGTACTGATACCACTTCTTTCTAATTAATTTGGCTTGTCCCCGAATTGGGGGAATGGAAAGTGATAACAAAATATATTTTTACGTCCTTCTAGCAGTAACTTCCTCATTAACTCTAAGTGTAAGCGATCTTAACTATACCTAATACTTTTAAATAACTTTAATGTGGTATGTATGTTTGATTTAGCAAAGTTTTGAAATTTGCTTTTTTTTAAAAAATCCTCAAGTTTTAAGTAATATTTTAAACGTAGTTGTTTTTTTTTGTATAAAAAGGAAAATATTTTTCGTTTTCAATATAAAGTTTTAACAAACTTTCTCAGTTTGTTTAATTTTGCAGTTGTAATTATAAATGACCTCCCTTTTATAGTTTTTAAATGTAGGTGAATATATAGCCAAAGGTCTCAAAAACTCCGTTACGTTTGATTTAATTAACTGTCCTTTTGTCAAACCATACCAACCCATTGTACTTATTATATTTGTATCCAACATGGAGAGCTACTACATCTTGATCTGATTAATGTCGACAACATGGATAGGTGTTACGTTTAAATCATGCATGAACATGAAACTACACGGTCATTTTGATAAGGTATACATATAATTAATTAAAGGAATGTTTAGATAATAATCACGTAATCAGGCATAGTTAAACTAGTCCTACTGACTTCATTATACAATTAAGGCCAGCTTGAATTAGACAAGAACAGTATTTTAACCGTGTTAATATAAAAATAGGTCCAAATAGAACGGATAATTATGCGAGTAGCTAGAAATTATCCTATGTCAAGCAGTTGATAACATTTAGGAACCAATGATGATGACCTGTCACGGTCACTTCAAATTTCCGGAGAGGGGTGCGGACCTAAAATGTTAAGGGGGCGGACACTGCTAAAAGTATATATTTTCTATATAAATTCCATTTCGTTCGGGGTCGGTAGAAACTCTTCCGCGGGGGGGGGGGGGGGGGGGGGGGGGGGGGCAGAATTCTCTTAACAAAAGCAAAAAAATGATCAAGGTAAGTCATAAGCAACCAACCAACCTACAGCTAACAAACAAAACACGCAATTAACACCACACCCGGAGAATCTATCAACAAGCTAAAACTAAACCGTTGCACATTATGCCGCCTCTTATTCAGCGAAACACAAACAGAACACTTAGACAAGGCAAACAGCGACCTTTTAACTGCAGAATCTGTAAAGAAGAGATGTGACTAGACATGCTAGATCATATCGCAACCAACATTCCCAAAGTTATCGCCTACAAATGCTCCTACTGCGAAGAAATACTCGCAGTGCTCACATCAAAGATGTAGATAAAACTTCACCTCTAGAGCTGGCACTCAAACAATGAACCAGCACACGATGATGTATATTGCAGGAAAAGCAAAGAAATGGGCAATACAAGAATTATATTTAGAGACGAAGCAAACCAAACAAAAAGAGACAACCCAGTAAAGCCAGAATTCCAGATCAAACTTAACCCCCCCCCCCCCCCCCACACCACACACACCCTCAGCCCCATAATCATACTTTAGATGTTTTGTATTATCTCCCCCAACATATGAATCGATTTTGTATTGTTTTTAGTTCAATGTACTTTATTGGAAATTTGAGAACAAGAGAAAGTTAATAATGAAAATTGTAACATTCAACTTCAAGGTAGATATCATAAAGAAAACTAAAAAAGCTAATTGAAAGACTGAAAGGAAAATCCAGCCTATGCCTTTCTAGAAGAAAAGACACAACCCATTACATCCAGGAATTCAGATCAAACTTAACCGCCCCCCCCCCCCCCCCCCCCCACACACACACACCTCACCCCCAATATCATACTTTTAGATATGTTGTATTATCTACCCAACATATGAAGTGATATTGTATTGTTTTTGTACTGCATTGTACTTTATATGAAAATTTGAGAACAAGAGAAATCTCAAAATGAAAATTGTTTCCTTATAATGTTAAAATGTATTCAAAACTATGTCTGTTATGTATTTTAATGCACTAAAATAGAGAAATGGCCGTTTTTTAAATGATTGAAATACTTTGTAGCAAAATATGCTTAGTCTACAAAAATCGGTTGTTGATAGGTACACATACACATACAAGTTATCTAAAGGCTACATTTACCATGTCCTTGACACACTGTTTAAACGTCCCTATCATGGACTCATCACATTTCTTGTTTTCTATTGTGTTTGATTTAATGTACTAGGATAGTATTGTTTACTAGATTTGAGATTCTGCAGGCTTAACCTGAGAAGATAATGTCATTTGAATGAATACATTATGGCAACTGTTGTATCAAAGCTTAACCAAAGAGAATGTAAATAAATAAACAGGTTGTATAAAGTGCATAATTGTACGACTTGAGAACGTCACTCACAGCTAGGCTGGTATGTTAAAATTCTTTTTTGCCAGTGTAAGACTAGTCATTTGTAGGAATGTAATCATACGTATTTTTCTCTTTTTCCAAATATTCTGCAGAGTGATGGTTGTCGCAATAACATCGAAAGTACGCAACCTTTTATAAAACAAATACATATTAACAAAAGTTTAATTTACATAACTTAAATACACGTAAAATTTATAATGTTTTATCTGCCAAAATAAAATATTTATCTAGTTTCCAATGAAATGTTGAATATTTTATAAGATTCCTAATATTTGTTTATAGTTAATTATATTTTCCGAATTAAACTCATTGATTGTTTGATTTGCTCATTCTATGTTAAATTACCTCCCATAACACTTATTTTTTTTTTTAATTACAATGAATTTTTAGCCAAAATTCCTGCACAATCAAATCCAGCCTACCAGGGGAGGAACTAGCATACCACAAGACACCGCAAAGCCGTAAGGGGGTGGAGGCTGTTTTAGGGCCCAATTCGGACAAAAAAAAATGAATATTTATTTCATAAATAATGTTTCTCGTTTACCTTGATAGTGGGTTTGTTAGAAAAAAATGTGTCTATCTTAGGAGTTAAGGTTATACAGTAGCCAAAAAAAATCTGTTTCGAATAAACATCTTCTAAAAATCTACACGAGCAGTAGTGTGAAAGGTGCATTCTACTTGTATCACTTATTGCTCTTCTTTAAAACGTCTAATAGGATGCCCATAAAGCTCGTTTAAGTAGATATGCACTAAATACATTTTTATAAAAAATGCTTATATTAATTATTAGTTAAATTAGACACACTAAATAATAACAAGTCTATTAAAAGGAAATTTTTCAAAATTAATACAATAAATACAATAAATCATTCATATAAATAGCACGCAAGAAACTCTTTCACAAATCAAGCTTACGTGGGTTTTTTTTTAAATTTTGACAAAATTACCTGGTATTACATTTCCCTCTTTACAATTAGCAATAAGCTTTAAATGCAATAATTTTTTTAAGTAACTAGATCTTGCCCACTAAATATTTTTAACTCCCACTCCCACCACTAAAAGTTTTTATATATATATATATATATATATATATATATATATATATATATATATATATATATATATATATATATATATATATATATATATATATATATATATATATATATATATATATATATATATTTATATATATATATATATATATATATATATATATATATATATATATATATATATATATATATATATATATATATATATATACACATATTATATGCATATTTAAGAATGAAAGATATACAGACATCAGAAAGTTGTAAATCTACTACGGTCTCCGCATGTCACATGATAAAATACATGTAATCAGACAGCCTTCGGGACAAAGTTCAGGGGTGCTAAAAAGATCCGTGATATGGATAAAATAAATAGGGAGTGATCCCTCCTAAACTTTTTCGAATATTCTTATATAACACTACGTGCGGTGGCAATTTAAAATCTAAAGTCTTTTTTTAATATTTTTTTCATGTTTGGCTAATAAAAGTAACAATTAAACAGCAAAAAAAAAAGGTTGAAAGTAATTTTGGTTGTCATGGAAACCCAAAAAAAACTCCGCCATTTTGAATTTTTCGGTACTATTATAATCATATTTTAACTACTTATATTTCTGAATATATTACAACTTTTGGTACAACTTTTTGAAATATTTACTAGTAAGAATTTTACAAGGCCTAAAAAGTCGTACCCTTTTTAGTATTTAAATGTTTCGAAATTTGCATATTAATTACCAAACAGTTTTTCTATGAAAACCATCACAATTATCTCCTGACAAAAGTAGTATTTTTGCATATTAATTAGCAAATTAATTACCAGCCAGTTTTTCTATGAAAGCCTATACAATTCTCTCTCTAAATTCTTTTTTTTTTTGTTCAAATGCATTTATAAATTAACCCCCTTTTATTTAGTTTTAAATGGCGGCGAATGTACTGTAAATTGCTTAAAAGCTGTAGCGAAATCGAATACTCCTCTATAAATATTTTAATAAATTGTCCTGTGGTAAACATGACAAGCCTATTGGACATATTATATTTGTATACAACAAAAACGTTGATTTACAAAGATAAATCTAGTTAATCTAAAATTCTGACCTGATGTCGATAACATGGAGAGGTAATACATTTAGACTCGACTATGTCGACAACATCGACAAGTGTTATGTTTAAAATTTACACTACGTTTGTATCAACATTTTGATTGTAATGTATCTTAAGCATTTTACAGCAACATTGAAACAAAATATTTAGTATGCCACTATTTAAGTAATATATTTTTAAAAAATCAAAATTAATACAAAAAATCTAAGATATGAGACTCATCTGAGATCATTTTAGTTGACAGTTACATACACTCACATGTTTTACACAGTAAAGCATACAATAATTTACTCCCAGCAGGCTTGTATGCACTCTATTTTACGGTAAATACTGGCTCAAACAATGCTCATAACCCTAAGCAGTTCGACAGGAAAAAATAAATACTCCCTCTTCCCCATGTCACAATTCTGCAGACGACACTCTTTTGACTTCCTTCCTCATTTCACCAGACCATGTAGTTTAGACTGTAGGGACATCTGGCTCAAGGGACGTCCTGCGGTTATTAGCTCAATGATCGATTTAAATGTGCATGTGTTTTACACCAGGGATGGGCAATTGTTTTGGGCTGAAGGGCTACTTTGTGGTAGCAGATTTTAGCGGAGGGCTGCACCGTTTAAAATGGCGTGTTGTCTGTCAAAGTTGACCTGTTGCCTGTCAAAGTTGAATCTTTTTATCACTTTGCCAAAGCTCAACCACCTCCCCTGTTTTCGTGAATGATAACGTATTGATAATCTACCTCCATATCCTCAAGATTACATCTTTATTATCTATATCCATATCCTGAAGATTACATCTTGATTATCTACATCCATATCCTCAAAATTACATCTATCATAATATACCACCTTATCCGCTAGATTACATCTTGATTATCTACCTTCATATCCTCAAAATTACATCTTTATTATCTACCTCCATATCCTCAATATTACATCTTAAAACTTATCTCCATATCCTCAAGAATTGATATGAATTGTCGATGGTTGAGCGCCTTTGCTCTGATTAAGTTAACCACGCTTACAAAATGTTATATCACATGCTTGAAGTCAAGAGCAGCTTTACAAAGGCTTTTCTGATGCAAAATTCAATGAAATGACATCATTGTCTGCGTGCTTGTAATTTGTTTTGGCTTAAAGCTTAACTATACCCACATTTTTTCCAGTAAAACATCAGGCCCCATCTGTTGTAATACTTGCCATTCAATCCCACGACAAGCCACTTTTCTCAACACAATTTACAGGTCAATCAAAAAACTCCTGGCCAGTGGTTGTTGCGTGGTGTCATTTCAGATTATCCTCCTTAAATACGACAACGGTTTCATGACACTGTTAACACGCTGTTATCTTGCCAGTATTACAAAAGAAATATATGTGTCTCCAGTCTTCATTTAACATATGGTATTTATCACCAACATTTCGCTTTGTCGGAGGATTCATGGCTTCATTTAATTTTGTCGCGGATATGAAGCAAATCTCAGTTCAAGGCGGGGTTTTCTGAATGTCTGGCGGGCCACAAAAAAACTCTAAAAAAAATCACCCCTTTCTTACACGGATCTAGTTGTTAAAGTCGTATGCGGTTTACGATATGACGGATTATAAAACAACTTTAAATATGAATGTTTATTATACAGTGTAATGTGATTGGGGGCGCGTAGTGCAATAGTCAGAAAACAGTTTTTTTTTTTTTTAAATGTTTTGTTTTGTTTTGTTTGTCAAAACTAAACTAAGACACGTGTACAAAATAAAATTGTTCTACTGGCATCAACAATCAATTATTTCTTATCGGAGCTGTTTTAATTCAATCTTAAGGGGATATGCGCGGAAAAAAATCACAAAATTTCTTGTTTTTCGTCATGATCGGTTTCTTACACTTTTGGATACTTTGTCCATTTTTGTATATAGAAAAAAATAACTTTAAAGAGAAAAAAATATTTTATGTGTTTGAATTACGATTTTTATGACCCTATTAATTAAAAAATAATCATTTTTTTCTAATCTTAAAAGCTCTCTATGAAAAGTTTTATATCCGTCATTATATTGTATTTGACATCATTGGAAAGCTGGATTTCTCATGTATTTAATAAACTTAATTTCCTACATCTCGGAAACACCCAAAGCTTACAATCGGCTTTGCAGTTTACACAGATATGGTACTTTCCTGACCTAGTTTTCGTTACTTTTGGCTGTTTTTCTCAGTTCGCTGGTTTTTAACACTAAAAAGCCTACTACTTTTTTATTTATTAAACAATGTCAACCATATTTTCAGTAAATGTTCTTGATGCAACAATACAACTTTTGTCACGAGGGAATTGTGATTGCTTTCATAGAAAAAAAGTATTTGGTAATTAATATGCACATTTTGAAACTTTTGAATACTAAAAAGGGTACGATTTTTTAGACCTTGTAAAATTCTTACTAGTTATTATTTCAAAAAGTTGTCGTGACAAAAGTTTTAATATATATTGAAATATAAGCAGTTTAAATTTGATTGCTATAGATGAATAAATAAAAAAGCCATAGCATTTTTAAAAGTACCGAAAAATCCAAAATGGCGGAGGTTTTTGGGTTTCCATGACAACCAAAATTGTTTTCGACCCTTTTTTTTTACTGTTTAATACTTCCTTTTATATGCCAAATATGATTAAAGTATTCAAAAGGCTTTAGATCTTAAACTGTAAAAAATAGAAAAAAACATAGCATATCCCCTTAACTACAGCCTGTTCATAAAATAAAAAAAAAAAAAAACGCATTGTCTTCCTATGATAGTTTTTCTTTTCTTTTTACTTTCTCGTATATACGAAGTATAGAGAAAGTATTGTAATCGTGATACGGAAAAACATAATTTGCAATCGTGTCCGTATGTCTGTGTGTCTGTCTGTCTGTGTTTGTGTGTGTGTGTAAACACGATAACTTGAGTACCGTTACAGCTAGAATGATGAAATTTCAAATATAAGTATTTTATCAAAATCGTAGATCCGTATCAATTTTTGAGCGATTTCCGATAAACGGAAGTGGTACTTTTCCTACTTTGAAATTTTCAAAAGCCTATAACTTGAGTACTATTTCAGATAGATAAACGAAATTTCACATGCAAGTAAAAGATCTAATTCTCTACCTTCTGTTAAATAACCATTAAGTAGGTCTGTTATTACTAGTATGTACAGTGTCTTAGTTGTAGCAGTGTCTTTAGGCTAAGTTCATTATGGACACTGAGGTGAACACCGAGAAATGGGAAATGTCCCTCTCTCGTGAAGCTCATAAGCTCGAGTTAGAGGAGAGGGAGAGGGAGCGGCCGCACACACTCGCACTTAAAGAGAAGGAAATGGCGCTAAAAGAAAAAGAGATGGCACTTAAAGAGAAGGAAATGGCGCTAAAAGAAAAAGAGATGGCACTTAAAGAGAAGGAAATGGCGCTAAAAGAAAAAGAGTTGGCACTTAAAGAGAAGGAAATGGCGCTAAAAGAAAAATAGATGGCACTTAAAGAGAAGGAAATGGCGCTAAAAGAAAAAGAGATGGCACTTAAAGAGAAGGAAATGGCGCTAAAAGAAAAATAGATGGCACTTAAAGAGAAATTTGTCCCACATGGGGACAATATATAAATTGTCAGTACTTCAGGCGAGTGTAAAACTCATACAAAAGCTTCACACCCTGATATCACTAAATTCCTGCACTTATTTTTTATAGTATAGAAGGTCATTGTAGTAAATACCTTTCTATGTTTTACTTTAAGTGCTGAAATTCTCAAACCGTGGATACATGATTATAGTAACACGACTATGCTACAAAGCCAATAATTATTGTTGACAGACCTCGCAAAACTAGAGTTTCTTCCAGGCACGAACGGAATTGAATTTATATAGAAAACATAAACTTTTACCAGTGTCCGCTCCTCCCCCCCCCCCCCTCGAACAAATCTGGAAGAAACACTGCTCACAACAGACTAGGTAATGACCAGTATACCCGACTGTAACATTATAACTATACATAATTATGTTATATATTATTAACATATGTGTTTGCTGAGTTTGATCCTTTAATTTGAAATTTTATTTTTAAACTAACTCCCATTGGATTAGCTTTAAACTTAGGCTAATTTATATTTAAAGCTCTCAACGTTGTTTCGGCAATGTACTTTTTTTCCATATGTAATTTTCAACACTCCTTTGATGTGCGTCGACTGCATTAAAAAAATGAAAACAATGTTTTTGCTACTTAAGCCAGTTACTTATTAAAAAATCGTTTATTGTGAAGGTCATTTGCAATTCTTGTCTCTTTGTTAAAATATACTTTATCACCAGTAGCCTAGCTTGAAACTGTTTCCGGCCATTCTGCTTGGGATGTAACATTTTGAAGAACATAATATATTTGTGTCATTGTAATCAAATTATCACATGGACAAGACACGATAAAGAAAAGACGAGTCATCTGTTTTAACATATAGTTACTAAAAGTTGAATTTTAAATTAAATGTTGGGGCAGTTAATTCGTGAATATCGCGATTGCTTTGAGTTTCAAAGGTAAAAGCTTCACACTAACACAGCCCCGTAGGTTATGTAACTTTAATTTACGTTAAAACAGGATGTGACGTCACGTACATGAAGGAGTGAATATAGCAGTCTTAGAGACAACGAACCTGTAAATGTCAGACTAACTTATCACAAGTTCACACAAACTTGTCGTGTAGGTTTACACAAATTGGCATAGCACAGGGGTCGGCAACCTGCGGCTCGCGAGCCGCATGCGGCTCTTTTGATACCAAGATGCGGCTCTCCAGCTCCTTGAACAAATACTAATAATCTTAATAAAAATTTAAATATTTGAAATACAAAAAATGTTAGTGGCTCTTTAAAAGCAGGGAAATTTTGAAAATTGTAACTTTTGGCTCTTCTGCTTGAAAAGGTTGCCGACCCCTGGCAAAGCCTGTTTATATTTCACAGGACATCGTCCCCTCAGTATTATCTTGTTCTAACTACAAATTTTGATTTTTTTCGAAAAACTCGAACTTATGATAAAGAAAAGCTCAATGTTTGATCTCAACTTATCTACGTGACTCTAAGTCATATGCTTTCTACCAAGCTATTCAATTTGACATTGTTATAACTACAAGTTGATGCCTTTAGCCAGTACAATCTTGTTCTATGTCAATTTTATAATATGATTTTGTTCTAACAGTATATTTAACGCATACATTTTCCTTGGAGACGCTAGAATTATAATGTGCTAAGTTTAATTATGCCAATTAAATTAGCTGTTTAAGTCATGTAATATGTGCGTCGTTGATCAAAATGGCGGCGCGTGAACATCTTTTTGTCGATTAGGTTGCCATGCAAAAATATTGACTGAATTATTAGATTTTGAATCGTAAGTATATCTATATTTTATAAGTTGTCTCAGCTGTGTTATTTCACACATATTTAGTTCAAATGTTTGTTTGTTAAAAATATCTTAATTGATAATATGCCTATTATTGTTTAGGCCTATACTAATTGTATTGTTTAGTTAGTTTAGTACAGTAGGGTTTACTTTTTATTTATATACGAGCCGACCCGCAGCGTATCATACGCCGCTATTTAGTTGTTTTATTTTCTACTTTTCAGTAATTCATAATTTGTGAATTCGACAGTACCAATGCTGCCACTGAAAATATTTGCTTTAAAACACTAACCCCCCCCCCCCTTTCACCTAACCCCGACCCTACCCCCCCCCCCCCCCCTACCCCGTGAAAGCAGCCTCCTCTTAGTTATTTCTTAGATACCTCCTGTAAGTTTAAAATCGAACTAAATTATCTGCCCCTAATAGAAACCCGGCTCTACGGCTCTACGATTTGTAAACATTTAGCTTTGTAAACATTTAGAGTGAACACCGCTCACCAGACAATGTGGGGGTGGGGTGGGGGTGGTAGTGATAGTGATAGAGATAGAAAGAGAGGGTACTGCAAGGAGGCGTTTGCAGCTTGTTTTCTAACGGCTCCCAGAAGAGAATTATATATATAGATTGTCAAAATCATGATGAGGAGTGTTCCAATATATGGATGATAAAAACAATGTCTTTGTTACAGATCAAAATCTGAAGTAATACATTGTTAGTAACTTTTTAGTCTTAAAACCATTCCTATAAGTTGAGTTTATTCCTGGTTTTCAGTTTAGTATTCGTGTGGTTGAGGGGGGGGGGGGGAGTCTTTCTGTTTTTGCACTTCGTACTGTTTACAATCGTAGAGACGGGTTTAGTGACGGCTATTAGGGGCAAATAATTTAGTTTGAAACGATTTTAAACTAAGGAGGTAATTAAGAACAATTATTCTCAGTAGCAGCATTGGTACTGTCGAATTCACTAATTATGACTTACTGAAAAGTAGAGAAAAACAAAACAAATAAATAGCGACGTATGATACGCCGCGGGTCGGCTCGTAACATTAAATTTGCATTAATTCCGCCTTTACTTAAAACTAAACGAAAGGGAGATAATTAAGATACATAATTGCAAAAAATCAACAATTAAAGCAAAGACATCTTTTACAGCAAAATCAATTAAAAGATGATACATTATTTAAATTATATTAATAAATTAATAACATAAAAGTTTTGACAAATCAATCTTAAAAAAAAATATTTAAAATATTTAAATAACTGCTGTATAATATACACAAAACCAATAAGATTACGCATAATCGTTTGCAACAATTTCGATCACTAACATTTGAAATCGTTGTGGTACTGTACTCTGTTTTAATTTTAGATTCCCATTCGGGAACAAACTTAAATTAATAAAAATACTTTATCTCTACAGCAGGGGTCAGAAAGTTGCGGCTCTTTAGATGTCAAGATGTAGCTCTCGAGTTCCCTGCAGAAATATCAATTATTTTATAATTTTATTTTCAAAACCCATTAAAATATTATACTGTAAAGAAAAACAACTTAAAATAGGATTAAAACTCTCATCAGAGCACAGTACACACACGTACCATATGACATGGACATGCATTTGCACATATTGAGTGTTAATGTTGCTATAAAACGTTTAAGATACATTAAAATCGAAATACTGATACAAGCGTAACGCATGATTTAAATGTAAAACATGCCCATGTTGTCGACATTTAGTCAGGTCTAGATGTAGTAGCTCCCCATGTTATCGATATCAGGTCAGGTTTTAAGATTACCCAAATATAATTATATTGTGTTTACTATGCTAATTCAGAATTCAAAGTTTTTGTTGGAAACACATTTAATATGCTCAGTCGGATGGTAGGGTTAAGTAAAAAAGAAAATTCATTAAATTAAACAAAGTGTAACATTAAATTGATTTCGCAACAACATTGATGTTTCCGGCTTTAAATTCGCATCTATCTAAAACTAAACGTAAGGGGGTTAATTAAGAAATGTAATTGCAAAAAAAATCACCAATAAAAGCAAAGACATTTTTAACAGCAAATTCAACTAAAAGATAACAAAATATTAATATTTTATAAATTTAAATATAATTTTAATTTGATTTAATCTATACTATATGTTTCTGTTTTGGTTTTAAAAATATGTACATACTAGCTGTATTAAATACACATAAACAGTAAAAATACGTCTAATCTTTTACTATAAGTAATATCACTTACAATTCGTAATAGTCTTCAACGCGTGATAAGTTTTGATTTAAGATTCCTATTTGGGATCAAATAAAAAAAAAATAAAATAAAATAAAAAAAAAAATATATATATATTTGGGATCAAATCTAAATTAATAAAAATGCATTAATGACACTAGGGAAGAGTCGGAAGTTACATTTTAAAAAATTACAAGTTTTTAAAGAGCAACAATTTTATTTCAGAATTTTTGTATTAGATTAGGATTAGTAAATAAAATTGATGTGTCATAAAAAATAAATAGCTTTAACACTGATATATTATTTATTCAGTTAAAAACATACACATGTTTCGCCAGAATAATAAACTTAGTAATCAAATAATATAATTATATGACTATCGTAATCCTCTTTAGAAGCTGTTAACTTTTTTTTGTTCTTTCTTTATCGACATGACCTGTTCAGGAGGTGTCTGCCATTAACCATAAACCAATCAGGCCTCAAACCCTCATTTAGAAAATTCCAAAAGAAAACATTAGTATTATTTTTTTTTTGGACACATTTTGTTTTGTTTCGGCATAAATAAACTCCTGGAAAACACGAACGTTAAGTAAGGACAATAACTATAAAAAAGATTGACACAATCAACTTGCGAAAGAACTTTACCTATAATATAATTTTGGATCCCTAACTTGGGACATCTGTTAAGAAAAAAAGAACACGACTAGACAAAGAACTGTAGACGAGAACAGTCTAGTAGCAACGGCCATTTATAGATCGACAATATGGCGAATTAGAAATAAATTCAGATATTTTTTTCACAAAATACACGGACATCGAGGTAAAATAAATAATTCAAGCAAAGCTAAGACATAGACTGAGAAATCTCACTTAACTGAAAAAAATATGTACAGGAAAACAATAAATAAGGTATTAGTTTTAATTTAGACAGTCACAAGCCAAACATTACTCGATCAGCCCTAAAGTAAATTAACATTAGAAAAGTTTTCTGTTTCCCAGGTTTTTAAAAGTGCTCAACCTGAATAGTAGAAAGAGATACACTCCTCACCCCCCCCCCCCCCCCACAGTCCCCGCCATTCAACCGGACTGGCGGATATTTCAAGGTAGTGTGCCCACATCGCCAAGGTCAATTGTATGTCATGGAAAGTTTTGGAATGATAGAACAGTATGAGCATTACAGACAACCTTCTCCCTAGGTCGTTTTTAATTATGTCCATTGGTGGCTAAAATGTGAACATTTGACATCGCAGCTAAGGACGGAAGGCAGTCAAGAGAAACCGAGTTTGCACCAGTGGCGGAACTAGAAAAAAGGGCCACCCCGTAAAACAATATGTATATATATATATATATATATATATATATATATATATATATATATATATATATATATATATATATATATATATATATATATATATATATATATATATATATGACCAGAGTGACATGTTTTTTTAAAAGTTATCCCTACTTTTGAGCCGGTGGGGTATGAATTTACCCTGAGTTAAGTGGGTAGGAAAATAACCCCAGTGAGAACCGAATACAGAAGCGACCGATACCCAAGCCCGTTGTCGGAGTTGACCATGTTTAGGGCTGCCGGGCTATGGGTTAGACCTCGTGAGCCGGTGGTGTCAGTAAAGGAAGAAAAAAAAAGTCATTTGCTTCTAAAGTGGATTTGGATATTTGTATAGTTATATTATTTGATTACTATTTCTATCATTATAACAGAGCTAGGTAAAATACTTTAATATGTTTTGTGCGAAATATTAGTATACCTTTTAAGTATACTTATTTTTTTCATATTTAAAGCTATTTATTTCAAATCAAAAATTCAAAAGTATATATCTAATCCTAATAAAATGCCAAAATCATATTGAAATAAAAATGTATGTGACTCTTTAAAAACAAGGAACTTATGTAAATTGTAACTTTTGGCTCTTCCGGCTCTAAAGGTTGCCGACCTCTGGTGTAGGTGTATTAGTGTGTTTTGTGGAAATAAGCTTTATTTTATTTGAGCTATAAGACCTCTTAACCTCTAGTCGGTCAAAATAATATAAAACATGAATGCTTTGTATAAGTAATAGTGTCTCGTGTTATGTTTATGTTTTTTTGTATTTATATTATTTATATTATTGATTTTTTATACATTTCCCTTTTTTACAATGTCATTCTTTAGTAAGCTTTTTTTATCAGTATATTGTTTGCAGTGTTTATTATACTTTTTACAGCAACATTGAAGCACTATTATAACTGGCATTCCAATATGTAATATTTTCTTGTATTAAAAATCCAAACCTGACTACCAAAGAACATTACGCATACTATGTTAGTAGAAAGTTGCATGCACTGTCTTCGTTTGCCAAGGAAAAAAATACAATAATTTATTCTGCGATGGATTTTATTCACTCTCTTTTACGGTCAATACCGGCTCAAACAATGCTCATTAGCCAGGTAGATTGATGGGGGAAAACAAGTTTGGCTTCCTCTCCCAGTTCACCAAACCATTTATTTAATATACTTTTTAATTACTTCACCTTTATATAGTTGAAAAAAAATGCATGTCTGTAAAATCTAAAGTTTTTTTTTTTAAATACACAATAACATCGTGTTATATGCAAATGACTATTTTGGTTTATGGTGTATACTTGTAGCGGCCGTTGATATAAATTATTTCGTCATTGGGTAGTCTGGATTGGATTGATGTTTGTGGAGGGGTGGGAGTGAGTAAATAGGTTCGTCATGGGGGTGGTGTTCTGTTAGGTGTAGGTCTAGGCCGATTGTTTAAGGGTAAGTTTTAGGCCAATGGTTGCATTTGTATACGTTAATGATGGCATGTTTTCTATAGTTTCTATACTGCCTTTTATGTTGCCGTGTTTCACATTTTCAGAGCATAATTGCGAGAGGTGAATGTGTGTCG
Source organism: Physella acuta (assembly GCF_028476545.2). Taxonomy (NCBI): domain Eukaryota; kingdom Metazoa; phylum Mollusca; class Gastropoda; family Physidae; genus Physella; species Physella acuta. Next base: position 15,336 of record NW_026731997.1, read on the forward strand.
TCTTTATGTTAATGCAATACTTGTTACATTTACACAAATAGAGTATTCTCGATTGTATTGAGATTGGTGGAGGTGGTGGGGATGAGTAAGTCCGCTCTTGTCTCGCTTTGTGTAGTTTCTAGATTGTCACTTTCTGATATGAACTGTTCTAATTATTTTAGGCTTAGCGCCGGATTGAGGAACAAATAATAACATTTTTTTTTTAATAAAAAATTCATATTTATTTTTAAATGTTACACCTTTTACTTCAATCCAAAATAACATAGGTCTATCTTTTTCAAGTCTGCATCTGACTTTCTACCTTGATCAGAAAGGCCTTAGCAATTTTTTTTTTGAATAGTACTATAGAAGTAGAAGACTTATGTATCAGATTTCTCAGAATAAAGTTATCTCCCCCTGACCTACCACACAGGTTAGCTTTCATCACCATTATCATCACCATTATTGTCAAGGAAAACATCCCATTTATTGGAAAGACTTTTTTGTTTTGCCTTGTTTGGTTTATTGGCTATTTATATAATGGCTGTAATCTGCACTTGGTGATCCCATTCTTTAGGAACTTGAACTGATGCACCAATGCTTATGATCACAGGATTACTGGCAGAGTGCCAGTCATTTGTGTCTGCACCCCTTACAGGAACACCAAGATGTCTGTCTCTGCTATTTTGTTGTCTCTGTCCAATTGATTTGTAGATTGGAGGACATACATTTTCAAAAGAGAGGCTAGCTGAACTTTTAGCTGAATCTTTTGGCCAACCAGAATTCTTGATCACCTCTACTGTCTGGTCACATGAAGTTCTCAAACTCTTTGAAAAACTTGTATGATGCTCAACTCGCTTACGTTTTTTTGAATCCCTCAACTCTGCCCAATCAGTTGTGACATGGTCAGTTTCTTCATCTTCAAAGTGTCCACTCGCATTTTGCTAGCTCACTGACTCGTCTAAAAAAACTGACCATTTGCTTTTTGCCTTGTCTACTTGAGGTTTGCAGTTGGATTAAGTGCCAATACTATGAGCATCAAGCGTCACAGACTGTGAGCTGGCACCCTCCAAACTTTTCTCACCACTTACTTCATCTATTTGACCTCGAACAGTGTTCAGCTTTTCGACATATTTACGACAATCTGCACCAGTCCCATGTGCATATAACTTTATTGTGGATTGTTTCTGACCACACACTTTACATTGCCACTTTGTTGTTTTTGTAACTTGCAACACTTGAAAAGTTTGACAAAATGCACATTGTAAAACTTGAAACTCAACCATCTCTTAATTCAGTCTTAATAAGTAAAATTTAATCCCAGATGTCATCTAAACTAGAAGAGGAATCTTGATGACTAATAGTTTAGTTAAATAGATGGTAGATCTTGTGGTATACTGTACTCATTGTCAAGGCTTTAGTAAAACGATCTAAAAATTAAGAACGAAGAAGAAGAAGCAACAATGCCCGTAATCCCATCATAATATAAGTGATTTTTCTTATAGAAAACGCTAATGCCCAATTTTATTGTCTATGTGTATTTAACACAGCTGGTAATAAAAAAAACAAAAAAAAATTAGTTGTTATGTTTAAATTGCTACTTGATTTTTTATTAAAAAAAATATTTTTTATCTCCAAATTTAATTTTCTATTAAAAATATACCTTGGATTTGATTGTTTTTTTTTTTGCCATTACATTTATTTATTAACTCCCCTAAGCTTAGTTTTAAATATAGGCGAATTTAAAGCCAAAAACCTTAATGCTATTGCGAAATCAATTTAATGTTCAGATATGTGTAATTGAATGAGTTTTCATTTTATTTACCCTACCATCCGGCACGTGAAAGGTAAAAATATAAAGAGCTCATTACTGATTTATATACTGTCGAAATAAGGAATGTGGACTGTTACTTGGTACTACAGACTTTTTAAATTGTTTTCTACATCAATTGTGCGACACAAAATAAAAAGGCAAAGTGACTGTAAAAAAAACAACAGTTTCTGACGTGCATCCATACCCCCCCCCGAACAAAATGGAATTTATATAGACAATATATACTTTTAACATTGTCCCCCTCCTCCCGAAAATGTCAAGTGCCCCCGGAGAAAAAAAAAGTCTGGAAAAAACACTGGTTAAAAAGCGCCCCGACCTTTTCAAATGTGTGAGGTGGGGGGCTCATTTTCACCAACGCGCAAGATGTGGCGCAAAATTGATAGTTCGTCCTGGACACTTAAATAGATCGCTGTGTATATAGTTAATGTAATATAATCAAAGTTATCAATTATTACGTACTTATTAATAATGGCGATTTCACTTGTGTGTGCCCCTAGGCGACCTTGTAGTTTGCCTTTTAGGTAGCGCCGGCCATGTGTAAAAGTATAATTAGTATATGCACGATTTGCAGCAACATAAAGTATAATTTTGGATTTCGACTCCGTGATATATATATATATATATATATATATATATATATATATATATATATATATATATATATATATATATATATATATATATATATATATATATATATATATATATATATATATATATATATATATATATATATATATATAAATGAAATATATATGTATATATATAGTATATCGTGTTGCTTCTTGCGTCAATATAACGAGCGAGAAAATAATGTTGAAAAAAATGAAGATGTTTTGTCTTTGTGTGATTGTCACGAACTTTGAAATATTTAATGTTTTTTTTTTTTTTTTTTTTTTTTTTTTTTTTTTTTTTTTTTGTGGTGTTTTGAAGGTAACAGACGAGGCCCTGTCTGGATATGTTCAATGACTGGAACCATGTTGTGTGATCATGTCATGGATAAGGATTTGTGTACGGTAATTGGTGTCGTTTTGTGCTGGCCTTAAAGCATCAAATGTATTAGAGGTGTAATGGTCTAGTCATGATATAAAGTCGTATTGTGGAGTGTGTTTTTGTTTTAACGTGGCATCTGTTGCTGAGTAAATTGTAAAGTATATATGCCCACTATAGTAAACGCCTATCTAGATGCGACTGTATGTACTAACATTTTTAAAGTTTTTAGAAAATGCAGTGTGCTAATAATTTTTAATATAAAATGTTGGACAAGAACATAGAACAATAAGGAGCTGAATTGTGATTTGTTTTTATTTGTGTAATGTCATGTCATTAACATTTTACGAATCGTCTAAAATTTAGGCATGTTTTCTTTCAACTGTAAGTTTAGTTTCTTCATTTTATGTGCACGTTTTGGAAACATACTGTTTCAACATTATTATACTTCAATTATATCAAGACGACTTTTGAATGTTTTTCGTTTTTTAATTTAATTTATATTAAAAAAAATCGATTTAAACTTGATTTTAGGCGTGAATAAAATAAATTTAAAAAATATGCGTATTAAGCAAACATAGACAGTAAAACAACATAAATATTTTTGGTATAGCCCGGTTCGTTTACTGTCTAACATTGCTAAAATTCTCTAGATCTAGTTATTTTTTATCCCCCACAAGGCAGTGGCGGAACTAGAAAAAAAAGGCCCCCCCGCAGAATTTTTTTTTTGGGCCCCTATATATATATATATATATATATATATATATATATATATATATATATATATATATATATATATATATATAATATATAAATATATGGAAAACAAAGGTCGCACTAAATTTAAAAAAAAAAATGTATCCGGTAAATCAGAGGTTTTCCAACACACGAGCTGGCCCCATTCAGTTTTCCATGTGAGAAGCACGGACTCTCTAAATCTAGTCCAACACTCCAAACTGACGCCGGTTTTTATGAGGCTTTCATCAAAACGTTACCAACCGTGTGCCCTGTTTTCCAGAAGTTGAATTAAATGTTAGCAGTGTCGGCAGTTCATTTCTTGGATCTTATGGCGCGGGTTTGTCCACACTACCAACTAGACACGCCAAGGCATGCTGTAAGTCCCTCGGCGACGACCCAGGTGTCAGGGGAGTCACGGGGCTCTTGGAGCTACCGGTTACATTACTGCACGGGTGATGGGTGCAACACATTGTTTCTTCCGGCAGAGCTCCCCCTCCCCCATCCCTCCTCCGAAAACATTCTACCCAGGAAGAAACATTGGTGCGACACCTAATTAGATTTAGTCATCGAGTGTTGTAGCGAGACTTATTCCTAGTGTTGTGGGAACTTTTAAACGACTGTCTGTGGGGGGCCAACTTGCTCATATGTGATGCGCTCAGGATGACACTGACGCCGGTTGTATTCAAGTAGTAACCTCATCCGTTTATGCAGAAACACGGGGCGCTAAATCACATATTTCCGTTAGGAGTCACCACTCCAATATGTACAAATGTTAGGCCTATGACAGAAACTTTTGCGGGGCTGTACTCAACAGCTTCCCAAGTTTTCATGGCGATTGGGTGAATGATGCAGTAATGCAAAATAGACAGAAAAATGTTTTTCACATGTACAACTGTATGTGGCCAGGTCACGCGTTGGATAACCTTCTGATTTAGGGGAGGGGGGACTAACAAAAAGCCAGACCCTCACACACCCCCACCTCAATGACGTCATTTATAAATAGTAATTGACTATTAATAATGTTCAATTAATTCTAAACGTAATTAATTTCTAAATAATTATATAAAAATAATCTTACCTGCCCTGTTTTGTGAATTAGATGTACCTAATACTAAGAAAGTAAATTAATATCTGTTGACTAGATCTAGATCAAGTGCTGTCTAGTGTCTGACAAAATGTGCTGAAGTGTTGAATCGTACGGTTAGGAAGTAGTTCATAAACGATACATTTATCTCCTCGATACTTGTGAGGTTGAGAAAGAGGGGTGGGATAGGGGTCGGCTCGGGAAAAAAACTTGAAAGCGACATCAAAACGCCTTGATCTATGTACGTCAGCATCGCCCATTGTAAAACTTACTCAGGGGAGATTATTCCAAGTATAGACTTTAAAAGTTTACTATGATATTTCTCGTAAAAGCAAAAACAAGTAACCGTATATAAAACAGAAGTTTCTAGTATAGTATTATATTATTTTTTTATTATTTGTAGGATGCAAGATACAAATTCAACCACTATCACAAACACATTAACATTGAAAAATGTACAAAGGATTTCGGGTCCCTTACAAATGCCGCAAAGACGAAAGCCCACTTCATATGTAGCGGCTTTTCGTGCTATGGACTTTGTTGTTTTTTAAAAAGAATTTTGCCGACGACAGCGTGTGTTTGATGGTAGGGAAATAGAACTCGGCCTTGACAATGGTTAAAATATACAACTATAAATAACTGTTTAAAATATGTAAAAAAAATTCGACAATTTTTGAACCCCCTTTTTGGTCCCCATCCCCTGCCTAATCCGCGACAGTACACTTTGGAGGATCAGTTAAACAGTTACGTGTCCTCTATTTAGCTATTAAAGAGGTGGGGGGCAACGAGTCAAAGAAGTCATTCAAATTTGAAGAGTTGCCTATATTTTACAATGTAGTTTGTGTGATGGATTTTATCTGTTGCGGAAGAGCGTGGTATAGTGACTGTAAAATAAAGATAATCGTACCGCAGCTAGTGTTTTTCTTTTACAAACCAAATATTAAGGCAAAAATGCACGAAAATTAAATTAAAAATTAAAAAACATATTAATTTTGGTCAGCCGTGGGCCCCTAAACGGCCTGCCCCCCCCCCCCCCCCCCCCCCCCGCGCATTGCGGGGTCTGGCGGGACTGTAGTTCCGTTGCTGTTCATCAGGTAAATGAACAACTACTGACTAGTGTCTTTAACAAAATGTGCAGGAGTGGTCAGTTTACAGTTCATAGACGGTTCGTTAATCTATGCATTACATCTTATTGTAAGATTAAGGGTGTGGTGAGGGGTAGAGGTGAGGGGTAGGGGTGAGAGGGGGCAGGGGAGAGAGTTGGGAAAGTTCATTGGAAGGGGACAAGAAAGCGCCGATGAACATCTACATCAATAGTGCCGACTTTTTCCGGTCGTCTAGAAGACCAGGATAGTCGCCGCAACATTTCCCCAGCCCGATTTCAAAGTGTACCGGCACAGTCAAATTTCAGATGCTTCGCTGAAGGGAGATAACTTAAACTTTTACAAGTTTATTGATACAGTTGTTAAAGTAAAAATGAACGCAATTATAAATGTACGAGATCGAAATAAATAATTATATTTTTTGTAGAATCCAGGCCAGTAGTTTAAACACACAATCATAGATATGTATTTTAATAATGTAAACAATATATAAATGCTTTTTTGTTCTCCTAGTCGACGCCACTAAAAAGAACGGTAGGCTGCGTCTTTGAAGTTGACTTTATGTCTGGCGGTCTCTCGAGCTATATAGTCTGTGCATTTTTATCAAAGACGTTTGCCGACTATCGTGTTTGTTTGTAACTGTAGAAGAAAGATAACTCGACCTCCACCTAACTTTTTTTTTAAAATTTTTTTTTAAAATAATTTAGCCAGGATTTTTGGGCCCCCAATCGGTCTGGGCCCCCCGCATTGCGGGGTCTGGCGGCACTGTAGTTCCGCCCCTGCCACAAGGGACAAACCTAAAATAAATACAAATACAGAGGTGCCACAACAACCGAGCGTACCGACAATAGGTATCTCTGAGATACGAACTCTTTGCGAGTCTTTTTTTAATATCGATTCCCAGCAATATTTGTGATAAGAGGAGCCGGATCAGGTGGTTCCACAATTCATTGAAAGTCATATTTAAACATAATAATAATAAAAAATATTTCCTAAAGTTGCAGTATATATATATATATATATATATATATATATATATATATATATATATATATATATATATATATATATATATATATATATATATATATATATATATATATGTGTGTGTGTGTGTGTGTGTGTGTGTGTTTTAAACAGAATAAAAATACTATTTCTATTAATTTTTGTCAATAGAAAATACCAATGACGACTCTTTATGTTTCATAGATCTTTAATTAGGGTTGTATTTGACAAAAACCGTTTTTCTGTGTGCATAAAGTCAAGGATGAAATGTATGTAGCAGTGTTACTTCATTGTGGATGCGTATTCAAACACAGTATCACTTACATTTTTGTGCTAACATTTCCAGCTACAGAAAGCAGAAAAAATAAATAAATAAAAAATTAAAAAATTAAAAAAAAAACGAAATTTACACCATTCAATGACGAACCAGTTTACGTCTGGGCCGCTACAAGTATGTGCCACAAACCAAATCAGTTTTTTGCATTTAAACATATGTTAAAATAGACAAAATGGCATATTAATTCACCTTGATATTGACACAATTAAACATAAAGATTAACATTCAAGGGAGATAACTTAAAAAAAACTAAATTATTCAAGCAAACAAACTATATAATAAGAAATTCAAACTAATTAATACCATATGTATATAAATTAAATAAAACAATTAAAAGTAGATTTAAATTTAAATAAAATAGTATATTTTCTTTAAAAAACTGCTTTAAATCAAACTTATATTCAATCAATTTAAAACATATTATTACCTTTTGTTATTTGGTATAAGTTAAATCACTTACACTTCTCGTCTCACATTTATAAATTGTTTTTAGTAAATTTTGGATCTCCATTCGGGGAAAAGACAAAACAGCATCGGTATTACACCACCCCCCTTCCCCTCCCTCCTCATATTACAGAACAGACTACACCAGGGGTCGGCAACCATTTGAGACGGAAGAGCCAAATTTTGCAAATTACAAAAGTTCCCAGTTTTCAAAGAGCCACAAACATTTTTATTACAATATTATGATTTTTGATTAGGATTATATATATATATATATATATATATATATATATATATATATATATATATATATATATATATATATATATATATATATATATACGTTCATTTTAAAACAGCGCGATAGGCTATGGATATAATAGTTTGCAATAGTCGCTCATTTAATCGAATCAAGTGCGTCCTCCAGCGTCTCTGCAGGGTGCAATTTGGCGCCCAAGGCTATCCCGCGAATACCACACGCCTATGTTAGTTTTAAAAAGCACCCTACAATAACGAAATTCGACTTTTCGTCTCCGACACTTAGGCGGAGAGGGATTAACGGTGATATGACACTGAAGGCTTTTATATAGCACGTCCAATGGCGTGCTGGGCGGTAGTGTAGTTAAACCGATAAATATGATCCAAGTACAGGCATTGTTTACATTTAAATAACTCAATTTTAGAATACAAGGAAGTATATTGAAAATGAGTAACTAAATATATTAATTAGATTAGCAAGTGTTTATTGGTTACGTGTATTATTATATCGTTCATGATCGAGTGTTGCAGACTAATATTTTTATGAGTTTTAAAAATGAACGAAAAAATGTATTTACATTTGTGCTGAAGAGCCGCATCTTAACATCAAAAGAGCCGCATTTTTCATCTATAGTAGGTTATTAATGCAGTTAGATGTAGCATTGTTTTCTCTTTAGGTAGCAGTATACGTCATGGTGTCACCACCCCCCCCCCCCCCACCTCCAAGCGTGTTGGGATTTGTCAATTTGCATTTTTTAAGACTTTTTTCATTCTAATTAAGCAATTATTAACTGGCAAAAACAATTGTTTATCTACATATTTTTGCAATTTGTTCGTCTTGGCGTCACCCCTTTGGCAATATGTTCGCATCCATTTTGAAAAAAAAAGGAGGTAGTTTATAAACCCACCTGCAAAACATAGACACACTGAACAAATGAATATGTTTAATAAAAGGCAGTAAAAAGATTGTTATAAATTATACAAAACTACAGAAAAAAACGTATTAATTTTTTTTTTTTTTGTAAAGTTAACACACAAAGACAGTAAAATTACATAAATGTGTTTAGTACAAATACAATCACATGCTTCCAATGTTATTGCCTATTCATCATTATTGTAAAAGGTTATATTTTGTTATTAAACTCAATTCATCGATAAGACTTAAATAATTAGAAAGAAGGGGTGTCACTACAAACGAGCTTTCCGACAAAAGTTATATTTGAGACACGAGCTGTTGTGCGAGATATATTTTTCTTCCAAATCCCTGTACAATTTTTGATACGATAAATCGGATCAGATGGTTTCACAATTTATTGAAAAGACACCTGGTATATTTACAAAAAATAAATAAATACATAAAATAAAATAAAACAACTATTTACTAAAGTTATAGCTGACAAAAAATTGTCATTTTCGCTAAAACCAGAGAACGTTGATTACATTGACACCTAATAGGTCTTCTTATGGTGTTTAATTGTTTTTATAGTAACACATTGCAAATTCGAACAGTTTAAGATACAATTGTATAACTAGGTTTGTATTGACATGCTTTTACGATAACAATGAATGATTTTCATTTATATTTGTATTCCTATTAAGTGTGTCGATATACTAAACGATTATTTTGTATTGGATGCACACCATTTTTAGGCCCATAAAAATCAGATATAATTTATTGTGAACGACATTAGGCAGATACTATAGTTTACTTACATAATAGTCCAAAAACGTTGAACTAGACACGTCATAGTTTAGTTCAAGGATCCACAAGACATAAATTATCTCAGGATTTTAAAATGAATTTTGTTTTCTTTATTAAGTAATCGCTTCAACCAATTGTTTTTAAAAAGTGCATTAAGTGTAAAATGATCACCACACAAGTTGAACAAAAACAAAACAAATGGGTCTCTCACTTTCAAAGAAGGGCGGGTGGGTTTTTATAAGTTTTTGCAAAAGAAAGATGTTCCTAATATTAAAACGTTTGTTTCAAAGTACCTTTCAAATTTTGGAACAAGATACCTGTGTGAACAAATATTTTCAAGAATAAAATACGCGAAGAATAATTTGATAGCAAACGTGGACCTCGAGTATGTTGTTGGCCACCGACAGTGTTTCTTTCAGACTTTTTTCTCCGAGGGGGGACGACACTTGAAAGTTGTATATATTTCTATATAAATTATATTTCGTTAAGGGGGGAGGGGGGCGGTACACGTTCTTCGGCGGGGAGTGGGGGGTCGCTACCACCCCGAAGAGATGTCTTGAAAAAACTCTGGTCCGCGAACTGATATTTGATAGTTAATGCGGCCCTCGGGCTGAAAAGTTTGGAGACCCCTGGTGTAGAACATAAGCATTGATATGTTAAATGAAGTATACTTAAGAGAATTAATAATTAACGATAGAGGGTTCATTTTTTTAATCAATAGGAAACGGTAATCAACGTTTGTTTTCTGTTATCTTGTTTTAATTTTTAGCCGTCTATGCGGTACGTTTAATTAAATCAAAATATTGGGGAGTTCAACAGTAGTGGGGTTGCTGTTAGACGTACTTGAAAACTCACATAAACTTATCGGGTCATTTTGATAACAAATTGATGTGAAAAGTAAACACTAACTTCATGGAACATGTTCACACAAACTTGTAATGACAAGATAATGCTCAAGTTTTCTGACACGTTGACACAAATTTGACGTCAATTATCCACACAACTGTGTCTTACATCTTGACAAGGTGTTTTCAAACAAACTTGACAGCGCAATATCACACAAACTTGACGTGACAATAAAAAACAGAAACGTGTCATAACATGCTCCCACCACAAGGTTCCTGTCATTGATCTTTCCCTGACATGGTCACGTGAGTTAGATTCATAACATGTCACGTGATTTGTCAAAAAAAAAAAAAAGAAAAACAATAATGTGTCAAAGCTTGTGACAATCAAACGAAGACAAAATATCTTAACTTCTCAAACATGAATTCGTATCTCGTAATAACTTTAACACAAGAAGCAACTTAACCCGTCGAATGTACCAACCTCTCCCCATTACCAATTGTGTAGTTTATTTAGGATCCTGAATTTCATAGGATCGTGTCTTGTTATTTCAGAGCTCAAGTCATAACAAATGTTCAAGACATTCAATAGTAAAAATATAATGAAAATCATGTATACAAATGTATTTTAATGTTCGAATTTACAATGTGTTATTATTAAATTCAAGTGTGATTAAAACAATTAAACAATTAAAAAAAGAACTGTTATATTTCAATGTAATCAATGTTCTCTGGTTTTAGCAAATATTAGTTTAGGATTTATTTTTATTTGTTATATTATGTCCCTATAACTTTAGGAAATAGTTTATTTTATATTTTATGTGTGTAAATATTATGTTTGATGTGTTACTTTAAAACACATTGTGAAACCATCTGATCCGATTTATCGCAACTTGTGCCGGGATTTGGAAGTAAAACATATCTGGCATCATAACCTCAAGTACACATCTTGTCGACTGATACAGTTGTTTTTTTTTTTTAAATACTTTTATTCTCATTAAAACAAGTTACACATTGTTTGTGAATGTCTTAATCAAATTTAAGAATTTTACAGTAACCAAATTAACATAAAGTGTTAAGGTAATAATTATTTACATAGTGGCAAATATGTGATGGAGCTAAGTTTGATATGTACAAGAAAAAATGGAAAAAAAAAAGCAAAGGGGGAACAATTATAAGGGGGTTAAATACAACAAATGACCACAATTTACAAAGAATCTGAAGCCAGTGGCGTGGGCAGGGGGGGGGGGGGGTTAGGGGGGTCATAACCCCCCATAGACCCCTCGGTATATATATATATATATATATATATATATATATATATATATATATATATATATAAAGTATGAGGTGGGTGCAAATCGAAAGTTTGAGGGGGTGTGCAAATCGAAAGTTTGTCCCCGGGTAAAAATTGGAACCCCCCCCCCCCCCTTGAGACGATCCTGGCTACGCCACTGTCTGAAGCTGGATTGAATCCATAGCTGTGTATCATTCAACAATGCCAACATAAGAATTTATGTACAACAACAATTCAGTAATAACCTAAAGATATCACATTGCCTCTTCTTAAAATATTCAAATTAAAAAAAAAAGCGTATTGTATTTTTGTCCTTAGACAAAAATTGAAAGTCATGTAGCTCTAAAAGGCTGACAATAGTGAAGCTAAAGCCTACTGACTTACATATTAAATAACTGAACAGTAAAGCACATCCCAATGAGTGGTTTGCAACTTGTATTTAAGATTATGAATGAATGAGAATAAATTGTAAAAAACAACATTCCCAGATCAAGATGGTTTACTCATAAATAGATCTAACACAAACCGTCTAATTACAATTTTAAGATTAAAAATAATGTTTTGTTTGATTCAGTCTTGTAATCTTTATTTTTTATTTTTTAATATTTTTTTTTGTTTGAATTTTTAATAAATATTAATTTTATTAGTATACATACAATCAGTAAATAATATGATTGAGTATAATACATATTTACAGATGATGATTAGAAGTCTGTGACTCGTCCCTTTCTCTCCCAATCACTGGATCTAGTAGGTTCGGGGCCTCTTGTTCCTCCCACTTCGCCAGTAATTGGGTTAATATTGTCTGGAAATCGTTCTAAAGGTTATTTCTCTCCTTGGGTTTGAGATTCTTGCATTTCATATTTTAATTCAAGTTTATCATTAAATTTTCCAGCAGGTGTTTTTCCTTTCCTTGCTCCTGATTTTGTGTTTGCACTTTCTGTATAACAGAATGATGGCTGTGATATGTGAGGCAATATTGTTCCTTTTAGACACAGAGCTCTAAAGTGGGCATCTTTTGTCAGAGCGCCCGTTTGTTATGGGACCACTGTATTTTATTACTTTAAGTCGTGTCCCCAAATGGAGGGATCCAAAATATTTCTTTTCCTTAAATAAAAGGATGCATTTCTAAAAAATTGATCTAACATATAAAAAATACATTTCCGTAATGTTACTGTTTATGTGTGTTAAATTTACAGGTAGTAATACCATTGTTAGCGAATACTAGTTCATTTTAAAAATTTTATAATGTTTAGTTAAAAATTTAAAATATAAATTTTGATTCATTTAAATGGTTTATAAAATACTGTCATTTTTTACAGATTGTTTACTTTGTGAAGCTTAAAAATAAGGTTATTTCCCTTAAATTTACTTTAAACGAATGGGTCGCCCAAAATGTATTGCAAAATCAATTATTCCGCTAAAGTTGTTCATACAAACGTGTTTTAAAATGATCGAATTTACATTGTGTTATTATTTTTTTAAAAATCGCTTCTTTAGTTTTTTATTTTTTTATTTTTTTATTTTTTTTAATACTATTTTTAGGCGTGTCTTTTCAAACGAAATTCGAAACGACTTGATCCGGTTGTGGTGTTACAAGTTTTGCTGGAATTTTGAAGCAGATTTCTCACACTTGAACTCATCACAAAGATACCTTTTGTCGTTTTTATTCTTAAATATAGGTTTGTCCGATTGTGTGAATATAACAAGCGATCTTATCTTATAACAAATACATTTACGTACTTTTGTGCATGCGTTTGTAATACCGATGGCATTTACCGTTTCTTCTAAGTTAAACAATTATATTTGCAACCTGTTTAAAACGCCATTTTATTTTCAATTAAGCAACACTAATATTTAATTGTGTTTTAATTTTTCAATTGAATCGGCTAATGAACTTATGTCTTTGCTTCGTTTTTTTTTCATTTTATTACACTTACATCTCTAAATTAACTCCGTTACGTTTAATTTTAAATTGAGGTGAACTAAAGGCAAATGTGAAATTTAATTTATTAACCCTACAATCCGACTGAACATATTATATTTGTACCCAACAAAAACTATGAATTCTGTATTATCATTGTAAACACAATATAATTATATCTAGGTAATCTTAAAATCTGTAATCTTAAAATCTGACCTGATGTCGATAACAGAGAGAGGTACTACATCTAGACAACATGGACAGGTGTTACATTTAAACCATGGGCTAGGCTTGTACCAATGTATTAGGACTTGAATGTTTAGTTGGCTCTACCGCTAGGCCACGCTTTCTGTTTCGTTACTAAAATTAAGTGGTAAAGATCGAATGAACATGTATTGTGTCTTACACTGATTTAGTTGTTAGATTAAAAACGAATGTAATTGTAACATGGCAGATTATACAAACACTTAAAATGTGCATGTTTATGATACAGTGTCGGTTCATGAATGGCGTATATCGAAAAACAGAGTCACAAGCAGTATTTTTTGTATCAATGTGCCATTGTAAATGGTCTAACCGAGAATAGCCTTGAAGTTATCTGAGAGTCCCCTAAATAAAAGTGTATTTCATTTTACCTACACATGTTTTATATATGTTGTTGTGGGTTGCATTCAGGAGCGTGTCATTTTTTAATAGCTAACATTTTATACTAGTAATAACAATACATATTGTCTTAAAGGTGCTGGTTTAATTTGATTTAAAATGTTATACTAGTATAAACAATACATATTCTCTTAAAAGAGATGTTTTAATTACATTTAAAATGTTGTACTAGTATACGCAGTAAATATTATCTTCAAGGAGCTGGTTTAATTAAATTTAAAATGTTAAAATAGTATAAACAATAAATATTCTCTTAAAGGAGCTAATTTAATTTGATTCTAACGTATTAGATCTTAGAAACATATTGCGTATTGTAAATTAGTCTTTGCTAGTTTTTAATGTATTCAAGTGAATGTGTTTAAGAACACACAATTATTGTTACTACCAGTATCTGACTATTTAATTAACGTGTTTAAGCACACACACTTATTGTTACTACAAGAATCTGACAATTTTAGTTACATCAGTTTAGATATATACACAACTCCCTATTCTAGAAATCTTTTATAAATATAATGTGGAACATACGATAATAACAGTTAACTAAATGTTAATGCACACTTAGGTCGTTGTTATATAAATGAAAATGTATGCATGTTCCTACTTAGATGCCGCCCCATCCGCCCTCCCCTGGCTACGCCAAAGGTATTCTACACCATGTTGTTCTCTTCTAAACGGTTTTGATGGCGGGGGGGTTGCTAGATTTAGCAATAATTTATTGTAGATATTGTAGATATATTGCATTTTTTTAGTAGAAAGATTTCATTGGATTTTAAAATGGACACATGTTTGATAAGTTTGGTACGTTTGTGTTTACCTGGATCAACTGAGCACACGAAGAAGTTGACCAATCATTCAACATGTTTCATTAATGACTTAATAGGCGTACACATCATTTTCCTTAAGTTTATACAATTCTATATACACGACATTTTGTAACCACCTTATTATATGGTAATAATACGTAGAATAAAGCTATCTTAGCAGCTTTGAAGACATGTACTGTTATATTAAAAAACGTTTTAGTACAACACTCTGCTCATTTGACTAAGACATCATCAGTTGCCTATTTGAACATCAGCATGTGTGATGTGACTAGACATCATTTAATATCAGGACATGCTTCATCAATATGTGTTGTGTTGATTTGACGGGATTATCCCCTAAGGATCCAAAATTCAAAGAAAGCTGCTAATTGAGTGTTCCGACCACAAATCGAGTAAGTGATCTTACATATATCAACAACGAATACGTATTTATAACATTTTTTTAAAAATTGAAATTAATTATAATACCATTTTTTGACTAAAATTAAAATTGTATCAATATTTAAACTAAAGTTATTTTTTATGTTTTTCATTATTAACATGTATATTCAATGTTTTTAAAGCTTTGATAAAACTGTGTGTTTTTGCAAAATTTTTGTTTTCTTTAAATTCATTTTTTAAAGTTATCTCCCTTGCAATAGGCTTTTCTTTGGTTTAACCAGGGGTCTCCAAACTACGGCCCGCGGGCCGAATGCGTCCCGCGAGGTCCTCTCATCCGGCCCGCAGAGATCTTTTTGTCCACGGGAAAAACGTCTGTTGGTGATGGCTGAGTAACTTTGCCTAGAATAATCAAAGACATGCCTGGAAGAAACTGGCCTCCGAACTGAAATTCGATAGTTAATGCGGCCCTCGGACTGAAAAGTTTGGAGAACCCTGGTTTAAACTACGGTATATAGATAGACCATAATGTCTAGATTGGAATATTTTTAATATGCAAATTAGCTTTTTGGTTTGTGGTGGATACTTTTAGAGGTCCGTGATATAAAATGGTTCGTCATTGGGTGTTGATCTTTAGGTGTAGGTCCATGCGGGTTGTTTGAGGGCAAGTTTTACTGCAGTAATTGTATTTATGTACTTTAATGTTTGCTTGTTAACACGTTTTTATTAACTCAGCTTCGCGTGGATGTGTTTGTTGTTAAAATTGACATCGAAAATTAGCCCACTTCTGATTGTTCTATAGTTCTGAAATTTGGCATGCAGGTTACTTTCGCCTAACAATTTCAGATGCAATCATAAAAACTAGCAATTAGAGACCGTAATTAGCTTAATTTAATTACGCCCCAAGGACCATAAAATTGAGGACATGATTTCTAAAGATACCGACAAGACTGGAGGCTTATAGACACAGTTACTTCGGCCCCAATCGATGTGAGCGCGCTGGCCGTGATCGTATAGTGGTTAGTACTTCTCGTTGTGGCCGCGACAACCCAGGTTCGAATCCTGGTCGCTCAAGATTTTTTTAGTCCGTGTATTTATAAACACTTAGTCAATTCATACTTAATCAAGTCATTAGATAAAGTAGAAAATAAACTATATAAAAAACTTTTTTAAAAACCACGTTTTTCATGTGTAGCAACGGACTAAAAAGGAGAAAATAAAATACTTAAAAAAAACTTTTTAAAAAACCACGTTTTTCTTGTGGACTAAAAAGTAGAAAATAACTATTTACATACATTTGATGACAAAAAACGTGGGTCGGGCAGATGGGTCGGGAAATTTGATGGTGAACGTACCCACGTTTTTTGTCATCAAATGTATGTAAATAGTTATTTTCTACTTTTTAGTCCACAAGAAAAACGTGGTTTTTTAAAAAGTTTTTTTTAAGTATTTTATTTTCTATATTGCCTTTTATGTTGTTGTGTTTCTCAGAGCATACTTGGAATTGTGCGAGAGGTGCATGTTTTATCAACCTTATGTTGGTGTATTTCTTTATTGTTTAATTAAGTTCATTGCAATAATTGTATACACACATGCAGAGGAGTCTGGATTGGATTGAGGTTTGTGGAGGGGGGGGGGGGCGGGGGCGGGGAGTCAGAGGCGTACGCAGGGGGGGAGCACGGGGAGCGGCCGCTTTCTGGCCATTTTCAGCAAAGTGGCGCCTTTTTGGAAACTTTTTAAACTCAAAGTTTTAAACAATGATATTTGTTAAAAAAATATTTACAGAGGTTGATGTGTCTCAAGATACCCAAGTACAAAATGTACAAGCAACAACATCATCTAATATGCAGAATCAAGTCGTCGAGACTCAAGACAATAAGGTAATGTCTATAGACATTTTAGAAGACACCCATTTAGAAGAGGATATTGACAGTACAATGCCAGTCAAACTTAAAGCTATAATCGATATAAATCTGGAATATCCTACAGATCCTTTTTTGTTTTGTGAAACACCAGTAACACCGGATCTGGTACGTGCATTACTTGAGTTTGGTCCTTGTCAACCAGGCCTCAAAGATACTTATAAAGATTTTCCCAAAAATGTAACTGGTCGGCACTTTAGTGCCAGTTGGTACAAGAAAAAAACCCACACAAAATGTGGTCGTGAAATAATACGACACTGGCTAGTATATTCGCCCAAGGCAAATTATATGATTTGTTTTGCTTGTTGGCTTTTTAAGCACAAGTCAGACACTTGGGGCGATCCAAAATTGGGTTGTAAGAACTTTGCAAAAGGTCCCGACAAAATTAACAAACATGAAAACTCTGAAAGTCACAAGATTGCAGAGAGAGAACTTTTAATTACAATGTTCCGACTTTACAAAGACAGAACCATAATATGTGACATTTTAACATCAGAAAAGAAGGAAATAGAAAAAAAACAGAATAATACTGGAAAGTATTATAGATGCAGTTCTCTATTTGGGAAAACAGGGATTGGCGTTTAGGGGCCATCGTGAATCCCAAGGTTTAGGAGAAGCTACATTAAATGAAGGCAACTTTTTGGAACTTATTAAACTCATTTCTAAGAAAGATGATTTGCTAAAACAACATTTACTTTTCGGTGACAGAAATGCAACATACTTAAGTCCGGGTATGCAAAACGACTTAATTAAGTCTATATCAGCCCAAATTTTAAAGAAGATAGTAGGTGAAATTAAGATAGCTAGGTATTTCGCTGTAATTGTAGATTCGACTATCGACATTAGTAGAATGGATCAATTTTCTTTGTCAATCAGATATGTTACTGAACATGGAGACGCCATCGGAAGATTTATCCAATTTTGTGAGCTTCCTGAAGCTAGTGCAGAGGTTTTTTTTAAAACGCTTCTTACAGCAGTCACAGACTTAGGGCTGTCAATGACCATGTGCTATGGTCAGTCCTACGATGGAGCAAACACCATGTCTGGTGAAATATCGGGCGTACAAAAACGAGTTAGAGAAATAGCTCCACATGCACTCTTCACACACTGCTGTGCTCATAATTTAAATTTAATTCTCATAGATGCTGTTTCATCTAATATTCAAACACAGCTGTTTTTTGGAGTTCTGGAAAGCATATATACATTTTTTACCGGAAGTCTACCTCGTCTTTCTATATTGCAAGAGGAGCAACGCAACAACATAGAAGCATTTTCATTAACACTGAAACGACTTAGTGATACAAGATGGGCTTCTAGAAAGACAGCAGTAGATTCTATATTGCAGAATTTACCAGCACTAGTTCTTGCATTGCGAAGAATAGTTGACGGTGAAGTTAAAAACTCTACTTCTAAACAGATTGCCGAAGGAAAGGGAATTCTTGTTACAATAGAGACCTTTGAGTTTTTAGTTGTTTTGATGTTTTGGAAAATAATTCTACATAAGGCTTTAAACGTATCCATTTATTTACAGAAGAGTAGCATTGATATGTTAACAGCCTTTCGATTAATTCAGATTTTTGAAAATGAGATGAATAGCTGGAGAAATGAATTTGAATCAGAATTTGATCAGATTGAGAACGAAGCCACTGAGCTCGCTGAGAAATGTGATATCCGTACGGAGTATAAGCAACACAGGTTATACAAACGGAAAATATTCCATGACGAACGAGCAGAGGATACTCAGATATCTGACTCTAGGAAAAAATTCATTGTTCAAACTTATTTAGTGTCACTTGACTCTGTCATAACTAGTACAAACACAAGGTTTCAAAATTTTAAAGATGTGTCTTCCAAGTTTTGTTGCTTAGACCCAAAACATTTAGCATTAGATAACAGTTTAATACAGTTGGAGCAATTAGCAGTGACGTACTCGGATGTTGTTGACAGTGTAACCGAAATAGTGCAGGAATTCGTATCATTTAGAACATTTTACCAAGAGGTTTTTAGTGTAAGCAGTGTAAACAAGGGAGTTTCAACTGAAAAAGAACCTCTAGAAATAGCGGTGACAGTAAACAGCATTCTGAAATTCATGATAGCTAATGACTTGTGTTCCAAATATCCAAACCTGGCCACTTTGTATCGTATATTTCTGACTTTACCAATAAGCAGTGCCGGAGTAGAAAGATCCTTCAGCCGTCTTAAACTCCTGAAAACATACATCCGTTCTACTATGAACGAAGACAGGTTGTCCAGCTTAGCCCTGATTACGATTGAACGACAATTAGCTTCTGATGTTGATTTAAAAGACGTAATTGATCATTTTGCTATATTGAAACCTCGACGAAAAAGGATGTTGTAGTTCTAACAGAAGTCCTAGAGTACAGGATAAAACAAAATTGCTATCAAATATAGGCCTAACTAAATTATTGTTGTTTCTTTTTTAATTTAAAACGAATACCGTTTTGTACAACTGATTAAGCAATAAAAATATCTTTATTCACGTGTCTTATGCATTCCAATTTTTAGAAGACATAATGCTATTATAAAGTGAATTGTACGAGGACGACAAAAACAGACTACGCCCTATATTATATATATATATATATATATATATATATATATATATATATATATATATATATATATATATATATACGTATATTGGACATATTACAAATTCGGCGCCTTTTTTGCTATTTTTCGCTCCCCCTACACTGAAAACCTGGATACGCCTCTGCGGGGAGTATTTCCGCTCTTGACTAGCTTCGACTATTTACTGGCTTATTAATTTCTGGGATGAATTCTTTAGAAACATCTTGTCATATTGTTGCCTGTTCTCCACTGTAGTTTCGTTGTTTCCTTCGTTACCAATTACTTTATTAAAATATGACGTTGAAGCGACCTTGTTTTTCTGTTATGGTGTTATGTGTTGATATGCTGCTGTTGTTGTTTGTTGTTCATGTGGCTGCATCCACAGGTGCAGCTGTTGCTGATGTTTCTTGCTTTGGTGTGTTTTGCTGTAATTAATATTGTTGTAGTGTGTCTTGTTGTAGTATGTCTTGCTGTAGTGTGTCTTGTTGTAGTGTGTTTTGCTGTAGTGTGTCTTGCTGTAGTATGTCTTGCTGTAGTATTTAAAGGACATAGCTTAATCCGTTCAAATTTAAATGTTCATTAACATAGACATAACCTATCAATTCGGAATTCTGACTCTACTGGCATCTACTTTCCTATAGACTTTTGCCACTACATTGTCTGATATAACTTTATACTACCAAACGATCTACTAAACTGTAACCTTATAACTAATCCATAATCTTGGATCTAATTTAATCAATTGTTAATCTTTGTTTAACTTTGCGTCATTACACTCATATTCATTATATATCTTCCTTCATGAAGCTGAAATAAAAAAAAAATGTTCAGCGTCTACTAAAATAAATAGTGTTACATGAAATAAATGTATATATATATATATATATATATATATATATATATATATATATATATATATATATATATATATATATATATATATATATATATATATATATATATATATACTAGCGTACCTGACCCCCGCGCATTGCGGCGGGGATAGAAGAAAGTTTGACGAAATATATTAGGATTTTAACAACGCGTTATCAATTATAATTATGTTCTTAGACGCGTGACCTTCTTTTCTAAAAATGAGTTATTTAAATGTAAACAATGCTTGCGCTTGGATCATAAATATCAGGACACGGGTTTACCTCCAGTACCGCATGAAACCTTCAGATGTATAGGGGCGCTCTCAGGGCCCCCCCAGAGTTTCTTTCAGGCATCTCTTCGGGGGGGCGAAGCCCCCCCCCCCCCGAAAATTTTTTACCGCCCCCCGAACGAAATGAAATGTATATAATTTATATATAAAATATATACTTTTAACAGTGTCCGCCCCCCCGAAGAAATTTTACCGCCCCCCCCCCCCCGAAGATTTCAAGTGCCCCCCCCCCCCCCCCGAAGAAAAAAGTCTGGAAGAAACACTGGGGCCCCCACCCCCGATTACACTACCGCATAGGCGCGGCGTACGACCCCTGGGTCCTTAAAACTAACAGGCGTCATTTTAAAAAAAAATTATTGACGAGTTTTAAATATCAGTGTGACTGATGCAATATGCTAGCGTTACTAATGGTCTATTATTAGATGCTCGATCTCAATTTCTGACTGGATTGTCAAATAAGAGATGCTTATTGCATCATTCGCAAAGTGACGAAACTCTACAGTAGGCTCCTCATATTTAAAAAGTTATTTTTTTTTTCATCTTTCGCAAGGTGACGAAACTGTACAGAAGGATTTCCTCGCGTTACAAAGTTATTTTTAGAAGCCTGTTGTTGTTTTACCACTGAATATAGCAGTACCCCTTACTCGCCATGCAGGACGCTCGATTAACGTATGCCAAGTGCCAACATCGTCGCTCTAAAACTCTGGGCCCAAACCGTGTGTTGACGAAAGTTTTACCATATATTGCGCCGCCCATAAGAAACTTTCGTTTTCTTTTTCGCAGAAATATTCTCGGGAGTATTCTCATCTACTCCCTAAAGTTTCATGGCACTCGGATGAACCGCAGAACCCTACCATTGAGTGATCTAATCATCTCCCCAAACTTTCATGGTACACGGATGGACGGTGTGAAACCGAAATTTTATAAACCGTATATAGAGAAAAATCGCAGCCTCCCGTGGCGCCACCCTTGCGAAAATAAAAAAAAGGTTTTTTTTTTACAGAACCCTTTAATGAATTGTTCTAATCAATTCCCCCAAAGTCTCATGGCTATCGGATAACGGTGTCACACCAAAATCGACTTTTATTTTTATACACCGTATATAGAGAAAAATGATTTGTTACAGTACCCTTCCCTAGAGTGTTATAATGAAATCCCCAAAGTTTCATGCCTATCGGATAAACGATGTCACTGCAATTCACTTTTATTATTTTTATATACCGTAAATGGAGAAAAATCGGACCCTCCCGTGGCGCCGCCCTTGCGAAATTAAAAATTATTTTTTTACAGAACCCTTCCCTAGATTGGTATAATGAACTCCCCAAAGTCTCATGGCTATTGGATGAACGATGCCAAACCAAAATCGACTTTTAGTTTTATATACCGTAAATAGAAAAAAAAACAAATCGCGCCCTATCGGGGCGCCACCCCTGCGAATTTGAAATTTCGTTTTTCGCAGAAACCTCCTCAGGAATATTTTCAACAACTTCCTAAAGTTTCATGGCGATCGTGTGAACAGTGTCACTGCAATTCACTTTTATTATTTTTATATACGGTATATAGAGATTAACAAATCGCGCCCTACCGGGGCGCCACCCCTGCGAATTTGAATTTTTTTTTCGCAGAAACCTCCCCAGGAATATTCTCAACAACTTCCCAAAGCCCGAAGTGCGGCCAAAGCGCGGATTGGCCGGCCAATCCGCGCATTGGCCGGCTCTCTTGGCCAAAGCCCGAAAAACTTAGCACTAAGATCGTATTTTGTACATTGGCCGGCCAATGCGAGCACTGGCCGGGATGTCCTGGCCAATGTAGTATCTAGACGAAGTTGTGATGTCCATGTTATATGGTACGTGTTTCATCCAATGGCTTATAATGTAAGCCCTGGCTAGTAGGTTGTGTACTTGACCTTGATCGTGTGTGAGCAGTGGAAATGTTGTGTAACTGGTTTTGGACGGGCTGTTCTCTAATTTTGGTGAGTGTTTGGTGGATATAGCATTAACTGACGTAAATTCACGAGCAGGTGGGTGTAGGCTAAACTTATATAGGTCGATCTGATGTAGCAACCGTTTTATCTTATATATGGCCTAGATGTCCACATACTGTCATTATGAAATGATCTACGAGTACGATAGATAACTTTCGGGCTAGGCCAGGGGTCGGCAACCTGCGGCTAGCGAGCCGCATGCGGCTCTTTTGATGTCAAAGTGCAGCTCTCGGGTTCAATGCTCAAATATTAATCATTAAATTATTTCAATTTCTATACTCTTTAAAAAAAATAGTATACTGCAGAAAATACTTTAAACAGGATAAAAACACTCAACACAGAACAGTGAGAATAGGTGGAGTTGAGAGTATACGGTTTACGGACAGCTGATTGTCGCTTGGTATGGGGAATGTCAGACGGCAAGCCTTTTACAACACTCTGTAATGAAAGATATAATAATAAATTTAAACAATAAAACCTCCCTATTCCAAAGTACTTCCTATTAAATATTGTTGACATTGACACACTTCATTCAATTGTGTATGTAATATCTGGCGTTATTGTTTTGAGGTAAATATTTTCATAGTTATGATGTACTGCATATTCTGTTTGTTTCACGCTGTTATGATAAGTATTATATTATAAACTATATGTGTTCAGCTTTTTAAATGTATTGTCTGTTTTGAATATTCATCATGTCAAATTATTTTACACGTGGAAGTTTCTGAAAATACCCTTGTTGGACCGCTGGACAATCATTCATATTCTTGTACCTTCGAACGTCCATAGGTACAAGAACATTTTATTTCTTTCGTATACTTATTTATTTTGTTACAGTGACATTCAGTGAACATTGTATAGAAAGACAAAAAATACTTCTAAGGATGATTTAAATTTTTAAAAAAGCGATTCTGCCTGGAGGTACAATACTTTTCTATACGCTTTAGCATTTAATAAAAGTTTTTTTTAGCAATATACAAAATCAACTATTTACTTAATGATTTATTAACGCCGTTTTAGATGCACAATAACATTTTAAAACTCTTTATTTCAACCCCGTCACCAGTATGGCATCTGATAGAAAGAAGAGACGAATTGAAGAAGAAAATAGAGAATTTAATCAGGATTGGACCGTGTCGTTTGCGTTCATATGCAACACAGATGGTCTGCCGTCTTGTCTCATTTGCCAAGAAAAACTTGCGCACAATAAAAAGTCAAATTTGGAGAGACACTTCACTACAAAACATGCCCGATTCGCTGTTCAATATCCAACCGGTGAGGCACGGAAAAAAGCTGTCAAAGAGCTTCTTCAAAAACAAAAACAACAGTCCAGTTCTATGCTCAACTACTGGACGCAATCTTCAAGTAATGCCAATCTGGCAAGCTTCGCGATATCATTACAAATTGCAAAAAAGAGGGAAACCATTCACAGATGGTGATTACGTCAAAGATTGTTTCATACTTGGAGCTGAAGAACTGTTTCGTGATTTCAAAAAGAAAACCGAAATCATGAAGAAAATCAAAGATGTGCCTTTGTCTGCTAAAACAGTACAAGATAGAACTTCTAAAATGTCTTCAAATATAACACACATGCAAGTGGAAAACATTCAGTCGGCTTCTGCTATATCACTTGCTATAGATGAGTCTTGCGACATAAGAGACACGGCACAAGTTACCCTATTCGCCAGGTATATTTCGTCCCAAGGTCCTAAAGAAGAACTGCTAGGTTTGCTGCCGCTCTCAGGGCAAACTCGTGGAGAAGACATAGCAGATGCTGTGCAAAACTGCCTGGAGGACTATGACATCGATATAAATAAAATAGTTTCCATAGCAACAGATGGAGCCAGAAGTATGACCGGAATACATAAAGGTGTTACAACAATTCTTCGGCAGAAAATAAACCGCGAAATTTTAACGTTTCACTGCAAGTTCATCAAGAGGCGCTTTGTGCCCGAACATTTCCGACAGAAATGGTTGAGGTCATGGACTTGGTTATTAAGATCAGTAACAGCATTTTGGCTAAAGCTCTCTACCATCGCAAGTTTAAGGAGTTTCTTGAAGAATTAGAAAGCCAGTATTCTGACCTACTTATGTACAATAAAGTGAGTTGGCTTTCCAAGGGTAACGTATTGAAACGTTTTGCTTCTTGTTTGAGTGAAATAGAAACATTCTTGAATGAAAAAGGCATTGTCCATCCATAATTAAAAGAAGACACATGGCTGCAAATATTTTACTTCATGGTGGATATCACAAAGAAACTAAACGAGTTAAATGTAAAACTCCAAGGGAAGGGAAACCCCGCATATGCTTTGCTTGAAGAAGTGCTTTGTTTCGAAAACAAATTAGTTGTCTTTGTCGAAGATATGGAGAGCGGCAAATTACTTTATTTCGAAAATCTTAAGCAATATCGTGATGAAAATAATGCAACTATTGACACCAAATACTTCAGCGTTACCATAAGCAAAATTAAGGATGGATTCGCTGAAAGATTTGAGCAATTCAAAACGAGCCCAAGTACACTGGCTTTCATTGTATATCCTTTCAACACAAATACAAATGAGATCAACATTGAACCATTTAAAATTGATGCTGGTTTGCCTCAAATGCAACTCCTAGATTTGAGAACCAAACATTTGTGGAGTGATAAGTTTACAGAACTCAAGAGCAAGTTGGAAGAGTTGGAGGTCCAGAAAAGCATGCATGTTAAGCTGCACAAGTGGACATCTCTTAAAGAAATGCCGCGAGTTGAGACACTGATATTTGAAGCATGGAATAGACTGCCAGAATTTTTCAGTGAGGTAAAGAAGTTGGCATTTGGAGTGCTGACGATCTTCGGGTCCACATATTCGTGCGAGCAAGCGTTCTCTTGCATGAATATAATCAAAATAAAAGTAAGAAGCCAACTTACAAATACAAATCGGGAGGCGTGCTTGAAACTGAAAACAACAAGTTATGAGCCAGATTTAACCAAACTTTCAAAAGTCATGCAAGGCCAATGCTCCCATTGATGTAAGTATTGTAAAATATTATTCTAAAATTACAGTTACATTCTTTAATTACTAATTATTTTATTCTATCACAGCTAGCTAATATACTTTGCTTTGTATGTACTTATAAGAATAAAGATTGTTTCGCATTTAAAGCTATTTCTTTATTTTAAATAAAAAATCAAATGCATATACCTAACATTAATTAATCAAATACCATAACATTGTAATAAAAAGTATGGCGGCTCTTTAAAACCAGGAAAATTTGGAAAATGTTGACTTTTGGCTCTTCAGTCCCAAAAGGTTGCCGACCCCTGGGCTAGGCTGTTTATAGTTGGCGAATGATGAATGTTATGAATGAGTTTGATATGCTATTATGAATATGATGTAGGGGATTAAAATCAATAAGATACTGTGTAGAGTAGCGTCCGTTTTATTTACCGTTATTAACCTTAAAGCTATTGTCTACCTTTGTTTTATAATGTGTATGAAACGTTATAAATTAGCATTTAGCATAGTAACTATTAGGAGGGAAGTGTCATACATCGCAGAACCTAGAGAATAAATGAACAAGGAATTTATATAAGGACTTCGTGCTGATTATTTCCAACATCGACCATATCCTAAAACTCGATTCGCAACAATGACGTAACAATATTACACGCTGGTGAAGTTTGACGACGGGTGTTCCTTAACCCTTTGTCTGTTTGTCGACCTTGTTAGCGGTATGTGCTGTTTGATTCTACATCAATTTGCATAATTCAATGTAGTAACGTAACACCCGCTAGTTGGGGAAAGAAAAAAAAAAAAAAAAAAAATATATATATATATATATATATATATATATATATATATATATATATATATATATAAACCTTTTTAATACAGTACTTTAACTTCTGCCCATAAATACATGTTTTGAACATAATAAATATAATATTTATATTAATTTTTGTCAATAAAGAATACCAAGGAAAATATATATATATATATATATATATATATATATATATATATATATATAAACCTTTTTAATACAGTACTTTAACTTCTGCCCATAAATACATGTTTTGAACATAATAAATATAATATTTATATTAATTTTTGTCAATAAAGAATACCAAGGACTCTTTATGTTTCATAGATCTTTAATTAGGATTGTATTTGACAAATACCTTTTGCCTGTGTGCATAAGGTCAAGAATAAAATGTATTTAGCAGTGTTACTGCATTGATGATGCGTATTCAAACACAGTATCACTTACATGTTTGTGCTAAAATTTCCAGCTACAGAAAAAGAAAAAAAAAACTAAATGTACACCACTCAATGACGAACCAATTTACGTCACAGGCCGCTACAAGTATGCGCCACAAACCAAGTAAGTTATTTCCATATAAAAATATGTTAAAATAGACAAAATGACATATTAATTCACCTTGATATTGACACAATTAAACATAAAAATAAACATATAAGGGAGATAATTTTAAAATAAACTAAACCAATCAAGCAAACACTATGTAATAAGAAATTCATTATAATTAATACCATATGTTTATAAGTTAAATAAAAAAAAATTAAAAGTAGTTTTAAATTTACTTCAACAGTATGTTTCTTAAAAACTGTTTTAAATGTTACTTACATTTAGTTAATTTACACCATATTATTATCTTCTGTTATTTGGTATAAGTTAGATCACCTAGTCTAGACGTTAGCTTCAAAGTATCTTTTAAGTAAATTTTGGATCTCCATGCGGGGACAAGACAAAACAGCATAGGTATTACACCTCCAACCCCCCCCCCCCTCCCCATATTACAGAACAGACTACACTAACCAGACTAGGAGATGACTGAGTCGATACTGTATGACAAATGAAGGACGTAACACAGTGGACGTGACACATTTAAACATCAGGCCAGCCAAATTGTCGAAAGGTGGACGACAACGACCGACATGTACTAACAAACTACAGAGGACATGAACTTAGGAACCATGTGGCGACATACTAGAAGACTGGTCAAAGGGAAACAAAAGCTAAAATTCACACATTATACACTAGTTATATCCCTTGATTTCCTCGGCAGTAAAAACAACGGATTAAACACAATAGCTCGCCAAGCCCAACATTTCAAGCAAAACTCATCCCACACTATCGCCTCCTGATAAATCTAATGTTCATTCTTATCTAAGCCTATAATGACAAGTATATACTTTACATGCCTCCATCTCACCCTATATTAATCTTTATTGAATTTTCTCTTCTCTAAATAAGCTCACATATATTTTTAAATGCTTTAATTGTTGTAATCCTTATGTCACCGGGTAATAACTACCTGGTGGTATTTTGAACTTTGTTTTATTATGTTTTATTATTACCTCAGCCTTCCAACACATAAATGATATTGCCTTGCAATTTAAAGTTGTAAAATAATTACTTCTTGTTTTATTCTGTTTTATAATCATGACACTACGTAAAAAGTATGGTACACAATTACCTCATATTTCTTTTGTATTTTATATTCACTTTTGTTATGATAATACATACAATTTGTTTTCTTCCGGGCCTTGTATCTAGGCAGATGGTTATGTTAATAATTTCTCGTATATACGAAGTATTTAGAAAGTCTTGTAATCGTTTAACAACTCCCTGAGTCGGAAAAAACATAGTTTTGCAATCTTGTTTGTATGTCTCTGTGTGTGTGTGTGTGAACACGATAACCTGAGTACCGTTACAGCAAGGTTGATGAAATTTTATATATAAGTATTATATCAAAATCGTAGATCCGTATCAACTTTTGAACGATTTCATATAGATAAATTAAATTTCACTTGTAAGTGAAAGATCTAATTCTCTGCCTTCTATCAAATTTTGAGTAATTTCTGTTGAAAACGACTGTATTTATAAAGTACTAATAATATTCCGCACTATCATGCACATTTTATTTGGCGTTCACTTGGTGTGCAATTATATTTTTTTTTCATACGAGATTTTATTCTATTATAAAAAGTTTAAGTAATTAAAAATGAATTAAAAATCATGTCTATATCCCGAGTTGCCATCCCCTGGTGTTCCATATAAAAATATTCGAGAAAGTTTAGGGGAGATCACTCCCGGTTTATTTTACTAGGCAAGTTGATGTTACTGAAGGCCTATATAACCATAAAGATGGCGGAAAGAAGGGCAAGAGTGAGGAGACTGTTGAAAAAATAAAAGGCAATGCTGAACATTGAACAAGAGCAACAATACATTGCAAAGCGGTTCAATGAAGTTACGAGGACTTCCGGAATAAAATGTGTTATTACGTGTGTCATTGGTAGGTACATTATATTGACCAAGAGAGTTTAGCATTACTTATTGTAAAGAGAGTAAACAAAACAGAGGTGTAGCGACCCATTTTAACAACCCACCCCTCCCCCCCGCCCCCTTATTTGTCTAGTAATTCATATTGGTTTTGAAAAATAAAACATATCTACTAATGTAGTAATGTTGTACAGTAGCTAACACACGCTGTTGCGGAAAAGAAATATATGTGAGTTGTAGTGTAAAAGATAGGCAAGCGTTCAAATCACTTACTTGACTTATTATCTATTTATTTATTTATTTATTCAATTACTGTAACAATAGTAGGCACGGAGGCCTTTTTGCCACATTGGCCGTTTTAAAATAAACAAATAAAAACAACAATTCAATAGCATCATTAAAAAAAGCAATTGCATAGTAACGACATAGCATTAACATAGCACTAAAAATGTGGAATAAAGAAATAATATTACATAGTTATAATACAAGATGAGATAAAATAAGAATATAAAAGATGAATCAGAAATGTTTCAAAGAGTCAGTTAGAGAGGTCAATACATAATTGTTGTTTTAGTTTAGATTTGAATATATTTTCAGATCTAGATAGTTTTATTTTATTAGGAAGATTGCTCCACAAATTAGAACCAGAGTAGTCGAAGCTATTTTGTGTTTAAACAAAATAGGTCTGATAAGTAAGAGGGGGCTGTTGCGTGGAATATTTAATATAAAAAAATTGCTTTAGTATTTATAATATTTTTATTTAATAGATGTATATTAGTAGTGATAGTAGAGGACGCTGCTTAGTTATAAAGCTGCCGCTCCACACTACATAAGCATAATCCAACCTATCGTCCCCTCAGTATTATCTTGTTCTAACTACAAATTTTGATTTTTTCGAAAAACTCGAACCTATGATGTAGAAAAGGACTATGTTCTATCTCCACTTATCTACCTGACTCTATGTCATCTGCTTTTTACCAAACTTTTCAATTTGACATTGTTCTAACTACAAGTTGATGCATTTGGCCAATATAATCTTGTTCTATGTCAATTTCACAATATGATTATGTTCTAACACTTCACTAACAGTATATAATTAACGCATAAATTTTCCTTGGATACGCTAGTATTATAGTGTTCTATGTCCGATTCTGCCAATGAAATTAGCTGTCTAAGTCATGTGACGTGTGCGTCGTTGATCAAAATGGCGGCTTGTGAACATCTTTTAGTCGATTTCGGTTGTCATGCAAAAAAACCGACTGAATTACCAGATCCTGAATCGTAAGTATATTTATCTTGTATATGTTGTCTTAACTGTGTTATTTTACACATATTTAGTTCAAAGTTTGTTTGTTAAAATATCTTAATTGATAATAGGCCTAATGTTGTTAATGTATACCGTAGTATACGCCTATACTAATTGTATTGTTTAGTGTAGTATAGTATATGTAGGTTTACTTTGTATTTATATTATCAAAATCATAATGAGGAGGTGTTCCAATATATGGATGATGAAAACAATGTCTTTGTTACAGATCAAAATGTGAAGTAATTCATTGTTGGTAACTTATTAGTCTTAAAACCATGAATATAAGTTTATTCCTGGTTTTCAGTTTAGTATTAATGTAGCACGGGGGGGGGGATAAGTCCTTCTGTTTTTGCACTTTGTACTGATGTAGTCTATCTTTATTTTTATCTTTATTTCAAGTGCGAAAGAGAACAATAAAAACAACAGAGACCTGGTAATGCAGTGTCAATGATATGGGTATTGGCGCTGCCTGTATTCAAGTTGCGCAGCATCATTATGAGAAAAGTGCAAGCTATCCGTATAATTTCTAATGCACTGTGTTCGATGAGAGTTTTAATACTATTTTAAGTGTTTTTTCTTTACAGTATAATATTTTAAAGAGTTTTAAAATAAAATAAAAATATTATTATTTGAGCAGGGAACTCGAGAGCTACATCTTGACATTTAAAGAGCCGTAACTTGCTAACCCCTGCTGTAGAGATAATGTATTTTTATTTATTTAAGTTTGTTCCCGAATAGGAATCTAAAATCAACACATTTTTCAGAACATGTGAACGCTATAAAATGTTAGTGATCTTAATTATTGAAAACAATTATGCCTAATTTTACTGTGTATGTATTTATGTTGACATCTAAAGAGCCGCAAGTTGCCGACCCCTGATTTAGCGATAATATATTTTTATTTAAGTTTGTTCCCGAATGGAAATCGAAAATTAGAATAGAAGCACGACAGTTTTAACGCTTTAAAATGTTAGTGATCTTAATTATTGCAAACGATTATGCGTAATTTTACTGTCTATATTTATATTATACAGCAGTATTTAAATTTTTTAAAGAAAAAAAAAAAAACGTATATGTTTAAACTGTATTTTGTTTTATTTTAAATAATTTATTATTTTTTAATCAATTTTGCTAATAAAAATGTTTTTGCTTTTATTATAGATTTCTTTCAATTATATTTCTTAATTATTTCCCTTACTAAAATGCGGATTGAATGCAAATTTAATTTTATGTTCCGCTATTTGTAATTTAATGAATTTTCCTTTTATTAACCCTGCCATCCAACTGAACATATTATATTTGTATCCAACATAAACTTATAATTCTGAATTAGCATTGTAAAACAAAATATAATTATATCTAGGTAAACTTAAAACCTGACCTGATGTCGATAACCTGGGGAGCTTTTACATCTAGACCTGACCAATATGTCATGGGCATGTTTTACATTTAAATCATATGCTACGTTTGTATCAGTATATTGTTTGTAGTGTATCTTACAATTTTTACATCAACATTATAGCACAATAACGCACAATAATAATTGGTATTTTAATATGTAATCTTTACATATATTAAAGAATCCAAACCTAACTACCAAGAACATTAAGCCCTTATCAAATTGTGCTAGGAGAAAGTTGCATAAAATGACTTGTTAAACACAGGATTCCATACAGTAATATACATTCAGATGGCTTTTATTCACTATCTTTCACAGTCCATTTCGGCTTAAACAATGTTAATTACATATGCATTACCTATCTCACTTTCTTTATGAAGCTGATACGTTATATTTTTTTTTCAGCGTCCAATGTTAATACTGGTACATCAACAACTGTCTTACTACTGTATCTGAACAACAACTTATAGAAATCAATGCATCCCAATTTACAATAATGTTATATAATACGTGTTATCCAATATTTTCTAAAGCATGTCCAGGTTATATAATATTGTGTAATTCAGTGGTTTTTATACATGTCCATGCTCTATGCTAGGTGTTTAATCAAACGGTTTATTTTGAATGCCCTTGTTGTATGATACGTGTGTAATACAATGGTTTCTTATATATGTCCATGTTATATTACACGTGTGTAAACCAGTGGTGTGGTTTCTAACGTAAATCCTGGCTAGTAGGTTGTGTAACAATGTTTCACATGGGGGAAGTTAGACGACGGGTGTTTCTAAACCCTGTGTATCTATGCTGACGAAGGTAGCGGTTTCTGCTGTTTTATTCTAAAATCCATTGCAGAGTTAAAGGTAATAACGTGATAACTGGTAAACATGGGTTGCCATATTTAGAATGGACGATTAAACTTGGTTGTACTTATGTTTCAAGTTTCTTTTCAACGAATTGTGAAACCACCTGATCCGGTTCTTCGTATCACAAGTTGTGCTGTTATTTGGAAATAAAGCACCTTTGCTCGTATCTTAAAGACGAATTTCGTCGTGATTTCGGTTTGTAGTGTCACCATTGCAATTCTATTGCATATAGACTTGTCCTCAAAATGGGGAGTCAAAAATTAATTCTTGTTGTGTCGCGTTAGGTTTTATATTACACAGAGCTTACCGCCTGAACCCCTTGCTTGAGTGGGGAGGCGGTGATAGATGAACAATTAAACACAAAAATAAAAATAAAATAAAAAATGTTGATGTAAAAAGTTTAAGATACATTACAAACAATATACTGATACAAGCCTAACGCATGATTTAAATGTAACGCGTGCCCATGTTGTCGACATTTAGTCAGGTCTATATGTAGTAGCTCCACATGTTATCGACATCAGGTCAGATTTTAAGATTAACCAGATATAATTATATTGTGTTTACAATGCTAATTCAGAATTATAAGTTTTTGTTGGATACAAATATAAAATGTTCTGTCGGATGGGAGGGTTAACAAAAGAAACGTTAATTAAATTACACATAGCTGAACATTAAATTTATTTCGCAACAACATTGAGGTTTTTCGCTTTAAATTCGTCTCTATGTAAAAATAAACGTAAGGGAAATAATAAGGAAATGTAATGGGAAAACACAACAATAAAAACAAAGGTATATTTTTCCCACGTTTTCTTTAACTTGCTTTCTCTGTGTCTGTGTTTCTGTGTTTGTCTTTCCAATCCAATCTTGCAATCGAAATTTCTGGCACTTCCCAGTTAGCTAGCGCGCTGAAATTTTCAGGGAAGCTTTCTTTTGGATGACCATAGAATATGCAATTGTTATTATTACTAAATTGATCAATGGAAACATTTTATTGAGCATTTTAGACCGCTATATAATCTATATATATAATTCTCCTCTGCGAGCCATTAGAAAAAAAAACCAGCGACGCGTACCTCGCGCGCAGTGAAGCGAACGATCCCACGTCGCCACAGGCTTAGGGGCAGATAATTTAGTTTTAACCGAGTTTAAACTTACAGGAGGTAGGCCAGTATGGGGGAGACGATATGGTCGAGCGGTTGGGCACACGATTGCTATCCCACTCGACACGGGTTCAAATCTATGTGTTCTAGTCAGTAACGTATTCACACAACGATTTTTTTTCGAGTTGTCTTTTTACGAGTTGTCTTTTTACGAGTTGTCTTCGTTTACCCCACAAAAAATGAAAAGATAAAATCGATAGCAAGATTTTAATGCAAACAAACAGACAAAGACTAAAAAGTAGAAAATAATAATCATTAAAAAAGTTTTAAAAAACCCACGTTTTCTGATTGAACTAAAAAGTAGAAAATAAATGCTATACATCACAATAATGCAAGCGATCACTCTACTATAAGCGATCAAAAACGTGGGGCGCCGTGATTTTCTTACAGTTTCTAATACTGTTGACTCTCTACAAGCTCCCTAATAAAAGTCAATAGTATTATCTAATCAATAGTAATATAACTTTTACTTCGGCGCCCCACGTTTTTGATCGCTTATAGTAGAGTGATCGCTTGCATTATTGTGATGTATAGCATTTATTTTCTACTTTTTAGTTCAATCAGAAAACGTGGGTTTTTTAAAACTTTTTTAATGATTATTATTAATAGAATATTAAATTTAAAGATAAAAATATTGTGTTCATCTAATTGCAGAAAAAGTCTTATTTCAAATATATCAACATTTTGTTTCAGTTTTCTAAACAAAATGTAAATACTAGCTGTATTAAATACACATAGCCAGTAAAATTGTGCATAAGCGTTTGCTATAGGAAAGATAACTTACAATAATTATACTGTTCAACAACTTTTGAGTGATAATTTTAGATTCCCACAAGAGTACCCGTCATCCGTTGGATAACTGTGGGTTTCGGGGGTCATCCATCAAAAAACATCACGTCTGTCACTCAGAGGCATAGCGACCCTTCCCGGCGCCCGGGGACAAACTTTTCAATTTGAACCCAACCCCCCCCCCCCCCGCAAGATTTCGATTTGCAACTCCCCCCCAAACTTTGATGTGCACCCCCCCTCAAGAATTTGATTTGAACCCCCCATCCCACCCAAACTTTCGATTTGCACCCCTCTCAACCTTTCAATTTATTTTTCCAACCCATTTTGGCGCCCCCTAAGGTCGGCGCCCGGGGACATATGTCACCCCCACCCCCCCTCCTCGCTACGCTACTGCAGTGTCACTTATCGTCACAAAAAACAGACCCCACATTCAAAAATATGTTTTTTATCTTTTAAAAACACCGAAAACACCGATTTCGGACTATCCCTTCATATACTGACGTCACAGGTGACCTACTCAACTCTACTTCACTTGCCCAGTTTCCTGCCAAGTCTCAGACAACATGTTTTTATCGTTTAAAAAACAATTCCCGCCGAGCATGTATCTGACCACACTATCCTTTCATATGCTTAGGACAAAGAAACAGATGAACTCTACTTCACCTGCCCTGTATCTTGCCAAGTTCAGATAGGCAACTTTATCATTCACATCTAAAAAAAAAATTGAAAAAAAAAAATCATTGACTTATAGGTCTAGAACCGGTGCCACCCGAATGAGAGCCGGCTACACTACCAACTTAGCTATTTACTCGTGACATCAGAAGTGAATTTTTGTACTATACTTTGAGTCTCCTTATGCAACTTGATTTACGCGCATAGATTCTAGATCTAGATCTAAGTCTAGTAGTACTAACTTTCAAATTAAATTTTATCTTAAATTAGCCAAACAAAGATTTATATAAAATAATTAAGGCCTGAAATAGATTCTAGATGTAGAATTTACATTAAGTATAGATGTAGAATTTACATTGAGTCTAGTGACCTACATCTAGGCTAGATCTAGATCTAGGCTAGATTCATAACTTTCCTTCGACAGCTGATCTTTAGATCTAGAGAAATTTATCGTAAAACTAAATGAAAAAGACAGTTGAAAATTGATATAAGTGTTGGAACGTAATAAATACAGCAAACGGACGTATTGCTTAAGTTATAGCCGGCAGAAAATTAGCTTTGTAACGCGTTAAACTTTTGAATGGGCCACAAAATCTATGATGGAGTCCGCCATTTTTATTGTACCAAAAAGTAAACACACCAAGGGACGTCACTATCCCCACAAAGTTTAGTTAATGTTTTTACATTTAAAAAAAAATGTGGTTAATTTAACTATGAATAAATCAATAAATTAATTAACATCTTTAAATAAATTTGTGATTCACAGTCTGTCTTAAAACAAAATTTTTTCTCTACCTACATACTATTTTACAGCTTTCCACGATGAGTGCAACCATGAACAATAGTCAGTCAGCCAAACAAACAAACAAACAAACAAAAAAATAAATATTCAAACATGTAAACAAACTTGACTTTTAGTAGTATACTAGAATACTCGTCATCCGTTGGATAACTGTGGGTTTCGGGGGTCATCCATAAAAAAACATCACGTCTGTCACTCAGAGGCATAGCGACCCTTCCCGGCGCCCGGGGACAAACTTTTCGATTTGAACCCCCCCCCCCCCCCCCCGCAAGATTTCGATTTGCACCCCCCCCCCCCCCACTCAAACTTTCGAATTGAACCACCCTCAACCTTTCAATTTATTTTTCCAAACCATTTTGGCGCCTCAACATATGCCCCCCCCCTACCCCCATCCACCTCCCCCCGCCTCCCCCCCCGCCTCCCCTCCCCTCCCCCTCCCGCCCCCCCCCCCCCTCCTCCTCGCTACGCTACTGCAGTGTCACTTATCGTCATAAAAAACAGACCCCACACTCCAAAATATGTTTTTTTATCTTTTAAAAACACCGAAAACACCGATTTCGGACTATTCTTTCATATACTGACGTCACATGTGACCTACTCAACTCTACTTCACCTGCCCAGTGTCCCGCCAAGTCTCAGATAACATGTTTTTATCGTTTAAAAAACGATTCCAGCCGAGCATGTCTCTACTTCACCTGCCCTGTATCCTGCCAAGTACAGATAGGCAACTTTATCATTCACATCTAAAAAAAAAAATTAAAAAAATAACATTGACATGTTGGTTTAGAACCTGTGCCACCCGCATGAGAGCCGACTACGCTACCATTTTAGCTATTTACTCGTGACGTCACAAATGAATTTTTATACTATACTTTGAGTCTCTTTATGCAACTTGATTTACGCGCATAGATCTAGATCTAAGTCTAGTAGTAGTAGCTTTCAAATTAAATTTTATCTTAAATTAGCCAAACAAAGATTTATATAAAATAATTAAGGCCTGAAATAGATTCTAGATGTATTAAGGCCTGAAATAGATTCTAGATGTAGAATTTACATTAAGTCTAGATCTAGAATTTACATTGAGTCTAGTGACCTAGATCTAGGCTAGATCTAGATCTAGATCTAGGCTAGATTCATAACTTTCCTTCGACAGCTGATCTTTAGATCTAGAGAAATTTATTGTAAAACTAAATGAAAAAAGACAGTTTAAAATTAATATAAGTGTTGGAACGTAATAAATACAGCAAACGGACGTATTGTTAAAGTTATGACCGACAGAAAATTAGATTTAGAACGCGTTAAACTTTTGAATGGGAATACAATTTTCTTCGATAGACGCCGCCATTTTATTGTACTAAAGAGTAAACAAAAAACTGTGACGTCACGGTCCCGCCGAGTGTAGTGGTCGTTCTAAACTTTTTAAAAAAATAGGGTTACTCTACGTATGAATAAATTAATTAACGTCTTTAAATAAATGTGTGATTAACAGTCTGTCTTAAAACAAAAAAAATTCTCTACCTACATACTATTTTACAGATCTCCACGATGAGTGCAACCATGCGCAATAGTCAATCAGCCAAACAAAAAACAAAACAAAAAAACAAACAAAAAAACAAATAAATATTCAAACTTGACTTTTAGTAGTATATAGATAGATTTGGGCACACACATGAATTAATTAAAATACACCGATGCAACTACAGTCGTGCTGTACTCGACAAAAGGTAAGTTTAGGATACGAGCTGTGATTCGAGTGATGCTCCAATGTCCAGTACAGTTAGCGTTACTAGGAACCGGATCATGTGGACATTTGCGTAGCCAGGATCATCTCATGGGGGGGTCAAATTGTTTCCAGCTTTATACATATATATATATATATATATATATATATATATATATATATATATATATATATCGAAAACGCATGTGAATTTCCAAATAATAATTCGCACTATTATACACATTATACATAATCTGTTTTAAAAAGTAGGGGGGAAGGGGGTCCGTGATTTTGTGACGTTGTGTGATGAGCGGTAGGGGGGGGGGGGGGTGGTTCAGTTGGTGCGACGTCACACTTTTGCATTATAATAAAGCAATGTTAGAAAACGAATTTCGTTTAAGAAAACTATTTTAATAAATTGTAATAGGAATTGATTAAAATACTCTATTTTGACAAACTTCAGACACGATTTTAGAAAAAAATATCGATCGATGTTTTAAAAAATTCAACTGCAATTTTGAGAGGGGTTGTAGGCTGAGGTGTGACGTCATTTTAAGGTGGGGGGGGGGGGGGGCTGGCTTTTTGTGACGACGTGTAGCGGAGGGGAGGGGAAGGTAAAAAAAATATTTTTAAAAAGCGTGACGTCATTTATGGATGGCCCCTTACCATCCCCCATAGTGTTATATTAGAATATTTGCCGTATTAGTAATCAGCCTGTGTTACATTTAAATCATGCGCTACGCTTGTATCAGTATATTTGTTGTTATGTTTATTATACTTTTTACAGCAACATGGAAGCTCAATAATAATTGGCATTCCATTATGAAATATATACTTGTATTAAAAATCCAAACTTGACTACTTGAGTAGTCTGGATTGGATTGATGTTTGTGGAGGGGTGGAGTGAGTAAATAGGTTCGTCATGGGGGGTTGTGTTCTGTTAGGTGTAGGTCATCACTTCGGGGGAGGGGGGATATCTGCCCCAGAACAAAATGGGATTGATATAGAAATCATTTTTTTACCAGCGTTTACATCCACCCCCGGAAATTTAAGTGTCTGTGCCCCCTCCCCCTGAATATTTCAGTAATCTGTAACTAACACGACTGAGGGCATCAGAGGACCAGACGGATGGCAAGGCATTTGGGGAAGAGGCAACCGTGGTACCCCAACAACCGTCCGACATGTATAGAGGAGGATAGGATAGCTGCTCTACACAACGTAATTATCTGAAAGTCTGAAGTCTGAGAAAGTTTGATACAGTTGGGATCTTGTGCATAATTGTAGATTTATATACCAGAATAACAATTTAGGTCTGTCTTTTTGTAAATCCATATACCATCAGACATTAAATTAAAATGGACAGACTAAATTCAGTAGACATTTTTTGTGGCCAATTGTAGAATCAACTGATTACTTGTTTTATCAAAAGAAGGGGCTGCCGATGTGTAAAAAAAATGTGTCTAATGTAATGATCCACATCTTTACAGTTTAACAACTATACATTTGCACTATTATATATACCAGCCGTCCCGGCCAGGCCCTGCTCTGGCTTCTGTGAAAAACCTTTCTGTTAAAGACCAGTACCTGTGTGTTTAGTAATCATCATAAACCCGGCATTGCCCACTTAAACCACAACCAACCAAAACAACAAAACGCAAACATAACGCTAACACAATTACAAATACAAACGAAAACAAAAACCTAACAACAAACCCAACCACAATCACAAACACCAATACAAACACAAAGAAAATCAAACAAAAAGCAAACGAAAACAAAAACCTAACAACAAACCCAACCACAACCACAAACACCAATACGAACACAAAGAAAAAAAAACGAAAAAGCAAACGAAAACAAACCAAATCCAAACGCAAAACCAACCACAAACACAAATACAAACACAAACCCAAAGAAAAAACACAAACGAAAACAAAAAAAGAAAGAACAAAAACGAACCAAATCAAAACGCAACCACTAACGCAAACCCAACCTAAACACAAAGAAAACACTAACAGGAACATAAACGCAAAGTGCTCACAGTCTAGCCCGGGGCAGAATCGCCTGTTTCAGCTTAATAATCGACTATAGTACCCCAACTTATTCATAGTCTTTTGCACTCACTTAAACAAACGTAGGTGCCAAACCAAACCAAATGAACAATTATAATACTCCAAGCTTATTCGTAAAATACCTACAACTTTTGCACTTGATCAATCCCCGCTAATTATGTAATTATTTTTTCCCAACAACCAAAACAAAGTAATAAAAAGTAAATTATTTTCCACTAATGCAATGTTTTATAAAGGGAAGTAATTGTGTTTTCCTAATTTATCAAAGGACTCAATATAAATAATTTTCAGACATAATTAGAATTTTTGTACTTTTTTAAAAATTTTGTTTAATGATCATGCCGATAATTATTACTATCAGTTTGAGAAATGAAAATTATTTCCCAACACTTTCAATATTAATTTTTTAACTCATAAATTTAGACCACAATGACTTTAATAACCTAACACTTAAATCCATGGAAGTATGTCCACGACAAACATTTTACACTTTTTTACATGTTACATACAGAATTGAGCTTTATATATATTATATATATATATATATCATGACTTAGTAAACACACTTTGACCAAAGAATTAGTTAACTATATTTATTTATATTACATTTTCGATGAATAATAACAATATTTGTGATCATGTGTGTATAATTAGATGTACCAGTCACAGCTTTACTTATTTCCAAGTGTAATTCACTTTGATGGATACTAATCTGATAGAAAACTAGTCGTTTGAACATAATTTCTGCATTTAGACCATGGTATGGCTAACCCAATTGAACAGTATTGATATTTTTAGCTGCCGTAAACAATGAAATCATTGGTCTAAAAATACAAACTCAGTATGCAGCTTAATTTTCGCGTGATTAGCCATATTTCGTGATAAATGATTTTTTTTTTGCAATAAATTTTTATGGGGCCGTTCGTCCCATTTATGGGACGATTGATTTAAAAAAAAAAATAATCTATAGTCATTCCTTCACTCAGTGCCCAAAAGTTAAACAATATGAAAAAAATTTAAAAAATTTGAGACCTTGTGTCGTGCATGCAAAACTTACATTGAAAATAAGCGATCCTGTTTGTACTAAATACATTTACCTAATGTTTCTGTGTATGTGCGTTTAATTTGGAAAACAAATTGAACTTTTATTTAAGAAGTAACTCAAATTTGAGAAAAAAATAAAACGTCGTATTTTTTTCTTTTAGTTTATTAAGCAATATCTTCTTATTGATTTACACATTTATTAAGAGTATATATTTACTTAGTTTGGTCATTTTTTGCAGCTGCATTTTTAAATTACCTCCCTTATATAGTTTTAAATGGAGGCGAATAAATAGCAAAAGGTCTCTATTGAACAGTATTGGTAATTGTTAGCTGTCGTAAACAATGAAGTCATTGGTCTAACAATACAAACTCAGTATACAGCTTAATTTTCGCGTGATTAGCCATATTTCGTGATAAATGATTTTTTTGCAATTAATTTTTCATGGGGCCGTTCGTTGCTAGCGTCCCATTTATTAGAAGATTTAAAAAAAATCGATAATCAAAAAGTATTGATTTTAAAAAAAAATTAATCTATAGCAGGGGTCGGCAACCTTTTGAAGCGGAAGAGCCAAAAGTTACAATTTTCTAAATTTCCCTGGTTTTAACGAGCCACTAACATTTTTTTCATTTCAAATATTTTATGTTTTTATTAAGATTATTAGTATTTGTGCAAGGAGCTGGAGAGCCGCATCTTGATATCAAAAGAGCCGCATGCGGCTCGCGAGCCGCAGGTTGCCGACCCCTGATCTATAGTCATTCCTTCATTCAGTGCCGAAAATTTAAACAATATAAAAAAATTATAAAAATTTGAGACTTTAGGGCAGTATCGGACACGTAGCATTGAAAGTATGCGATCCAGTTTGTACTAAATACATTTACCTAATTTTTCGGTGTATGTGCGTTTAATTTGGCAATAAAAAAATAATTGTTGTTTAAGACATTACTCATATTTGAGAATAAATTTAAAACGACGTACTTTTAATTTTTATATTATTAAGCAATATCTTCTTATTTATTTAAACATTTTATTAAGCGTATATATTTACTCAGTTCCGTCATTTTTTGCAGCTGCATTTATAAATTACCTCCCTTATGTATTTTTAAATGGAGGCGAATATATAGCCATATGTCGCTAAGTCGTCAAATCAAATATCAGTATTGTGTTTGTAATTTCTACTTTACATTTTTTTACAGCAACATTAAAACACAATAATATTTGGCATGCAAAATTTAATAATTATATACTACAGAATCAAAACAAGACTAGGCAAATTAATAGGGCAATAATGAAACTTGTATCTTACCCTTTTACACAGTTTTGGCTTCCTTTCCCAGTTCAGCAGACCATGTAGTTTAGACTGTAGGGACATCTGGCTCAGGGGACGTCCTGCGATTATTAGCTCGTATATCAGGACTTGAATGTTTAGGGTGGTTCCACCGCTAGGCCACGCTTTCTGTTTTGCTACTAAAACTAAGTGGTAATTATCGGTTGATCCTGTGATGGATCTAGTTATTAGATTAAAGTAGGATTAGATTGTCGATTTGACGGATTATAAAAAAAACAACTTAAGAGATGTAGGAGGCAATATTCTAAAATAGGTCGAAA
Source organism: Physella acuta (assembly GCF_028476545.2). Lineage (NCBI taxonomy): Eukaryota > Metazoa > Mollusca > Gastropoda > Physidae > Physella > Physella acuta. Next base: position 58,134 of record NW_026731997.1, read on the forward strand.
AAAGAGAGAGTGAAGTTAGCATGGTTTTGGCCGAATGGATGGGTCGATGTCGCTTGTTCGTTACTGTTTGCATCATACTGTACATCAGTTCATAGAACGTGTTTTAATTATTTACATAACAATAGCTCATGTAAATTAAATACTCTCCTTCCCAAACAACACACAACACTTTCATTCCACAACACTTACATATGTATTCAAAACGAGTGTAAACTGCTCTATTGCTTAACTAAGTAAAATAACTTACATTTTGACGTCCACATGCTATAACCCGAACTTGTATAGATTAGCATGGAACAGTGTTATATACTAATCGCCAACCGACAACTGGTATCTTAAACCTACTTAACCGTGTTGTCATACCATTGTATTTATATTTCTCGTCCCCTAAAGACGATTCAAAATTTTTGAAGTTTATGAATGTTGTGGTAGTGTTAATTATAAAGCCCAAAACTAAATATTTAAGAAATATTATTACGTAATCATTCTGTCTTTATTTTTTAAAAACAATACAAATAAATACCAATTGTTATATTTTTACCATAATTTAATACATTTTATGTTTACCACTATATTTCAAGAAGTAATTTATTATCAGTATATGTGCACATTGAGTCAAATTCCCTAGTTAAACAATGTGTGATTATATTTAATATACTTTTTAATAACTTCCCATTAATTTATTTTTTATACTAATGCTTGTTTTCTTTTTCTCTATTACTATCTTTGTATATGCAAATAATTATGTTGGCTTATGATGTATACTTGTAGCGGCAGTTGATATACATTGATATGCGTTGATATATATCGGTTCGTCATTTAGGAGTCTGGATTAGATTGATGTTTGTGGAGGGGTGGGAGGTGAGTAAATAAGTTCGTCATGGGGGTGGTGTTCTGTTAGATGTAGGTCCAGGCCGATTGTTTAAGGGCGAGTTTTAGGGCTATTGTTACATTTGTATACGTTAATGATGGTATGTTTTCTATAGTTTCTTTACTGCCTTTTATGTTGCCATGTTTCACATTTTCAGAACATACTTGCGAGAGGTGAATTTTTGTCGTCTTCATGTTGGTGTATTACTTGTTACATATACACACATAGACTATTCTCGATTGGATTGAGAATTATGGATGTGTGTGCGTGTGTGTGTGGGGGGGGGGGGGGAGTAGTTTCGCTATTTTCTCGTTTTGTGTAGTTCTAGATTGTCACTTTCTGATATGAATTATATGGAAGCATCTGGTCAGAATGGTGCCCGTCTTTCCCTGTACTTTATGTGCTTACGTTCGTTTCCACTGACTTGATTCGAATCTGACGTTGATACTGTCTTGTTTTTTACTTGGTGTTATTGGAGTGGTTGGTCCAGTGGTTGGTCCAGTGGTTGGTCCAATTGTTGGTCCAATGGTTGGTCCAGTGGTTGGTCCAGTGGTTGGTCCAGTGGTTGGTCCAGTGGTTGGTCTATTGGTTGGTCCAGTGGTTGGTCCAGTGGTTGGTCCAGTGGTTGGTCCAGTGGTTGGTCCAGTGGTTGGTCTATTGGTTGGTCCAGTGGTTGGTAAAGTGGTTGGTCCAGTGGTTGGTCCAGTGGTTGGTCCAGTGGTGGGTCCAGTGGTTGGTCCAGTGGTTGGTCCAGTGGTTGGTAAAGTGGTTGGTCCAGTGGTTGGTCCAGTGGTTGGTCCAGTGGTTGGTCCAGTGGTTGGTCCAGTGGTTGGTCCAGTGGTTGGTCCAGTGGTTGGTCTATTGGTTGGTCCAGTGGTTGGTAAAGTGGTTGGTCCAGTGGTTGGTCCAGTGGTTGGTCCAGTGGTGGGTCCAGTGTCTTGTGTAGCCGCATGTCTGACACACGTGTCTTCTCCTTTGTCTGGCAATTAGAATGTTTATGGCTTTATTTTTTAAACTGGGCATACTGCCTAGCTTCGCTTAGGTTTTCAAAAAAGTTGATAAATTGAATGATTAATTAATAGGTGATTGGCTGTTATGTTAAATGCTTATTTTTTTTTTCATTTTAGACTTTTTTTATTTTGTTATTGAAATAGAAATGATTGTTCACAACTCTTATTGCTATTACAACACCATGAAGAAAAGTTTGCTTTTTTTAAAATATTGGTGCACTGTCAAGGAATGTAAAATGTTATCACACAATTCATTAACCCCTTAACGCCGACAGTCGCGTTTTCGCGACATACCGATTTAGCGCATAGCATTTGCGCATATGTACATTTATCCTACTGCTGTTGGTCGTTGTGTATTGGGTATATCCAGACGGTTGTATTGGTACCAGCAAGAGTATACAAAATATTAAAAAATTGTTACATTAAAAAGTTACCGCCCCTGTTCATAGACCAAATGACCAAATCTCGTATAATGAGCATTTTAATCGCAGTCATTTTTAGCTTTCTTCAAGGGCTTTGATGCTGACCAACAGTTTTTCCATACGGCCCAGTCATCTATAGAGGTGTATGCAAAAAATTAGCCTGTTATACAAAGAGTAAGTACCCTAAAATTTGCGTAGAAATTACCCTGTTTTCCCCATAAAATACAAAGATTATATAGGGAAATACGACTGGTCAGTTTTGACCTATTTCCCGATTTTTCCCGGACATGGCGAGTTTTTTGTGACACCCCAAGGCGTTCTCCTACCACGTCACAAAAATTCAAGGGGGGTCGTCGGAGGAAATTTTTTTTCGTAATAGAGCTCATATAAAGAAAATTACACTCGCGGTCACTTTTTAGCCCTCGTCGAGGGCTTTGAGTGAAACCGACAGTTTCCCTAAAGATCAAGCCATTGACCTAAGAGTACGCCAAAAATTAGCCAGATATACTGAATTTAAGTACCCTAAAGTCTGCTTTGAAATGACCCTCTGTTTTTCCCATAAAATACAAAGATTATATAGGGAAATACAACTGGTCAGTTTTGACCCCTTCACCGGCCCTCGTGTTCTATCGCTCCAAGGCACCATCGTGCTAAATTTGACGCGCCGGGAAGTGCCCTATCGGGCACTTGACCACTTTGCTTTATATATATAGATTAAATGTAATATGATGAGGCATTTTTATGGTTTATAATATGTGAATAGTGTAATTTTTCAATATGAATTAATTATAGTATGCGTTTTAACGATGCCCAACTTCTTTTTTAATATGCTTTTTTGATGAGATTTACCTTGCAAAGAATTTTCTTTTTCTTTTGTGGTTAGAGATTTAACTTAGGAAATTCTAAATCCATACCATTAACATAATATTGATTTAAGAATGACATTACGTAACTTCACTTACATATAAACATGTCTTTAAATAACACCGGTGCACGAATCGAACAATAGCAAAACATTTTTGATGCTTTTTTTTTAACGAAGCCACCTTATCCGGTTCTATTGATAAAGGGAGACTAGGACTACTATTACATAAAACACACAGGCCTAGTCTTAAAACGTTTATTAATATAACAGTCGGATTAGATAACATTTAACAAGTTACTGCACGCGCCATTAGAGACCAATATCTTAACGTTACATATTATTATTTAATATTATTTTTTGTATGCTCTAGTTATATGTATTTTCTGATAAGTTGGGAAATCTTGCGAAATTATACATGCAAAACTATTCCTACAGTTTATTGTGGTAAATCATGCGCAGCTATTTCTATTTACATTTAGACGTTTTGTATTAGATCTATGTATAAGTAAACCATCTTAAATGAATGAAAGCAGGCTACAAGTAAGAAAGAAATATTACTTTTGTAAATCTGTATCAGTCCTCACAAGCCGATGATGAAAACTGTTATACTAAAGCGAACACACAACTGACGCTATAAATTACGTGTCTGAGGCGAAAAAAAAAAGTAGGTATTTTGAAGCTAGCGATAACAATACGGTGATATATTTAAACATACATAAATATGCCGCCACCCTCAAAAGGCTGCCTGAAGAGGGATCTATTTAAACATACATAAATATGCCGCCACCCTCAAAAGGCTGCCCGAAGAGGGATCTATTTAAACATACATAAATATGCCGCCACCCTCAAAAGGCTGCCCGAAGAGGGATCTATTTAAACATACATAAATATGCCGCCACCCTCAAAAGGCTGCCTGAAGAGGGATCTATTTAAACATACATAAATATGCCGCCACCCTCAAAAGGCTGCCCGAAGAGGGATCTATTTAAACATACATAAATATGCCGCCACCCTCAAAAGGCTGCCTGAAGAGGGATCTATTTAAACATACATAAATATGCCGCCACCCTCAAAAGGCTGCCCGAAGAGGGATCTATTTAAACATACATAAATATGCCGCCACCCTCAAAAGGCTGCCTGAAGAGGGATCTATTTAAACATACATAAATATGCCGCCACCCTCAAAAGGCTGCCTGAAGAGGGATCTATTTAAACATACATAAATATGCCGCCACCCTCAAAAGGCTGCCCGAAGAGGGATCTATTTAAACATACATAAATATGCCGCCACCCTCAAAAGGCTGCCTGAAGAGGGATCTATTTAAACATACATAAATATGCCGCCACCCTCAAAAGGCTGCCTGAAGAGGGATCTATTTAAACATACATAAATATGCCGCCACCCTCAAAAGGCTGCCCGAAGAGGGATCTATTTAAACATACATAAATATGCCGCCACCCTCAAAAGGCTGCCTGAAGAGGGATCTATTTAAACATACATAAATATGCCGCCACCCTCAAAAGGCTGCCTGAAGAGGGATCTATTTAAACATACATAAATATGCCGCCACCCTCAAAAGGCTGCCTGAAGAGGGATCTATTTAACACTTGATGTGTACAACTCTCTAAATATCAACAAAATAAAAAAAAAACAAGTGCTTGACAGTAGAATAAGCCAAGTATAAAATATAATCTGCTTCAAATATTTGCTACAACTGAGGTACATAATACAAAGTAATAATTATAACATGCGATTCGTCCTAAAGATGTTTGAACATTATTTAAGAACTGAAGTATAAAGAAAATCATATTTCTGAACAATAAAAAAGTGGAGATATACATACATCGCTAGCTATTTGTAATCAAGTCATACACCTGCGAATGATGGGGTTATTGTGACTGAAAAACAGACAGACACGTTTGGGAAACTAAAATGTTCCGATTCATAACATACATAACGACGATTTCTTAAAATATCAACTGTACGCATATAAACGGGTTATATATTACAACGAGAAAAATGGCCCGTTGAGGAAGGATACACCGGGCGCTAGGTTGATAGTGCTGTCTCTTTTCTCTAAACTAAAATCAACCCACCCCCCAACACACCACCCCCACCCCCCCCAAAACACACACCCCCACCCCCACCCCCCACCCCCCCAAATATCAGGCGATCTTGTCTGACAGAAGTTGCTGGTCAATTTTTTTTTGTTATTTTGCCTTAATTTTTCTCTGCCTTTTCACTGAACAGTCTATTTTTTTTTTATGCAAAGCTTTAAAAAAAAGTTAAAAAAGAAAATAAAAACTGTTTAAGAGTGTTTGTTATTGTTTTATTTCAAAATATTTTTGGATAAATATTAGTATTATTATACATTAATTTTGTCACTGAGTAGCTCCGATTCACAACCAGTTTAAACTTTTCAGTTTGTTTCTTTGCAACGAGTTAGGAAACCATGCTAACTGGTTTCTCGTATGTTAAATATTGCTGGCAATTGTAAGTAAAACACATTTCTTGTTACAGTTCGTATCTTAAAAATTGTTTGTGTCGGGATACTTATATGTTCTTATGACATTGTTTTTAGGCTGTCCTCTATAGGGATCCAAATATATAAACTGGAATTGCAATGTACGTACAATTAGACTTAAAAATCAAAATAACATATACCAAATGGATCTTCATAATCATGCTTGATTCGGGTCCTCGCATCGTAAATAGTGCTGGAATTTGGAAGCAAGGCATCATCGCAACATGGCTCATGTTACAAATGTGTTTCTGGTTGGGTGCTCTTTTGTAGTGGCACGACTATTTTTTTTTTTTGCTTGTCCCCGGATGGGGGCATCCAAAATAAACGTTTTGATCTTGAACAATAGGATATAATTGAAAGTAACCCATCTAAATTAAAGCAAATATTTTTACGCTTTTCTAATGTCTATGTTAATTTAATGCAGCTTCAATTTGAAATTTATTTTGAGTGTAAAATTAATTTTGAGTTAACTAAAAATTAAAATTCTTTTACTTTCCACTAATAAACCCGGAGTGATCTCCCCTAAACTTTCTCGAATATTCTTATATAAAATAACAGGGGATGGGAATTCGGGCTATAGACATGATTTACAAAATTTACATTAGTTTCTTGAGAAATCGGAAGTAGCGTAAATTACTACTTCCAGTCAACGGAAATTACTCATAATTAAACAGAAGGTAAAGAATTAGATGTTTTACTTACATGTGAAATTTCATTTATCTATCTGAAATAGTACTCAAGTTATAGGCTTTTGAAAAATTCAAAGCAGGAAAAGTAAGTAGTATATTAGGTCCCTTTTGGGTATCATGGCGCAGGGGGAGGAGCAATGACATATAGTAAAATACTCCCACCACCGGGAGGGGGAGCCTGGCGCAAAGGTTATATAGCAAAATACTCGGAGGGGGATGCGCAGCCTGCCGCAGCCTGGCGCAAAGACATATAGTAAAATACTCCCAGCCTGGGGCAGACGGAGGGGGAGGGAGGGGGAGGGGGAGAGGGGGAGTGGTGATGGGGGTGGGGGTGGAGAAGAGTGGGGTGGTGGGGTAGAGGGGGAGGGGTGGTGAAGAGGGGGAGTAATGGTGAATACTCCCCAACCTGGGACAACGAGATATAGTAAAATACTCCCAGCCTGGGGCAGACGGAGGGGGAGGGAGGGGGAGGGAGGGGGAGTAATGGTGGGGGTGGGGGAGAGGGGGTGGGGGAGTAGTGGTGACCTGGGGGTGGTGGTGGTGGCACACCATTGGGTATAATTCATTTTTGTTTCTTTGTATGTATGTTTAATAGTAAACCACGCCACCACCTAGCGGGGTGGGGGAGAGGGGGTGGTGGTGGTTGAGAGGGGTGGTGGGGGTGGTGGGGGAGTAATGGTGGGGGGTGGAGGGGAGCGCTAACGTGTACTTTGTGTATAACATCCATTTACCAACCGTGCAACATGTGTTACTTATCGATCCGCGATCCTTTGTTCTTGTCAAGCACCATACAAGGGCCAAGCTAATATTGATCGCACCCACGGGGCCATCACACCTAATTAAATCTTGTTATGCTTCACCGAGTTTCCCTCGCTCGGTTGACAGGTTATGGTAATTAACGACGTACATTAAGTGCCTCTCCGTGAAGTACGTAGGTCATTATGCAACAGCTGTTGTGCGACAGCTGGGGGTGTAATTAGGTTGAGCAACCGGACATTACCTTGTTGGTTTTCTAGTACGCGTATGCTACACGTATATACACACACACACACAATCACACACACACACACTAAATAAGAACAAAACTCTTCTTATATTTTATTTGTTTATTAACGTTTTTCCAATTCATCAAAGGCTTTTAAAATTTCATCCTGTAAACTTAATAGGCGCTCAAAGCAGACGCGACTCACATGTTTTCATTATTTACACAACACAAACTCATGTAAATGACATACTCCCATATTCAAACAACACACAATACACGCAACATGTACAACCTTATTAAAAAATGTGAACTGCATACATTAGCTTCCATTTTTGACGAACATAGTTTCGACCAATTTGACGATTTAGAGTGGGGGCTGCAATTGTTCTATATTTTTAGTAACAATTGTGTCTGCATAAACAAGTTAATTTTATGAAAACACTTGAATTAAATGTATAACTTTTGAAAAAGCAGTTCCCATAAGATTTTTAGATGCTAGTATAACAATGTATAATAGTACACGCGACGTAGGCCTATGTTAGTACACGCGACGTAGGCCTATGTTAGTACACGTGACGTAGGCCTATATTAGTACACGTGACGTAGGCCTATATTAGTACACGTGACGAAGGCCTATATTAGTACAAGTGACGTAGGCCTATATTAGTACACGTGACGAAGGCCTATATTAGTACACGTGACGTAGCCCTATATTAGTACACGTGACGTAGCCCTATATTAGTTGTGGAGAAAACAAAATACCCACGCTCGCCTGAATCTAACTCTCTACACAACTTCTAATTGACTTGAAATAATATTAATTACTCTTTACTATGATAATCTACAAATATCCAAATGTACACATGTATACACACCATTCAACACTTTCTCTATTCAGATACCGTTAAGCCATTTAGCTTAATCTGCAGTGCCTATCATAACATACGAGAATACATCCATATTTAAAGAATTAGTTTGTGTCGCCTAAAAAAAATCAAGTTAACCACTTGCAACGGCTACCATACAAATATATTTGGAAATACATATTTTTTTTTTCTTCAAATTTTGAAAATAGTTTATTTTTTTTAGAAATTATTATGTCTGAGGTGTCTTTAAACGAACGAGCCGACCCGCTGCGTATCATACGCCGCTATTTAGTTGTTTTTTTTTCTACTTTTCAGTAATTTATAATGTGTGAATTCGACAGTACCAATGCTGCCACTGAAAATATTTGCTTTAAAACACTACCCCCCCCCCCCCACGTGAAAGCAGCCTCCTCTTAGTTACCTCCTCTAAGTTTAAAATCGTTTCAAACTAAATTATCTACCCCTAATAGCCGTCACCAAACCCGTCTCTGTGATTGTAAAATGTAAACAGAGTGAACACCGCTCACCAGATCATGTGGGGGTGGGGTGGGTGTGGTAGTGATAGTGAGGAAGAGAGGGGACTGCAAAGGCGCGCTTGCAGCTTGTTTTCTATCTGATCCCAGAAGAGAATTATATATATAGATTGTGAAAAACACCTGATCCGGTTCCTCGTATTACAAATGGTGCTTGAATCTGGAAGTAAGACATCACTCTTACCTCTTGTAGGTACGATCATATGTTGTGGCATCACTGTACTTATATTTCTTTTAGTTTGTCCCTTTGTGGGGGATCCAAAATTACATCATTTGGTAAGCTACCCTCAGTTGGCACCCCAAGCAAGCTATCCGTGTTATACGCAGTAAATTTACATTATTCTACTGTCTATATTTGTTTAATACAGCTTTTTTTAAAATGTTGTTATCGCTTAAAATCAATTTTAAAACAACATTTTATTTTATAAACAAAGAGTTCAATATGCTAATTTAAAAATCCCATTGCTTTGTTTGTTCATTTTCTGCAATTAATTGTTTGTATTAACTCCCTTATCTTAAGTTTTAAAATGAAGCGACTATAGAACCAAAATGCCTCTAGGTTTGTGTTTTCGTATTGATTTAGCCACTCAGACCTTAATGCTGGTCATTGCAAATAACATAATCTTATCCCTAAAATCTAATTTAACTACCGCACATAAACTTTTACAGCAAAATCCAGGAACAATTGTTACAATCGATTGTATTTATAATTGTTAATAAGTACGAAGCCCTGTGCCTACGTATCGGTATGTATTTATGCTAAATTCTTCCGGCCAGTATAATTTACTTACTCGCTATCGTATCAATGTTAGGCGACATTTTTAATATTTTTTTTGGTTAAGTAATGTGTACATTTTCGTTTATCATCTATAGACCCTCATGCAAATATGCGTTTGTTGTTTGATTATAACTACTATGGTACAAAAAAAAATGTGTGTAAAATCGTCCATTTTTTTTTTGCCAATTTTTTTTCTTCAAATTTTCTTAGACGTACACCCCCCGTCAACGACTGAAGAAAATGTGATTGCTAAGTTCTCTGGTCTTGGAAATTTAAAACAAAAATAGTAAACGAAACACCTGCAAAAGTCGTCTTGCTATAACGTTGAAACAGTGTATTCTCAAAACGTGCAAATAAAACAAAGAAGCCAAACGCACATTATATACATTAAATTTCCTCAGCAACAAATGTAAAATAACAACAGAAACAAACTTTAGTCTAAACTACATGGTCTGGTGAACTGGGAAAGGAAGCAAAAACTTGGTTGAAATCCAAGATCGTTACTTGCTACTGCCCACGTGCCGACATTTTTGAAAATCGTTACATTTGTAATGTTATTTTATTCAGAAGGCATTTCCCTATTTGTCAGTAATCCTTAATTTGACGTGAGTGACGTTGTTTTCTTTAGTTATTAGCTTCCTACTGTTGAGCCGGGTACTGGACGGTGGGGTACGAGTCTACCCTGCGGCGTGGCAGATAAGCGTGGTGAGAACCAAATGACAGAAGCGACCGATACACGGTAATCAAACCGCTATCCAAGCCCGTTAGTCGGAGTTTGCCTTGTTGAGGCCTGCTTGGTTAATGGCAGACACCTCCTGAGCAGGTCATGTCGATAAAGAAAGAACAAAGAAAAGTTAACAGCTTCTAAAGACGATTGGGATAGCCCCATATTTCTGGCGAAACGTGTATTTTTTAAATAAATAAATATTTTGTTCATAGTTAAAGCTTTTTATTTTAAATGACAAATCAAATTTGTTTTCCCTAATCCTAATCTAACACCGAAAAATTAAATAAAAATGTTGCTCTTTAAAATCTGGTAAATTAAAAAAAAAAAAAAAATTAACTTTTGACTCTTCCGTCTCAAAAGGTAGCCAGCCCCTGCCGTAGTGTCATCAATGCATTTTTATTTACTTTTTAAAATCCGAAATCAAAATTTAACGTCGGGATCAGCAATTATATAAATAGTAAGTGAAATTACTTATAGCAAACGATTACGCTTATTTTTTCTGGTTATGTGTATTTAATACAGCTAGCATTTACATCTTTTAAAACGAAATCAAAATATATTGTTACAATCAAATTGAAATATATTTACATTTAGAAGAAAAAAATAATATTTTATTATCTCTTAGTTAAACTTGCTATTAAAAAAATGTCTTTGCTTTTATTGATCATTATTGTGTGCAAACACAATTCTTAAGTAACTCCCTTACGTTTAGTTTTAAATAGATGCGAATTTAAAGCCGAAAACCTCAATGTTGTTGCGAAATCACTTTAAGGTTCCGCTATATGTAATTTAATGAATCAATCTGGTTGTAGCGAATATTAACTTGGAAATATTTTCTCCGCTATACCTGGGAAACCGTTTATTTTATTTTATTTTATTTATTTATTTATTGTAAATATTACGTTCCCGGTATCTTTTTAACAAATAGTGAAACCATCTTATTCGGTTCTATACCTTATCACAAATTGTGCTAGAATTTTGAAGAAAAATATCTCTTGCACCACAGCCCGTATCTCAAATATGCCTTGTGTTGGAGGGCTCGTTTATAGTTGCATCATTGCTTTCTAATTATTTTAGGCTTGTCGCCGAATTGGAGAAAAACAATAACAAAGTAACTGCATGACAACACTCTGCTGAGCCCAATGGCAGTTAGAGTTAGCGTTCTAAAATATATAAAATATTTTTAAGTAATTTTACTGTGTATGTATGTTTATTTCAGCTAAAATTTAACTTTTGCCTAAGTAAAATCTCAAGTTTTAGTAACTTTTAAATGTCAATTTGATTTTTTTTTATAGAAAAATACAGTGTTTTCTGTTTCAGTTAAATATAGGTATATATTTTCTCAGTGTATTTATTTTTAAAGTTGTATTTATAAATTACCTCCCTTATATAGTTTTAAATGGAGGCTAATATGTAGCCAAAGGTCTGTATGTCGTGAAATCAAATATTCCGCTAAGTTTCATTTAAACAATTGTTCTTTTATCAAATCTACCAAACCATTGAACTTAATATATTTGTATCCCGCCAAAACATTTGCTGTAATAGTTTATCTACGGTGGTTAAATTAGATTGTATGGATACGATTATGTTATTTGCAATGACCAGCGTTAAGGTTTGAATAGCTAAATCAATATAATAACCACACAATTGGAGGCATTTTGGTTCTATAGTCGCCTCATTTCAAAACTAATATACAAAAAAAGTAATTGCAGAAAATGAATAAACAAAGACATTTTTTTTTTAATAAATAGAAGATTAAACTGAAAAATAAAATATATGTTTTCTTAATATTCGAAAATAAAAACTATTTGATATTTTATTTTAGGCTTTGACCTTTTAAATAGAAGATGTATAAAACACACATAGACCGTAACATTTCGAAAATACATGTGTTATAGGCTAGATCATTTACTTTTGTTGATAACATATTTAAAAAGTGCCTTAACTAGTTATTTTGGATCCCTCATAATGGGACAAAAATAAAAACATACAAATTTCAAGAGATGGTGATCATTCTAGCGAGACAGGTTATCACATTCCCCATTGACCGATAGGAAAAGTGCAGGTCAACTATCGTATGTATATTGGGTTGTCACCCCCTTCCCAAAGACAATTCTGGGACTGCCGACCGAAATAGACCTAGATGTAGTAATGTAGAAACAACGTGTAGGGAAGACCACTAGATAACACTCTTCATTACCAAATGTTTCACACTCTTCAACCCTATACAACAACCAGGCTCAAATCACCAAATGTTTCACTCTCTTCAACCCTATACAACAACCAGGCTCAAATCACCAAATGTTTCACTCTCTTCAACCCAATACAACAACCAGGCTAAAATCACCAAATGTTTCACTCTCTTCAACCTTATACAACAACCAGGCTCAAATCACCAAATGTTTCACTCTCTTCAACCCAATACAACAACCAGGCTAAAATCACCAAATGTTTCACTCTCTTCAACCTTATACAACAACCAGGCTCAAATCACCAAATGTTTCACTCTCTTCAACCCCATACAACAACCAGGCTCAATTCACCAAATGTTTAACTCTCTTCAACCCTATACAACAACCAGGCTCAAATCACCAAATGTTTAACTCTCTTCAACCCTATACAACAACCAGGCTCAAATCGCCAAATGTTTCACTCTCTTCAACCCTATACAACAACCAGGCTCAAATCACCAAAATATGTTTCACTCTCTTCAACCCGATACAACAACCAGGCTCAAATCACCCAATGTTTCACTCTCTTCAACCCTATACAACAACCAGGCTCAAATCACCAAATGTTTCACTCTCTTCAACCCTATACAACAACCAGGCTCAAATCACCAAATGTTTCACTCTCTTCAACCCTATACAACAACCAGGCTCAAATCACCAAATGTTTAACTCTCTTCAACCCTATACAACAACCAGGCTCAAATCGCCAAATGTTTAACTCTCTTCAACCCTATACAACAACCAGGCTCAAATCACCAAAATATGTTTCACTCTCTTCAACCCTATACAACAACCAGGCTCAAATCACCAAATGTTTCACTCTCTTCAACCCTATACAACAACCAGGCTCAAATCACCAAATGTTTCACTCTCTTCAACTCTATACAACAACCAGGCTCAAATCACCAAATGTTTCACTCTCTTCAACCCTATACAACAACCAGGCTCAAATCACCCGATGTTTCACTCTCTTCAACCCTATACAACAACCAGGCTCAAATCACCAAATGTTTCACTCTCTTCAACTCTATACAACAACCAGGCTCAAATCACCAAATGTTTCACTCTCTTCAACCCTATACAACAACCAGGCTCAAATCACCCAATGTTTCACTCTCTTCAACCCTATACAACAACCAGGCTCAAATCACCAAATGTTTCACTCTCTTCAACCCTATAAAACAACAAGGCTCAAATCACCAAATGTTTCACTCTCTTCAACCCTATACAACAACCAGGCTCAAATCACCAAATGTTTAACTCTCTTCAACCCTATACAACAACCAGGCTCAAATCACCAAATGTTTCACTCTCTTCAACCCTATACAACAACCAGGCTAAAATCACCAAATGTTTCACTCTCTTCAACCCTATACAACAACCAGGCTCAAATCACCCATTAATCCCAAGACGGTGAGTGACAGTATGAGGCTAGGAAAGAGCAGATAACCCGACCCCCCACACCCTTCCACTGCTCTAGGAGGATTGAAAACTACCTTCACGAGATCCACCTTCCTCTCCCCACCCATAACCCCGACAAAAAAAAGGAAAATGACAATGAAATGTGATGTAATGACCCCATAACACATAGACGACAAAGACGATACTGTCGCGAAGGGTAAATGAAGGACTTAAGGACACAGGCCGTGAGAAACTCAACTGATAGCTCAGATAAACTCGGGCTGAGCTACGGAGGTCGAACTACACTCATAGACAGAGGACACGACCTTAGGAACCACGAGGCGACAACTGCTTGTATACACCAAGACGACACATCACGAATCGCTCACTGACTCAGTTGTTGATGTCAGTTAGGCGACTGATAATAGGGGAGACCCTCTTCAATCCCCCCCCCCCCACCCTAACTGTAGACGACAAGGCAAGGAAAAAGCACACAACACACCAAGCCAAACGACGACCAAGACACTATGTAGTCAAGGAAAACTACAAATAGAACGCGACATATTTCATCAACAGTCTAGCAAAAGCTATAACTCGAACTGTTATAGATTAGCATGCAACAGTTTTATACACTAATCACCAACCGACAACTGGTATGTTAAACCTACTTAACCGTGTTCTCATACCACTGAATATATATTTCTCGTCCCCTAAAGTGGATTTAAAATTTTTGAAGTTAATATATTTTAAAGTAGTGTTACTTATAAAGCCCAAAACTAAATATTTAAGAAATATTATTAATTAATCATATTGTCTTTATTTTTTTAGAAACAATACAAATAAATACCAATTGCTATATTTTTACCATAATTTAAAGTAAATTTTATGTTTACCACTATATTACAATAAATAATTTATTTTCAGTATTTGTGCACATTGAGTCGAATTCCCAATGTGTGATTATTTTTAATATACTTTTTAATAATTTCCCTTTAGTTTATTTTTAATACTAATGAGAGTTTGTTTTTATCTATATTACTATCTTTTTATATGCACATAATTATGTTGGCTTATGATGTATACTTGTAGCGGCAGTTGATATAAATTGATATACGTTTATATATATTTTCGTCATTTAGGAGTCTGGATCGGATTGATGTTTGTGGAGGGTGGGGGGGGGGGGGATGAGTAAATAGGTTCGTCATGGGGGTGGTGTTCTGTTAGGTGTAGGTCAAGGCCGATTGTTTAAGGTCGAGTTTTAGGGCGATTGCTGCATTTGTATACGTTAATAATGTCATGTTTTCTATAGTTTCTATACTGCCTTTTATGTTGCCGTGTTTCACATTTTCAGAGCTTACTTGCGAGAGGTGAATGTTTGTCGTCTTCATGTTGGTGTATTACTTGTTACATATACACAGAATATTCTCGATTGTATTGAGATGGGTGGAGGTGGAGGGGATGAGTATGGCCGCTCTTGTCTCGCTTTGTGTAGTTCCTACATTGTCACTTTCTGGTATGAACTGCTTTCTAATTATTTTAAGCTTATCGCCGGATTGTGGAACAAATAATAACAAAACATAACATACAACTGCAGTAAACGGAGCGCTACACAACAATATAGCGATCCATCTTGTACTAAATACAATTACCTAATTGTTCTATGCATGTGTGTTTATTTTGGCCTACATTTTAATTTATATTTAAAATATAACTCAAATTTGAGATTAAATTAAAACGTCAATTATTTTTTGTTTTATATAATTTAGCAATTTCTTCTAATTGAGTTTAACATTTTAATAAACCTATATATTTACTCAGTTTATTCATTTTTTGCAGCTGCATTTATAAATTACTTCCCTTATATCGTTTTCAATGGAGGCAAATATATAGCCAAAGGTCTCTATGTCATGAAATCAAATATTCCGTTAAGTTTAATTTAAATAATTATACTTGTGTCAACCATACGAACCTATTGCACATATTATATTTGTATCCAACCAAAACTTAGTTCTAAAATCTGACCTTATGTTCATAACATGGAGATGTACTACATCTAGATCTGATTAATGTCCTTAACATAGATAGGTCTTACATTTAAATAATGTGCTACGTTTGTATAAGTAGTGTGTTTGTAATTTTTCTTTTAAATTATTTACAGAAACATGAAAACACAATTATATTTGACCTTCCAAAATGTAATAAAAATGTATTAAATAATTAAACTAGTCTAGGCCAGGGGTCGGCATCCTGCGGCTCTTTTAATGTGAAAATACGGTTCTCCAATTCCGTAATAATTATAAACTTTTTTATTCAAAACTCTAAAAAATATTGTTTCATCCAAATATTTTTCTCCGGAGGGGGGGGGGGGGGGGGGGAATTATTGTGATTTTAACAAATCATTAAACACAATACCCCACCCAGCCCAACATTTCAAACAACACAGCCATCCCACCCTCTCGCCTCCTAATGAAACTAATGTTCTTTCTTATCTAAGCCTATCATGAAAAGTATGTACTTAACATTCCTCCATCTCACCCTATATTAAACTTTATTTAATTTACTCTTCTCCAAATTTGTTAGAATTTTGGCATAAAGTCACACACATTTTTAAATGCTTTAATTTTTATTATCCTTATGTCACCGGGTAATAACTACCTCATGGTCTTTTGGACGTTGTTTCTTTTTTTTTTTTTGTTGAATTCAATAATGAAACGCTGCTACCCCACCCCACACCCTTTAAATAAAACGTTTTATTACGTTTTGTTATTACCTCAGACTACTATGACACTTTAACATAACTGAAATGTCTTGTAATTTAAAGTTGTAAAATAATTACTCGTTGTTTTATTCCGTTTTATAATCAAGACACCATGTAAAACGTATGGTATACAATTACCTCTTATTACTTTTTTGTTTTATATTAACGTTTGTTACGATAATACTAATCAGAGAACAGTGAGGATAGGTGAGGTAGAAAGTAAATGGACAGCTGACAGCCGCTTTGGCACCACCCCAACCCTACAGCCATGCTGTAACCAGCCCCGTGGCGACTATTCCATGCTTGCCACTGCTGAAGTTCCGACTTTTTCAAATATCGTTAAATGGGGAAACTTTTTTTTTTATTCAGAATGCTTCCCTCTACCGAAGTATTTTAGTTATTAGTATCCTACGTTTGAGCCAGGTACTGGACTGTGGGGAACAAGTAGGGTGGAAGATAAGCACTGTGAGGTCTTCTTATTGTTCAATTATTTTTATAGTAACACATTATACATTCCAACAATTTAAGATACACGTGTATAAATAGCTTCGTATTCACAAGTTATTCCGATGTTATTTCATTTAGGATTATATTATCATTTTTTTTCTTATTTTTTTTTCGACTCAGACATGTACTTTACAGCGTCAGTTTGCCTTGCATGTTCAGTTTAGTATTACAATTGTCATCATCGGAATGTGAGGAATGATACAGATTTACTTACATGTAGTCTACTTTCATTCATTTAAGATGGTTTACTTAATCATATATCTAATACAAAACGTCTTATTACAATTTTATTTATAAAAACACAAAAAACAACAACCTGATGATGCAGATGTGTAATTAAATGATGATTCAATGGATTTTTTTTCCATCGGCATGGTGGGCTGAGAAGTTTGGGCTTTTACGTAAAACTGAAATAAATTTGGGATTTGAAGAAACATAAATTATAAAAAAAAATCTAATCAAACGGAATCCTATGTTGAGTACAATGAGACAGGTCAAATAAAAAAAATTCTTATCTATCGAACATCTATATCTATGGCAGTCCTCCCACATTTTTTTTTTAAATTTACTGGCTTGGATGTTAGCTAATAGGGACATGGCTGTCTAGGGGTATTTACCAGAACCAGCCAAAGTAAGGTATTACAGACGTGACAGAAGACTTGATATAGATAAAATCAAATTAAAATTATATTTTAATATTGAAAATATTAATATTTTATTATCTCTTAGTTAAATATTCTGTTAAAAATGTCTTTGCTTTATTGGTAATTTTTTTTTTTTTTTTTGCAATTACATTTCTTTTTTAACTCCATTACGTTTAGTTTTAGATAGATGCGAATTTAAAGCCGAAAACATCACTGTTGTTGCGAAATCAATTTAATGTTACGCTTTGTTTAATTTAATGAATTTTCCTTTTGTTAACCCTGACATCCGACTAAAGATATTATATGTGTATCCAACAAAAACATTAAATTCTAAATTAGCACTGTAAACACTGTATAATTATATCTAGGTAATCTTAAAATCAGAAAACATGGAAGAGAACGGTTGAGGAAGAGGCAAAAACAGCTGGGCTCTCATGGGCACAGATCAGAGGAGCAGCCCAAAACCGAGTCCGCTGGAGATGTGTGGTTGCAGCCCTTTGCTCCCCAGGGGCCATAAATGAGTGATGATGACGATGAATCTTAAAATTTGACCTGATGTCGATAACATGGGGAGCTACTACATCTAGACCTGACTAAATGTCGACAACATGGACATGTTTTACATAATTTAAATCATGCGCTACGATTGTATCAGTATTTTGAGTGTAATGTATATTAAACGTTTTACAGCAACATTAAAACTCAATTTGTGTAAATGCATGTCCATGTTATATGGTACGTGTGTGATCCAATCGTTTTTAATGTTAGGCCTGGCTAGTAGTTTGTGTACTTGACCTTGATGGTGTGTGAGTAGTGGACATGTTTTACACGGACAAGGGAGAGTGGAGAAATTATTGTGTAAGTGTGAGTCTGGTTGTTCCCTATGTGTTGTGTGTGGTGGTGATGGCATTGTCTGACGTAGATTCGCGTGAAGGTGGCTTTAGACTAAACTTGTGTTGGTCAACCTGATGTAGCAACTGTTTTATCTTAACAATGGCTGTGACGTCCACGTACTGTGTAAAGGTGGCTGTAGGCTAAACTTGTGTTGGTCAACCTGATGTAGCAACTGTTTTATCTTAACACTGACTGTGACGTCCACGTACTGTCGTTATGAAATGAACTGAACGTTCAAGCGATAACGCTCAGGCAGGGCTGTTTGTGGTTAGCGAATGATGACTGTTATGAATGGGTTTAATAGATTATTTTAATGTAGGGGATGTAAGCAGTAAGATAAGGAGCAGAGTAGCGTCCCTTTTGTTTTGTCTGGAAAATGTCAGGTAAACATTGGTAAACGAAAAACCTAAAAACTCCTCTTGCTATAACTGAAGTATTCTAACGTTGAAACAGCATGTTCCAAAAACGTGCAAATAAAATTAAGAATCCAAACTAACAGTTGAAAGAAAACCAGCCTAAATTTTAAATGAGTCATAACATGTTAATTATATGGTCCATTACACAAATAAAAACAAATCACAATACATTTTCTTATTATTATGTGTTCTTGTTAACAATTTGATTTTTAACATTATTAATACACTGTATGTTTTTAAACCTGTATAATTTTTGTTACATACAGTCGCATATAGATAGGGATTTACTACAGTGGTCATCTATACTTTAACATTTACTAAGCAATAAATGCCACAGTAAAACAGAAAGAAACTTCATAATACGACCTATATCATGACAAGACCAAGACACTTCAAACACATTGGATGCTTGAATGCTCTTAACAATTGTTTGTACCGAAATCTTTATCAGTTGTATCATTTTGCAAACTAACCCTAACCCTAACCCTAACCCTAACCCTAACACTTCTAACACAGTTGATGCTTGAAGGCTAGCACGAAAATTCCTTAAAACAATTGTTTGTACCCTAATCTTTATCAGTTTTGGCGAATTTTTAAACGGATCATCTATAAATAACTTAACACACTTAAGAAATACGTAATGTTGTGACGGTGTGTAATGAGAGGGAGGATTTCAGATGGTGTAATGTTAGAAAGAAAGAATTTTAGCCGTCATTTCGCTTTTCGGAAAACTGTTTTAATACATTTTAATAGAAATTGATTAAAATACACTATGCTGACCGAGTTCAAACATGATTTTGGAAACATCCATATTTTAAGAAAAAATGTACCTGCAATTGTGAAAGGGCGGGGGGTGTAGGCTAAGGTGTGACGTAATTTTAAGGGGATGTCTGTTTTTTTTTTCGACACTGTGTGTCGTAGGGGAGGTGTTGGAGAGGTAAAAACTGTCGAAAATGCGTGACGTCATGCATGAATGCACACTAACAGTTTTTAATCATTTACACAACCCAAAATCACTTAAATTAAACACTATTATTTCCATACAACACACAACGCTTTTATTCCAAACACGTATATGTTCAAGATATATGTGAACTACCCTTGTGTATAACTATATACATGAGCTTAATTGTTGACTCCACAAGCTATACTATAAAAGGGAGGTAATTTATAAATACAACTTTAAAAATAAATACACTGAAAATATATACATCTATATTTAACTGAAACAGAAAACACTGTCATTTTCTATAAAATAAAATAAAACGACGTTTAAAAAGTACTAAAACCTAAGTTTTTTTCTTAACGAAAAAGTTAAATTTTAGCTAAAATAAACATACATACACAGTAAAATTACTAAAATATATTATATATATTTAAGATCGCTTACAATCGATGTCGGTCGTTTTTGTTAACCAGTTCAGGGATATACTTTGTTATTATTTATTTTCCAAATTGGCGACAAGCCTAAAACAGGGGTCGGCAACCTGCGGCTCGCGAGCCGCATGCGGCTCCTATGATGTCCAGTTGCGGCTCCTCAGCTCCATGCACAAATATTAATAATTATTTTATTTAATTTCAAAACTTATAAAAAATATTAGTCTGCAACACTCGGTAATAAACGATATAATAATATATGTAAACCATAAACATTCACTATTCTATTAGAATATTTAGTAACTCCCTATCTCAGTGTACTTCCTATTACATTGTCCATTCCGAATTGAAACATTCAACTCCATAGTGGATATCACAAAGAAACTAAACATGCTAAGTGTAAAAATGAAAGGAAAACAGAGCCTATGTCTTGTTTGAAGAAGTGGTTTGTTTTAAAAAAAAATACTTTTTTTTTGTTGAAGACATGGTGAGCGGTAAATTACTTAATTACGAAAAATCTGAAAAAAAAATATCGTTATGGAACCAATGCTACTATTCAATCACTTCAGCATTACTATAAACAATGAATGGTGTTTTCACTGAGAGATTTGAGAAATTTAAAACAAATTCAAGCACTCCGACGTTCACCGCAGATCCTCTCAACACAAATTCAAATGTAATTATGTCATATAATGAAAGCTATTTATTTTTAATTATTGACACAAATATGTTTGTGGCTCTTTAAAAAACTGGGTAATGTTGTAAATTGTATCCTTTGGCTCTTCCGTCTAAAAAGGTTGCCGACCCCTGGCCTAAAATAATTAGAAGGCAGTGGTGCAACTACACACGAGCCCTCCAACAAAATGCATATTCGAGAAACGGGCTGTGGTGCCAGAGATATTTTTTCTTTAAAATCCCAGCACAATTTGTGATAAGGTATAAAACCGGATCAGATGGTTTCACTATTTGTTAAAAAGACACCGGGAACGTAATATTTACAAAATATAAATAAATAAAATAAAATAAACGATTTCCCAGTTATAGCGGAGAAAATATTTCCAAGTTAATATTCGCTACAACCAGATTGATTCATTACATTACATATAGCGGAACCTTAAAGTGATTTCGCAACAACATTGAGGTTTTCGGCTTTAAATTCGCATCTATTTAAAACTAAACGTAACGGAGTTACTAAAGACATGTATTTACAAAAAACAATCAACAATAAAAAGCAAAGACATTTTTAATAGCAAGTTTAACTAAGAGATAATACAATTTTTTTTTTCAATGTAAAAATATTTCAATTTGATTGTAACAATATATTTTGATTTCGTTTTAAGAGTCTGATGTAAATGCTAGCTGTATTAAATACACATAAACAGTAAAAATACGCCTAATCGTTTGCTTTAAGTAATTTCGCTAACTATTTATAACACTGCAAATCCAATCGCTAAATTTTAATTTCGGATTCAAAAAAAAATAAATAAATAAATAAATAAATACAATTTTTTTTTTCAATTTGTTGGTATTTGATTAGGATTAGGTAAATAAATGTGATTGGTCATTTAAAATAATAGCTTTAACTGAGAACAAATATTTATTCATTTAAAAATACACATGTTTAGCCAGAAAAATAGGACTATCCCAATCCTCTTTAGAAGCTGTTAACCTTTCTTTGTTCTTTCTTTATTGACATGACCTGTTCAGGGGGTGTCTGCCATTAACCAAGCAGGCCTCAACACGGCAAACTCCAACTAACTGGCTTGGATATCGGTTTGATTACCGTGTATCGGTCGCTTCTGTCCTTTGGTTCTCACCACGCTTATCTGCCACCCCGCAGGGTAGACTCGTACCCCACCGTCCAGTACCGGGCTCAACGGCAGGAAGCTAATAACTAAAAAAACAACGTCAATCACGTCAAATTAAGGATTACGGACAGATAGGGAAATACATTCTGAATAAAATAACATTTGAAATTTAACGATATTCGAAAATGTCGACACGTGGGCAGTGGCAAGTAAGGATCTGTTGCCACGGGCTGTCCACAGCACGGCTTTGGGACTGGGCTTGGTGCCCAAGCGGCTGTCAGCTGTCCGTGTACTCTCTACTCCACCTGTTCTCAATGTTCTCTGATGAGTGTTTTAATCTAAATAGTATCAACTGCTTGACGTATGGAAAATTTCTAATTATCTGCATAATTATCCGTTCTATTTTACCTATTTTTGTCCTTGCCTGTCTTTGCGACATTGCACATATCCCTTCATTCCTAAATGTTTTCAGCGTCTAATGTTAATACAGTTACATTGGCATCTATATATTTAACAACATTATCTACAAAACCTCTTATATTAATCATGTGATATAAAAACAATAAAACAATAAAAAAAAACAGTTAGGTTTCAATGTAAACAAAGTTCTCTGGCTTAAGGAATATATACTTGGAAACACTTTCTCCGCTATAACTGGGAAATCGTTTTTTTTTTTTTTTTTTTTTTTTTTTTTTTTTTTTGTTGTAAATATTACGTTCCAGGTGTTTTTCAGCATAGTGTGAACCATTTGATCCGGTTGTATATCGATATCGTATCACAAATTGTGCTTTAAATTTAGAAGGAAAATATCTCTCGCATTACAGCCCGTATCTCAAATATACCCTTTTTTGAAAGGCTAATTTGATCTGATACCACTTCTTTCTAATTAATGTGGGCTTGTCCCCGAATTGGGGAATAAGTGATAACATTTTTTTTCTTCTTTTTTTCGCCTCAGACACGTAATTTATAGCGTCAGTTGTGTGTGTTCGCTTTAGTATTACAGTTTTCATCATCGGCTTGTGAGGACTGATACAGATTTACAATAGTAATATTTCTTTCTTTTTTTTTTATTAATTCAATTGTTTTAAACATTTATATCAGTGAATAAGTGATAATTTTTTTTTTTTAGCCGAGTCCTGCCAGGCGGTGAAACCGCACAAGCAGCCTCGAGGACATAGGACGACGGCGCAGCTGAATAAGTGGTAACAAAATTAATATTACATCAGTATAAAAATGATACCACTAAACGTTGAGAATAAGCGATCTTAACTATACCAAATGCTTTTAAATAATTTTAATGTATATGTATGTTTAATTTAGCAAAGTTTGAAATTTGTTTTAAAAAAAAACTCAAGTTTAAGTACTACTTTAAACGTAGTTTTTATTTTGGTATTAAATCAAAAACATTTCTTTTTAAATATAAAGTTTTATTAAAAGTTCTCAATGTGTTTAATTTTGCAGTTGTATTTATAAATTATCTCCCTTTTATAGTTTTAAATGTAGGTGAATATATAGCCAAAGGTCTCAAATACTCCGCTACGTTTGAATTAATTAACTGTCCTTTTGTCAATCATACCAACCCATTGTACTTATTATATTTGTATCCAACATGGGGAGGTACTACAGCTTGATCTGATTAATGTCGACAACATGGATAGGTGTTACGTTTAAATCATGCATGAAAATGAAACTACACGGTCATTTTGATAAGGTATAAATATAATTAATTCAAGGAATGTTTAGATAATTGTGACGTAATCGGGCATCGTTAAACTAGTCCTACTTACTTTATTATACAAGTTAGGCCGGCTTGAATAAGACATGAACATTATGTTAACCGTGTTAATATTCAAATCAAAACCAGTCTGTTCATCACTCGCTCATCTGGACACAGTCAGTAGAAAAGTGGCTTACATAAACATGTTGATTTATTTATAGTTTGGTGGGCAACGGAGGTATACGCAAATCAGAAATAACTACAGTATACGATTAGCCCTAAAAACCTTTAAAAATGTTTGGGAACTGAAATATTTAAAATAACAACAATAAAAAACAAACAACATCTAAATCTAGAGTATATCGTAGTGGCGATATTTTGACATACATATTATTATTAACAGGTTGTAATAAATTCATACACATATTGTTTGGGTTACAATGACAGACAGACAAGTTTGCACACATTACGTTTTCCAATTCAGGATGATGTAAATAAAAAGTTTGCTAAAGTATTGATTTATATATACGTATTTTTTTTTCTTTTTACTCAAATAAAAAACTTCCATTAATCTATTCAAACAAATAAGTAAAAGCGCAGTTAAGAAAGTCGATTTTTTAAAACATTGATACATTTAACAGTCACATAACTATAATCAGATCAGTACCAATATCTTGCATAATATGCAAAAAGCATCGTGGTAATTTTTTGTCAAACTTGCATAAACCGAAAACAAATTGAATTACTTATACAAGCATGAAAACTGTGAGCTAATCAATCAATCTTCTTAGATGCGAATGTTTTAAATAAAATATCAGGAAAAGTAAACATTAACCGTGGTACAACTTTTAAATATGTTCTTTTAAATTATTGTTTTTTACCTTAGCAAAACGTTTGCCTTTTATATACGTCTATAAAAGTATAACATTTCAAACACTTTTTTTACTTTCCGCTCATCCACACAAAGTAAACTAAATGTCTCCAGTGAGTATGAAAAGGATATCGCCTAGCAATCACATGTTTTGTTATTATCGACGACCCACCCCCTTCCTCCTCCACGCACAATTCTCTTTAAAAACATGTTTATTATTTCATTATTTTCACCTTTTTGCTTTTGTAAAAAAAAAAAAAAAAAAAAAAAAAAAAAAAAAAAAAAAAAAAAAAAACTTAAGAAACGTTGTTATACACATTTCATTAAGTGTCTAATTTGGATTTTTAAACATTAACATTGTATAAAAAAATGATTCAATTTAAGAAATTTAAGTTTATCAAAGTCTAGTTCTCGGTTTAATGCATCTCTACTTTTTAAAAATGTTTCATGGGTACAGTTACAAATAAAAACTCACGGAATGATTTATGATCAGTTAGTCTAAGTAAATATGTTATAAACTCCATTAATATATATGCTTGTGTATTAATGAATAAAGACACTTCTTACAGATCCCATTCTTAGCCAATGAGAATATAATAAGTCTTGTGTAACGGGGGTTCCAGAGAGCGACATGCTGTGTCTGTAACACCTAGACGGTCGTCGAAGTTTGTTCCAACTTACTTTTACTGAGAGTGATGAACGTACACTCAAAGCTTTCACTCAGTTACTTTATACTACCTAGCGATCTACCAAACTGTAACCTTATACCTAATCCATAATCTTTGATCTAATTTGATATATTGCTAATCTTGACTAACTTTGCGTCATTACATATTCATTACATATCTGCCTTCCTACATGAAGCTGATTTTTTTTGTCTAATACTGCTACATCAACAACTAGCTAACTACATTATCTACACCACCTTTTACATACATAATATTTATATATATAAGTTCAACATAGTGTCGTTGTGCAATGACAGGGCTGCTTGTGGTTGGCTAATGATGACGTCATAATGCTTCCAACTGGGGAAGTTAGACACTGTGTGTTCCTTAACCCTTTGTGAGTTTGCCGACGTAGATAGCGGTTTATTTTATTTGATTCTAATATCACTTGCAGAATCAGAGGTAATAACGTAACACCTGATAGTTTGGAAATGCGTATATATTTTTTACTTCAAAGTTTGGAAATAGTTTTTTCGTAATTATTATGTTTGGGGTGTCTTTAAACGAATTAAGAAAAATATCTTATCCGGTTCCTGGTATTACAAATGGTGCTGGAATTAGAAGCAAAACATCACTCGTACCTTTTGTTGGTACGATCATAATTTGTGGCATCACTGTATTTGTGTTACATTTATGTTGACACTTTGTGGGGGATCTAAAATACTCTTCCAACGCAATTGTTTAAAGTAACCGATCCTATATATAAACAATGAATGTACGTTATTCTACTGTCTATGTATGATTTTTTTTTAAAATTGTAACCGCCTAAAATCAACTTTAAACCAACATTTTATTTTCGATTATAAATTAAATATATTTTATCAACATATTGTTCAATATGCTAATACATAAATACCATTGATTTGTTTGTTCTATTACTGCAATTACATTGTTGTATTAGCTCCCTTATGTTTAGTTTTAAAATGAAGCTATTATAGAACTCTAGGTTTGTGTTAAAATTGAGTCCAGTTTAATTAAAACGATATTTTATTTGTAATTATATATTATAAATATGTATTCTAATTCAATTGCAATCGCGAATCTAATATTGTTTTTTCAATTTGTTAATGTTTCGTAGCTTAAAATTTAAATTTAGTTTTAAACAAGCAATTGCGAATGTAGGCCTATAGCCACAGACCTTGGATTTCGACAAAGTTTTGGCTTCCTTTCCCAGCTCACCAGGCCATGCAGTTTAGACTGTAGGTAGGCCTATATCTGGCTCAGTTTCTATTTCACTTTACTTTCTGTCAAGTTTAAAAAAAAAATAATGTTCGTAGATCTAACAGCACACTATTCATAAAAGAAAAAGAAATCTCCTCTAGTTTATGTTCGGTTAAAATATGGTTTCCCATCACCAGCTCAACTTTAAAATTAATTCCCGTCAACCTGATAGGTGTACATCTTTTTGAAGAACTTACTGTCTTTGTGTTGATTTTATCAAACTTTCACAATCGCAAGAAATAAAAAACAAAAAACGTTTATTCGCTTTTTACACATATTTTCATGACATGTTCAAATAATAGTCATCACACGTTGACCTACATTGTTATGACATATTCAATCGAATATTGTAATGACATGTCCACACCACCTAGAAAATAAAACGAGGTTTCTCATTAGAACAAATCACATTTACAATGTCATTCTTTAGTAAGCTTTTTTAAGCTGTAGTTCCACCCCTGGTTTGCATACCTTATTTTAGTCTAGTTCTAATGCCATTTTATTTTCTCCATTTCATTACTCTATATGCAATTGATGTTCATGTCGTTGATGCTGTGTAAAACTATCAAATACATTATTATTACTGATTTAATTTTTAAAACAATTAATTAATTAAAAAAAAATAATCTCTTTGAGGATTGCTATAGATATACATGTTTGAAAGGGAAGAATGTTTGATTTGATGCGTCTCATTGTAATAGCATAACGTTTCCGATTGCTTAAAATGTGTATCATTTTACTTCTCTGTAATCCCAAATTTATTTCAGCTGTATTTAAAAACCCAAATTCCCCACCCCCCCCCCCCCCTCACTCCTCAGCCATAATATTTTTAAAATTATTTTAGACCAGGGGTCGGCAACATTGTGTGTGTGTGTGTGTGTTTTTGTGTGTCTGTTTTTCTTTTACACAATCCTACACCTTTCATCCGATCGCCATGAAACTTTAGGAAGATGTTGCGAATTCTCCTTGGGAGATTTCTTTGAAAAAGTTTTTCAAATTCGCAGGAGTGGCGCCCTGGCATGGCGCAGTTTACTTTCCCTCTATATACGGTATATAAAAATAGAAGTCGATTGCAGATTGACACCCTTCTTCCAATCGTCATGAAACTTAAAGAAGTTGATTAAAACACTCCAAGGGAGGTTTGTGCAAAAAAAAAAAATCATCTTTTTTCGATTTTTCTCTATATACTGTAAAAAAAAAGTCGGATGCGGTATTACACAGTTTATCCGAGTGCCATGAAACTTTCGGGAGTAAATGAGAATACTCCCGAGAAGATTTCTGCGAAACAAAAGGTCTTATGGGCGGCACCCGGGTAGTGCATTTTTGTCAATAAACGTTTTGGCGTCTAGAGTTCCAGAGCGGCTATGGTAGTACAACCGCCGGCGCCTCGTCATTTGGGTGACCCGAAGTGCTCCGTGCGTGCTCACCTGCGAGCACTATGTCGCCTACGTTTTTTTTTTTTTTTTTTTTTTTTTTTTTTTTTTTTTTTTTTTTTTTAAATAACGCCACACTCTATAGACACGATGGGCAACAATATATTCATTTTAAACAGCGCGATAGGCTATGGATGGTTGCTATAGTCGTTCACTGAATCGAATCAGGCGCGTCCTTCGGCGTCTCTGCAGAGTGCTATCCCGCGAACACTAAGCCCCTACCTTAGTTTTAAGGAGCACCTTACAATAGGATATTCGATGATTAACCGACCTATGGGTTGTAAGCGACGCCCCTGCGGTAGTGTGATCGGGTTCACGAGAGCGCCACTTTCTGCCCTCGACACTCAGTCGGTGAGTGATTAACGATGATATTTCGGTGAGTGATCTAAGTATTCTAATATGATAGAGTGTGTATTGCTTAAATTTATTATTATATCGTTTATTACCGAGTGTTGCAGACTGATAATTTTATGAGTTTTAAAAATAAAATAGAATAATTTTTAATATTTGTGCATCGAGCTGAAGAACCGCAACTTGACATCAAAAGAGCCGCATGCATCTCGCGAGACGCAGGTTGCCGACCCCTGTTTTGGACTTATCGGCGGATTGAGGAACAGATAATAACAAAATATAAACTACGACAACACTCAGACTGAACGCGGTGCAACATTGTATGTAAGCGATTCGGTTTGTACTAAATACATTTACCTAATTTTTCTGTGTATGAGTGTTTAATTTGGCAAAAATTTAAATATTTCTTTTAAGAAAATTTGGGAAATTGAGAATTTTTTTAAACGTCGTTTTTTTTTTCTTTTATATAATATAGCAATATTTTCTTGTTTTAATAAACGTATATATTTACTCAGTTTGTTTATTTTTTGCGGTTGCATTTGTAAATTACCTCCCTTGTATAGTTTTAAATGCGAATATATAGCCAAATGTCTCTATGTCATGAAATCAAATATCAGGATTGTGTTTGTAATTTCTTCTTTTTTTACACCAACATTAAAACAAAATAATATTTGGCATGCCAAAATGTAATACATATATATATTAAAACTAAATAAACCAAGACTAGGCAGATTGATAGGACAATAATTAAACATGTATCTTACCATGTTAAGGACGTCCTGCAATCGCTAGTCCGGACCGAGATCGGAACTCGAGATCTTCTGGCTAGTAGCCGGTCGCTCTACCAATCGTTCACGTCGTCGAGGGGTATTTATAATGTTACCTAAACCAGCCACATTTAGTTGACAGGAGACTTGTTGATATGCTACCGCTTAGTGCTAAATCAAAATAACGTTCTGCATTATGGAGCTATACCCTATATGGTCCTATATGAATGGACACTTGCCCGAATACAACAAATGCCCGAATGAACACTTGCCCGAATGCGACAAATGCCCGAAAGCCAATTACCCGATGGCCGTCTGCCCGAAGAGTTAATATAAGAAGATAATTAATAATAACAAATAGACATTCTTAATTAATTTAAGTTTAAAATTGTGATAATAAACAAAATTCTAAGCAAAAAAAAAAAAAAAAAAAAAAAACAAAGATGTTAAAATGTTTTTTTTTTTTTTAATTTAGCTTTCATATTTTAAAAAGCGAGAAATTGCTGTAATAAAAATATTGTTGGCGGCGATGTCTTTACATTCTTTTGCTGTACGTTTTGAACACTGTTTAGTCGACGTGTCGCGGTATTTATATAGCGTTTATGACACGGTTTAGGTGGCGCGGCGTCTCACAATATTGAACAGAGACCCATTTGTTTGTTTTGTTTTTGTTCAACTTGTGTGGTGATCATTTCACACTTAATGCACTTTTTTAAAACAATTGGTTGAAGCGATTACTTAATAAAGAAAAGAAAATTCATTTTAAAATCCTGAGATAAACTAACATGGTATTTTTGTGTTGTTTCATAGATAGGAAAGAAAATATGTTAGTACATCTATATATATATATATATATAATTCTCTTCTGGGAGACAACAGAAAACAAGCTGCAAGCGCGCCTTGCAGCCCCCTCTCTTCCTCTCTATCACTACCAACCCCACCCACCCCCCCCCCCACATGGTCTGGTGAGCGATGAACGATGTTTAACTTAGAGGAGGTAACTAAGAGGAGGCTGCTTTCACGGGGGGGGGGGGGGGGGGAGGGGGTATAGGGTAGGGGTTGGGGTTGGGGGAAAGGGGGGGGGTAGTGTTTTAAAGCAAATATTTGCAGTGGCAGCATTGGTACTGTCGAATTCACAAATTATGAATTACTGAAAAGTAGAAAATAAAACAACTAAATAGCGGCGTTTGATACGCCGCGGGTCGGCTCGTTTGTTACCGTGACACGTAAGCAGAAGACGCTTACTTAAAAAAAAAAACGGAGATAAAATTGCAGAATTTTATTCACTCTCTGTTACGCTCATTTACTGCTTAATCGTTTAGGTAAAAAAAAAATCAATCCTAGCCTTTTCGAATTTGGTGGGCGGGGGGGGGGGGGGGGGGGTAAAAGGGTCATGGTGGTATCAGGGTTAAGGGTCATGGGGGCAGGGGGGTGGCTCGCGGTGGCTGACGAAGCATGAAGGAGTGAACATCTTACAGTAAATGTTGGTGAATGTTTTTATCTTATGTACACAAAGGAAACAATGGTTGGTTGAAAAAAAAAACAGTTCATATGGTGGGTGCTCTCAACCTATCCATAAACAGTAGAGTAGTCACACACACACACACACACACACACACACAGACACACAGACACACACAGACACACACAGACACAGACACACACACACACACACACACACACTTAGTTGTTTTACACAGATTTCATTACATTGTACAATAGTGATATACAAAATTAGATAAATAAATAAATAAATATTTGAAACTGTTGTTGGGGTTGGTGGTGAGGTCGTTGGAACAATTAAAAGGGAAGTGGGGTTATCATGTCTGAGGGTGATGTGAGCAGAGGGGGGAGGGTGCTTTTTTTTGGGTTTTACAATGTTTGTAAGCTGTATAAATAAAACAATACACACAAAGCAACAATATGAAACTTAAAGACAAATGATAAATGATGCGAAACAAGGTGGGGACATGGGGGTTGTGGGGCTGGGAGTCAAATTAATGTTGTTAGAAATGTATTTGAATAATACATCATTTTCAGTATTTAACCTAGTATTTCAACACAGGGGTGGGGGTCATGGAGACGAAGGGGATGCAGTTATGAGGGGAAATTTGATATTGGGATCATGAGGTTTAGGGGCGGGGGGCGGGGAGGGTGTGATGAAACGGGATGTGTCTGTTAGATTAGGCGGGCCAGGTAGCCAATGCAGTGTAATATGTTCTTTACGTTGTGGTGTTGCATTATGGTATATGTGTTTGAGTGTTGTCATTGTCCAGCCGTCTACAATAAATCAAGTCTAGTACGTGTCCCGTGAACTGTACCTTGTCGTGCTTTTATTCTACTGTTCTAAATAGTATGTCTATATATCTACCGTCCTTGATTTTTGCTCTAGGTCCGTCCTGTCTCTTTGTTTATGGATTTTGTTTAGAGTTATTACTACATCGATGTTGAAGGTCTCGTTTTTGTTATTTTGGTTTCTAGCGTCTTTTTCATGTGTTGTATGGTGGGGCATTCTAAATAGACGTGCATTTCGGTTTCTGGTGTGTTTTGTCTGCATAGTGGGCAATAGGGTTTCTGTTGTTTTGCTAGGGGTGTTGAATTGTAGATGAGTCTGTTTGTTATTTCCCTGGCTTTGGGTGTGATGGTTTAGAGGTGTAGGTTCCTGAAGGTGTCCATTGTGTCTGTTAGAGCGTATTTCCTACACCATTGAATTCTGTTTTACAATGGGGTTGAGAGTTTTTGCACCAACTTTCGTAGATGTTTTGTGATTTTTCGTGAACACATTTTTCGTTGTTTTTTTTATATATATTTGTAAGCATTCTGTGTAAAAGGGACTATATTTTCCTCCTATGTAATGTGGAGTTGCATTATTGATTTTTGTAAGTTTCTTTAGCTGAATGCCTATATAGTAATGAGCTAGAGGGTGTAAATTGGTTGGCTAATTATCCTGCTAATGTGTGTTAGTCTGAATGTATCGATTTTGGTCTGATGTGCTAAGACCATCAAACATGTTCTTTGTTGAGTTTATCTTTGCGTAAATATTATGTTTCAAGTGTCTTTACAACGAATTGTGAAACCACCTGATCCGGTTCTTCGTATCACACAGAGTGCTGTAAGTAAAGCATCACTAGCACCATAGCTCGTTGGTCAAAGATGATTTGTGTCGGGGTTTTGGTTTGTAGTGGCACCAGTGGCGTAGCGAGGTCGGGTGTCACCCGGTGCGGCACTTTATGGTGTCACCCCCCAGAGGCATAGAGACCCTTCCCAGGGACAAGCTTTCAAATTTTCGATTTGCACCCCCCCCTCAAACTTTCGATTTGCACCCCCCCCCCCTCGAGTTTTCCATTTGCACCCCCCCCCCCTCGAGTTTTCGATTTGCACTCCCCTCGAGTTTTCGATTTGCACCCCCTCCTCAAACTTTCGATTTGCACCCCCCCCCCCCTCGAGTTTTCGATTCGCACCCCCCCCCCCCTCTCAAACTTTCGATTTGCACCCCCCCTCGAGTTTTTCTCTATATATTTTGCTATTTTTTGCCTTGGTGTCACCCCCCTAAATGGTGTCACCCGGTGCGTTCCGCACCCCCCGCCCCCCCCCCCCCCCCCCTCGCTACGCCCCTGAGTGGCACCACTATAATTCTATTGCATTTAGACTTGTGCCCCGAACGGGGGTCAAGATTTTTTTTGTTTTAAATCAATTAATTAAATTTAATAGAAGAGATCCTACTTACAAATAAAAACAAGTTAATTAAAAAAGTCTATTGACATTTATGCGCAATTTCCTTATGTTATCTAAAAATAGCTCTGACGTATAATGCTGTGTGCGTTCAAGCTAGAAGAACGATCGGTTTGTAGGTGTTTATGTAATTTTAAAATTTGTGACCGAACGAGAGGATATTTTTGAAAACTTTCTTCGGCAATATTTTTTTAAATTATGGCAGGAATCGATTGGTACAGGTTTCAAGTCGCTAAGTGGTCTGGTTGCCGAGATATGGGCCAAAAACTGCATTTTTTCGAGGTTTTTTTGGCTTTTCCTGGAAATCCATGAAAGAAACCCGGAATTTTTATGGCCTATGTTCATTCTCGTAACTTGCTTAACATAATTGCTTTTGGAACTAGTCATCGATATTGCTTCGTTGAGGAGGAGATACGACTTAAAGCCCGGACACACATTCATACATCCATACATTCATTCATTCATCCATCCATTCCCAGAAATGACGAGTTAATAAACGCAATTCTCCAGAATGGAAATTGCGCTAAAAAAAACATTTCTGTAATTGCAAGGCTTGTCAAAGCTT
This sequence comes from Physella acuta, assembly GCF_028476545.2. Lineage (NCBI taxonomy): Eukaryota > Metazoa > Mollusca > Gastropoda > Physidae > Physella > Physella acuta. Next base: position 91,826 of record NW_026731997.1, read on the forward strand.
AACTTATAGCTAGTATTTACAATTATTTTGGCCAAAAATCTAGTTTCTAGCCAGTTTAATCCTTGACGTTAAAAAATATGGTTTTTAAAATATATTATCACTGAATATCAATCGCTTGTCAAATCTTGTCTTTTTATTCAGTTTATTCACTTTGTGTATCTTAAAACTTAAATTATTTTCCTTATTTTTTTGTAATAGTATGCGGGTTTATAACCAAAGGCACTCAATTTATTGTAAAATCTATTATTTCTCTAAATGTGTTTATAGAAACGTGTTTTAATTATATCGAATTTACATTTTCTTGCTATTAATTTGTTTTTACTTTCTCGTGTATACAAAGTATAGAGAAAGTATTGTAATCGTGCAAAAAAATCTCTTGAAATTTTAACAATTTTCACCGTATTACACCTCAGTCCTTCATCACATCCGAAGTATAAAGGACTTATTTTAATCGGGCAAAAATTATCAATCCAGATTTATCAAAATTAAGAGGTTTAATGCGTAATCCATTCTGAAAAACTGGGCTTTGCAATCCTGTCCGTATGTCTGTTGTTTTGATTTAGCACTAAGCGGTAGCATATCAACAAGTCTCTTGTCAACTTAATGTGGCTGGTTCAGGTAACATTTATAAATACCCCTCGACGACGTGAGCGATTGGTAGAGCGACCGGCTACTAGCCAGAAGATCTCCAGTTCAGATCTCGGTCCTGACTAGCGATTGCAGGACGTCCTTAACATGGTAAGATACATGTTTAAATATTGTCCTATAATCTGCCTAGTCTTTGTTTAATTAGTTTTAATATATATTTATTACATTTTGGCATGCCAAATAGTATTGTGTTTTAATGTTGCTGTAAAAAATTTAAACTAGAAATTACAAACACAATACTGATATTTGGTTTGACGAGGGGGGGGGGGGGGAGGGAAATTTGAGCTGAGCTGAAATAAATGTTGGATTACAGAGAATTAAAATGATACACATTTTAAGCAATCGGAAAAGTTATTACAATGAGACGCATCAAATCAAACATTCTTCCCTTTCAAACAGTTATATCTATAGCAGTCCTTAAAGAGATTTTCTTTAACTAATTGAATTATTTTAAACATTTAAATCAGTAATAATTATTTATTTATTAGTTTTACACAGCATCAAAGACATGAACATCTATTGCATATAGAGTAATCAAATGGAGAAAATAAAATGGCATTAGAACTAGACTAAAATAAGGTGTGCAAACCAGGGCTTAAAGAATGACATGGTAAAAAAAGGAAATGTATAAAAAATCAATAATATAAATAAAATAAATAAAAAGAAACATAGACATAACACGAGACACCATTACTTATACAAAGCATTCATGTTTTATATTATTTTGACCGACTAGAGGTTACGAGGTCTTATAGCTGAAATAAAATAAAGCTTTTTTTCCACAAAACACACTAATACACCTACACCAGAGGTCGGCAACCTTTAGAGCAGGAAGAGCCAAAAGTTACAATTTACATAAGTTCCCTGTTTTTAAAGAGTCACACACATTTTTATTTTAATATGATTTTGGCATTTGATTAGGATTAGATAATATACTTTTGAATTTTGATTTGAAATAAAAAGCTTTAAATATGAAAAATACATATATACTTAAAAGGTATACTAATATTTCTGTTAGGTTATATCTTATCGTGTCAGAGAAAACGTTTCATCATGTACACATATGATGTTGATGTATGTTAGGTTATATCTTATCGTGTCAGAGAAAACGTTTCACCATGTACAACTTTGATGTTGATGTATGTTTGGTTATATCTTATCATGTCAGAGAAAACGTTTCACCATGTACAACTATGATGTTGATGTCTGTTAGGTTATATCTTATCGTGTCAGAGAAAACGTTTCACCATGTAGGGCCTACAACTATGATGTTGATGTCTGTTAGGTTATATCTTATCGTGTCAGAGAAAACGTTTCACCATGTACAACTATGATGTTGATGTCTGTTAGGTTATATCTTATCGTGTCAGAGAAAACGTTTCACCATGTACAACTATGATGTTGATGTCTGTTAGGTTATATCTTATCGTGTCAGAGAAAACGTTTCACCATGTACAACTATGATGTTGATGTCTGTTAGGTTATATCTTATCGTGTCAGAGAAAACGTTTCACCATGTACAACTATGATGTTGATGTCTGTTAGGTTATATCTTATCGTGTCAGAGAAAACGTTTCACCATGTACAACTATGATGTTGATGTCTGTTAGGTTATATCTTATCGTGTCAGAGAAAACGTTTCACCATGTACAACTATGATGTTGATGTCTGTTAGGTTATATCTTATCGTGTCAGAGAAAACGTTTCACCATGTACAACTATGATGTTGATGTCTGTTAGGTTATATCTTATCGTGTCAGAGAAAACGTTTCACCATGTACAACTATGATGTTGATGTTTGTTAGGTTATATCTTATCGTGTCAGAGAAAACATTTCACCATGTACAACTATGATGTTGATGTCTGTTAGGTTATATCTTATCGTGTCAGAGAAAACGTTTCACCATGTACAACTATGATGTTGATGTTTGTTAGGTTATATCTTATCGCGTCAGAGAAAACGTTTCACCATGTACAACTATGATGTTGATGTCTGTTAGGTTATATCTTATCGTGTCAGAGAAAACGTTTCACCATGTACAACTATGATGTTGATGTATGTTAGGTTATATCTTATCGTGTCAGAGAAAAAAGGCCCGGCTGTTGTCCTTTATATTTTAGGCGCTATTTAAAACATGCTAAATAAAATAAACTCACGATGTTTGGACTACTGGAAATCAAAAACCGAAGAAAATGTTATTGCTATCCGAGAAGTCCTCTTTACATTTTTTCGAGATTTTATTCAATTTTAAAAAGTTTAAGTATTTAAAATGGATTAAAAATCATGTCTATATCTCGAGTTGCCATTCCCGTAGTGTTATATAAGAATATTCGAGAAAGTTTATGGGAGATCACTTCCGGATTATTATATATATGGAAGATAATTCTGTGAAATTACGGAACTTGTAAAGGGTGTTTTGTTCTAGTGGCAAACCTTGTTTTATTTTCTAGGCGTTGTGAAATTGTCATGTCAATATGCGTAAACAAGGCATGCCAATATGCGTGAAGGTGTCATGACAATTATGTGAACATGTCATGACGATATGTGTTGAAAGCGATGCATCGTCATGTGTTTAGTATTTCTTGTACAGGTTTGATACAATCAACACAAAGACAGTAAGTTCTTTAAAAAGGTATATACCTATCAGATTGACGGAATTAAATTCAAAGCTGTGTTGTTGATGGTAAACCATATTTTGACTTGACATAAGCTAGAGGGGATTTATTTTTTTTATGAATCCTGTGCTGATCGATCTACGGAAAATTATTTTTGTAAAACTTGAGATAGAGCATTGCAAAGTGAACTGAGAAAGGAAGTCAAAAATGTGTCGAAATCCACGTCTGCAGATTTGTAACTTGGGTGAGAGAAAGTTTATTTATATTTTCCTATCGAACTGCCTTGGGTTATGAACATAGTTTAAGCCAGTATTTACCGTAAAATAGAGTGCATAGAAGCCTGCTGGGAGTAAATTATTTTATGATTTACTGTGTAAAATAAGTGAGTGTATGTAACTGTCAACTAAAATGATCTCAGATGAGTCTCATATTTTAGATTTTTTGTATTAATTTTGATTTTTTAAAAATATATTACTTAAATAGTGGCATACTAAATATTTTGTTTCAATGTTGCTGTAAAATACTTAAGATACATTACAATCAAAATGCTGATACAAACGTAGCGTAAAATTTAAATATAACACTTGTCCATATTTTCGTCATAGTCGAGTCTAAATGTATTACCTCTTCATGTTATCGATATCAGGTCAGAATTTTAGATTAACTCGATTTATCTTTGTAATTTAAAGTTTGTTGTTGGATACAAATATAATATCTCCATTAGGTTTGTAGTGTGTACAACGAGACAATTGATTACATTATTTATAGAGGAGTATTCGATTTCTCTACAGCATTTAGGCTTTCGACTTTAAATTTGTCGCCATTTAAAACTAAATGGAAGGGAGCTAATTTGTAAATGCAAATGCAAAAGAAAAAAATGAACTTAAAAACCCAAGCTATTATGTTATTTCATGGAGAGGTACTATATCTAGAACTGATTAATATCGACATTATGTTACATTTAAATCTTGCGCTACGCTTGTATCAGCATTTTGTTAGTAATTATTTACAGCAACGTTATAGCAAGACTAGTTTTGCAGGTTTTTCGTTGACTATTTTTTTTTAAATTTCCCAGACCAGAGAACTCAACAATCACTTTTTTCTTCAGGGGCTGTACGCCCAAAAAAATTTGAACAAAAAAAATTGCCAAAAAAAGGGACGATTGTACACACATTTTTACTTTCTCGTAGATACAAAGTATAGAGAAAGTCTTGTAATCGTTCAAAAAAAACGTGTCTATGTCCCGAGTTGCCATCCCCCGTAGTGTTAAATTTGAAAATTTGAGATAATTTAGGGGAGATCACTCCCTGTTTACACACACACACACACAGACATACGGACAAGATTGCAAAACTATGTTTTTACGACTTTTTTTTTTTTGCACGACTTTATACTCCGTATATACGAGAAAGTAAAAAGGGAATCCCACAGTTTACCAAAATGTAAGCATTGTTTGGCTGAAAAATAACAAAATGTCGCCTAACATTGATACGGTAGCGAGTACGTAAATTAAACTGGCTGGAAGAATTTAGCATAAATACATACCTATACGTCTGCACAGAGCTTCGTGCTAATTAACAGTTATAAATACAATTGATTTTAATAATTGTTCCTGTATTTTGCGGTAATAGTTTATGTGCGGTGATTGAATTAGATTGTATGGATACGATTATCTTATTTGCAATAACCAGCGTTAAGGTTTGAGTGGCTAAATCAATTAACGTTAACACTAACCTGCATTTGGTTCTATAATAGCTTCATTTTAAAACTAAATATAAGGAAGTTAATACAACAATGTAATTGCAGTAATAGAACAAACAAAGCAATGTCAATTTTTTATTAGCATATAGAACAATATGTATATAAAATATATTTAATTTTTAATCAACAAATGTTTTTTTGTTTAAAGTTGATTTTAGGCGGTTACAATATTTTTTAAAAAGATGTATTAAACATACATACACAGTAGAATAACGTACATTCATTGTTTATAGCTAGGATCTCTTACTCTATCGCTGGTATGGACATTATGAAAATGACTAACTTATTTTGGATCCCCCAAAAAGGGACAACCTAAAAGTAATACAAATACAGTGATACTACAACATATGACAGGGGTCGGCAACCTGCGGCTCGCGAGCCGCATGCGGCTCTTTTGATATCAAGATGCGGCTCTCCAGCTCCTTGAACAAATACTGATAATCTTAATAAAAAAAAAATATTTGAAACATATATTTTATTATTCAGTTCAATCTTCTATTAAATAAAAAAAAAATGTCTTTGTTTATTCATTTTCTACAATTACTTTTTTTTGTATTAACTCCCTTACCATTAGTTTTGAAATGAGGCGACTATAGAACCAAAATGGCTGGTCATTGCAAATAACATAATCGTATCCATACAATCTAATTTAAACACCGCAGATAAACTATTACAGCAAATGTTTTGGCGGGATACAAATATATTAAGTTCAATGGTTTGGTAGATTTGTTAAAATGAAACTTAGCGGAATATTTGCTTTCCCGACATACAGACCTTTGGCTACATATTAGCCTCCATTTAAAACTATTAAAGGGAGGTAATTTATAAATACAACTTTAAAAATAAATACACTGAAAAAATATATACCTATATTTAACTGAAACAGAAAACACTATCTTTTTTAATAAAATAAAACAAAACGACGTCTAAAAAAGTACTAAAACCTGAGTTTTTACTTAGGACAAAAGTTATATTTTAGCTAAAATAAACATACATACACAATAAAATTACTTAAATATATTTGGTAAATTAACGATCGCTTACACTCATTATTATTTCCTTTACTAGTCTATCCATGTTTATACTTTGTTATTGTTTATTAAAAAAAAAAAAAAAAAAAAAAAAAAAAAAAAAAAAAAAAAGTTATTATTTATTATCCAAATTGGCGACAAGCCTAAAATAATTAGAAGGCAGTGGTGCAACTACAAACGAGCCCTCCAACACAAGGTCTATTTGATAAACGGGCTGTGGTACGAGAGATATTTTTCCTTCAAAATCCCAGCACAATTTGTGATACGGTATAAAACCGGATCAGATGGTTTCACTATTTGTTAAAAAGACACCGGGAACGTAATATTTACAGAAAAATAAAATAAAATAAAATAAAATAAACGGTTTCACAGTTATAGCGGAGAAAATATTTCCAAGTTAATATTCGCTACAACGAGATGGATTCATTAAATTACATATAGCGGAACCTTAAAGTGATTTCGCAGCAACATTGAGGTTTTCGGCTTTAAATTCGCATCTATTTAAAACTAAACGTAACGGAGTTACTTATGAAATGTATTTACAAAAAAAAGTCAACAATAAAAGCAGAGACATTTTTTAATAGCAAGTTTAACTAAGGGATAATAAAATACTAATTTTTTTTTCTCCAAATGTAAATATATTTCAATTTGATTGTAACAATATATTTTCATTTCATTTTAAAAGATGTAAATGGTAGCTGTATTAAATACACATAACCAGAAAAAAATACGCCTGATCGTTTGCTATAAGTAATTTCACTTACTATTTATAATATTACTGATCCCGTCGCTAACATTTGATTTCGGATTAAAAAGAAAATTTAAAAAAAATTCATAAAATAAAAATAAAAATACATTGATTACACTACGGCAGGGTTTGGCAACCTTTCGAGATGGAAGAGTCAAAAGTTACTTTTTTTTTAAATTTACCAGATTTTATAGAGGCTCAATTTTATTTCAATATTTTGGTATTTGATTAGGATTAGGTAATACATTTTATTTGTCATTTAAAATATATAGCTTTAACTATGATACTATATTTATTCATTTAAAAAATACACATATTTTGCCAGAAAAATGGGGCTATCCCAATCCCCTTTAGAAGCTGTTAACTTTTCTTTGTCCTTTCTTTATCGACATGACCTGTTCAGGAGGTGTCTGCCATTAACCAAGCAGGCCTCAACAAGGCAAACTCCGACTAACAGGCTTGGATATCGGTTTGATTACCGTGTATCGCTTTCTTCATTCGTTTGGATCTCACCAGGCTTATTTGCCCCTCCCCTTCCCCCCCCCCCCCCCCGCAAGGTAGATTCGTACACCACCGTCCAGTACCCAGCTCAACGGTAGGAAGCTAATAACTAAAAAAAAAAAAAACGTCACTCACGTCAAATTAATGATTACTGACAGGGACATACATTCTGAATACTTTCCAAATCGAGCAATATTCAAATATATCGGCACGTGAGCAGTGGCAAGTAAGGATCTGTTGCCAAGGGCTGTCCACAGCACGGCTTGGGGCTGGGCTTGGTGCTCAAGCGGCTGTCAGCTGTCCGTGTACTCTCTACTCCATCTTTTGTCAATATTCTCTGATAAGTGTTTTTATGCTGTTTAATGTTGTGTTTCTTTACAGTATAGTATTTTGAATAAGTTTTAAACAGGAAATAACGAAACTATTAATTAATATATTATTACGTACAAGGTTATTTGATACAGTGTGTGAGAGGTTGGTTATGTGATACAGTGTGTGAGAGGTTGGTTATGTGATGTGATACAGTGTGTGAGAGGTTGGTTATGTGATACAGTGTGGGGGAGGTTGGTTATGTGATACAGTGTGTGAGAGGTTGGTTATGTGATACCGTGTGAGAGAGGTTGGTTATGTGATACAGTGTGTGAGAGGTTGGTTATGTGATACAGTGTGTAAGAGGTTGGTTATGTGATATTGTGTGTGGGAGGTGGGTTATGTCTTTAATAGTGTTTTTAATATAATTAAATATATTAAATATCATGCCCTTTTTATTAATGGCCATAACACACATGTGTATAGAATAGCTTGGAGCGTTTTCACATATGGTTGGTATGATAGATCAATATGAATATTACAGAGACCCTTTTCCAACGGTCGTTTTCGTCTCTGGCCATGGGTAGTTACAATGTCAACTTTTGGCTTCACAGCTGAGGATGGAGCACAGTTAACCAGTCAAAAGGAACAATATATTACAAACGTGTATACTTTCTTAAACTAAAAGGCTAATAAGGGAAGAGTAAAGCCTCGGGATTTAAAAAAAATATTTTTCGATTGTGTGCAAGATTTAAATACTTATTCTGTATTTAGTATACAAGAGAAACAAAAAAAAAACAGACGTAGCAAGTAATATTTGGTTCCAGGTGAGATCCCATTCCCAAACAACACACAACTTGTATTAACCATCACTTACATATGTATACACCATGTATGTGAACAGCTCTCTTGTAAAACTATAATTTATCTTACAATTTTGGCTTACACAGGTTAGACATAATTTATAACCCCATATGTGGATAGAGTAGCATAGAGCGTTTTCACATACTGATCACCGACTATAAAATGTTGCTTGCAAGGCAGCTCGTATCTCCTCAATCATGTCCCTCGTGCGCTGTAGTACAGATATAGTTTTATTTCTTGTCCCCGTATGGGGATCCAAAATATACATTAGAATTGAAAACAGCCACAATCATTGTTGTTGTTGTTTTGGGGTTTAAAGTCCGCTTTCAAACTTACGATTATATCGCAGACTATTTATGGTGGTTAGTTCGTGGTTTTTGTGTACGTACAGTTTGGTTTCATTTGTCTTCCTTTCATTTTTGGGTGTAGTTTTTTATTGTGCGGGATTTGTATTTTGTTATTGGGTGAATATTATTTTATCTTTACAGCTTATTATACTGATTCTTTGGTTTTGTGCACATATTTTTTTACCAGGCTAAGCAGAGTGGATGGGGCGTCCTAACTGGTGTCTGTGGTAGGAGTTCGACAGAGGCTGATCTTGTGGTAACTGGCATTTTTTTGGAGGCTATTTGGGTTAATTAGTTAAGACTAAATGTATGTTTGATAAAGATTGTCACTATACCTTAAGTCCGCTTGGTAGAGAAAGTATGACACCGAATAGTGGTAACAACTGAACCACACAAAAAACAAGTCACAAATGAATCCTCGGAATAACACTGACAAGCACAAACAAGACAGCTAGATCGTAACAAAAACAGTACAGATCACTTCGGGTATCAATAGGAGATACTTATATGTATTTCGATGATTTCCTTATTTTTTTTTTCTACGAATCATGCGCACGTTGTTCTCCGACCGCGAGGCCCGAATCGTGTGTGTCGGAGAAGAGGCAACGTTGGATGTAAGCGATCCAATTTGTACTAAATACATTAATACCTAATCGTTCTGTGTATGAGTGTTTATTTTGGCGAAATTTTTTATTTTTGTTTAAGACATAACTCAAATTTGAGAATAAATTAAAATGTCCTTTATTTTGTCTTGTATATAATTAAGCAATATTTTCTTATTGAGTTTAACATTTTATTAAACATAAGTTTTCTCAGTTTGTTCATTTTTTGCAGCTGCATTTATAAATTACCTCCCTTAAATATTTTTTAAATGGAGGCGAATATATAGCCAAAGGTCGCTATGTCATGAAATCAAATACTCCGTGAAGTTTAATTTAATTAATTGTAATGTATCCACCATACCAACCTATTGCACATATTTTATTTGTATCCAGCCTCGCTACACCACTGGTTACGAGCAACCGGATCAGGTGGACTCATATTTTGTTAAAGTCACATCAAAACACACACATCAAACGTAATATTTTACTACTGTTGAATGTGTTGATGTGTCAAGTTTAATCATTATTCTAAATATGAACCATTATTTGTATCATATGTTACATTATATATATATATATATATATATATATATATATATATATATATATATATATATATATATATACATATATATATATATATATATATATATATATATATATATATATATATATATATATATATATATATATATATATATGTATATATATATATATATATATATATATATATATATATATATATATATATATATATATATATATATATATATACAATTTTTTATTGCGGCTGGAACTATCATATGTTTATTGTGACACCATTTGGAAGTTTTTGAGGTCAGAACAAACTGGGGGTAACTTTTTTTTGGATGTCCAAATGTTGTTTTATCAAAAGACAAATACATATTTATGTAGGCAAAGTGGCAAGACTAAAATAAGTTAGTGACACGATTAAAGTTAGTCAAACCTAAATGTGTGTGTCTGTGTTTGTGAGCACAGCAGTTGGAAAAGAACTCTAACTGCAACAGCTAATGACACGGTCTGTTGAACGGGAAATCTAACTATAACAACTAATGAGACGGTCTGTTTTTTTTTTAATTTCCCAGACCAGAGAACTTAACAATTACATTTTTTCTTCAGTCGTTAAAAAATTTGAAGACAAAAAATGTGCCAAAAAAGGGACGATGGTACACATTTTTTTTTACTTTCTCGTATATACGAAGTATAGATAAAGTCTTGAAATAGTGCACAAAAAATGTCTAAGTCCCGAGTTACCATCGCCCGTAGAAAATTCGAGAAAGTTTAGGCGAGATCACTCCCGGTTTACACACACACACACACACAGACATACGGACATGATTGCAAAACTATGTTTTTCCGACTCAGGAAGCCCTAAAACCTCGAGATTTGCAATTTTTTTTTTTTTTTTTTTTTTTGTGCACGATTACAAGACTGCCTAAATACTTCGTATATACGATAAAACAAAACATAAGGGAGCTAATACAACAATTTAATTGCAGAAATAGAACAAACAAAGCAATGGTATTTCTTTATTAGCATATTGAACTTATTGTTTATAAAATATATTAAATTTATATTCGAAAATAAAATTTGTTTAAAAGTTGATTTTAGGCGGCTGTAACAATATTTTTTAATAAGCTGTATTAAACATACATAGACAGTAGAATAGCGTCAATTCACTGGTTATAGCTAGGATCACTTACAATTTTTTCCGCTAACATTGTAAAGAATAATAAGTTATTTTGGATCCCCCACAAAGGGACAACCTAGAGGAAATACAAATTCAGTGATGCCACAACATACAATCGTACCGACGAAAGGTACGAGTGATGTTTTGCTTCCAAATTCCAGCACCATTAGTAATACGAGGAACCGGATAAGGTGTTTTTCTTAATTCGTTTAAAGACACCCAAAACATAATAATTACGAAAAAAAACTATTTCCAAAATTTGAAGTAAAAAAAATATACGTATTTCCAAACCATCAGGTTTTACGTTATGACCTCTGATTATGCAAGTGATATTAGAATCAAATAACATAAACCGCTATCTACGTCGGCAAACTCACAAAGGGTTAAGGAACACATGTTGTCTAACTTCCCCAGTTGGAAGCATTATGACGTCATCATTAGCCAACCACAAGCAGCCCTGGCATTGCATAACATCACTATGTTGAACTTATATATAATTATATATATATATATATATATATATATATATATATATATATTATGTATGTAAGAGGTAGTGTAGATAATGTAGTTAGCTAGTTGTTGATGTAGTAGTATTAGACAAAAAAAATCATTGATTTTTGTAAGTTTCTTGAGCTGAATGTCTATATAGTAGTGAGCTAGAGGGTGAAAGTTTGGTTGGCTAATTATTCTGCTAATGTGTGTTAGTCTGAATGTATTGATTTTGTTCTGTACTAACGTGTTGTGGCTAATGTTTGTAATTGTGGTCTGAAATATGTACTCTCTAATGATTTTATTCGGATGTTTAATTGTTGGCTTTGTGATTGTTTTAGCCGTGGCTATATAGATAATTTTTGGGATGACGTACCTATTAATTATAGATGACCTAGCAAAAATTGTTGTTGAGCTAAATTTATAAAGTGCTATGGTGTTTTGGATTTTGCTTGAGACTTGTTTCCATTCATCATCGTTATTGGTGTGTGGGTTGCTGTAGTGGGTTATGTCGTAAAGTTTTAATTTGTTGGTACCTAGCATGTTTAGTGGGTAATTTTGTTTGTTGATCTAACGTCCTAGTCCCATGATTTTGGTTTTCATTAGGTTAATTTTTGACCCGCTACCCAGCCCAAAGTCAATGAAAGTGTCTGTTATTAGAATGATAGATTTCTCGGTTTGGAGGGTAAATGCTGTATCATCAGCGTACGCTAGAATTTTTTTGTTTAATTGATTTGGAATGTCGATTCCTCTGATGTCTCTTGTGGTTCTAATGCATTCTAACAGGGGTTTGAGTGTTAGTATATAAAGGATTGGAGATAGGGGCAACCTTGTCTGACTGATTTATTTATTCTAAAGGGTTGGGAAATATTATGGTTTATCAGTAGGTGACTATGTGCATTAAAATAGATTATTTTTATCCACGTCGTAAAATATTGTCCTAAATTGTTTGCTTCTAAGATTTTTTGAAGGTATTTGTGAGCTACCCGTTCGAATGCTTTTTCTTGATCTAACCTGAGTATACATGCTTCCCGAATTTATTTATTTTTTTTTTTTTTTTCCCCGAATGGGAATCAAAAATTAAAACATAGCCCGAAGAGTATCAACACTTGTCAAAGATAGTGATCTTAATTATTGCAAAAGTTTATGCGTAGTTTTACTGTCTATGTTTATATTTTACAGCAATTATTTAAACTTTGATATTAAAAATTAAAAACAAATGATATTTTTAAAACTGTTAGATAAATTATTTCTAAAAAAAAATTAAATAATTTTCTAACTTAAAATTGATTTTGCTATTAAAAAAGATGTCTTTGCTTTTATTGTTGATTTCTTGCAATTATTATTCTTAATTATCTCCCTTACGTTTTGGTTTAAGTAAAGGCGGATTTATGCAAATTTAATGTTATGTTAAAAAATAAGTTGATATGTCAAAACTGTAACTTTATTTACGTTTTAAAAATAATTTAAATAATTAGTGTCTTTTAATTGAATTTGCTATTAAAAGATATCTTTGCTTTTATTATCGATTTTCTTGCGATTATATTTCTTAATTATCTCCCTTACGTTTAGTTTTAAGTAAATGAGGATTAAATGAACATTTAATGTTATGTTCCACTATGTATAATTTAATGAATTTTCCTTTTGTTAACCCTGACATCCGACTAAAGGTATTATATTTGTATCCAACATAAACTTATAAATATAATTCTGAATTAGTATCGTAAACACAATATAATTATATCTGGGTAATCTTAAAACCTGACCTGATGTCGATAACATGGGGAGCTACTACATCTAGACCTGACTAAATGTCGACAACATGGGCATGTTTTACATTTAAATCATGTGTATCAGTATATAATCTGTAGTGTATCTTGCACTTTTTACATCAACATTAATAATAATTGGCACAATAATAATTGGCATTCCAATATGTAATCTTTACATATATTAAAGAATCAAAAACTTGACTATAAGAACATAGAGCTCAAATCAAATAGTGCTAGAAAAAAGTTGCATAAAATGTCTTGTTAAACACATGATTACATACAGTAATATACACAGATGGCTTTTTTTCACCCTCTTTTACAATTCATTCCGGTTTAACTAATATTAATTTCATATGCATTACCTATCTCCCTTCCTTCCTGAAGCTAATACGTTATATATATTTTTTTAGCCGTCCTATGTTAATACTGGTACATCCAGTGGCGTAGCCAGGATCGTCTCAAGGGGGGGGTCCAATTTTTACCCGGGGACAAACTTTCGATTTGCACCCCCCTCAAACTTTATATATATATATATATATATATATATATATATATATATATATATATACCGAGGGGTCTATGAGGGGGGGGGGTTTACCACCCCTAACCCCCCTGCCTACGCCACTGGGTACATCAACAACTGTTTTACTACTGTATCTGAACAACCACTTATAGAAATCAATACATCCCATTTTACAATAATGTTATATAATACGTGTGTAATCCAATATTTTCTAAAGCATGTTCATGTTATATGATATTTTGTAATACAGTGGGTTTTTTTGCATGTCCATGCTATAAGCTACGAGTTTAATCAAATGGTTTATTTTGCAGGTCTATGTTATATAATACATGATTAATCCAATGGTTTCTAAAGCATGTCCATGTTATGTTATACGTGTGTAATCCCATAGTTTATAAAACATGTCCATGTTATATGATACGTGTGTAATCCAGTGGATTCTTATTTATGTCCATGGTATATGATACGTGTGTACAACAGTGTAATCCAGTGTTTTCTTATATATGTCCATGTTATATGATAAACATGTAATCCAATTACTTCTAAAGCATGTCCATGTTATATGATACGTGTGTAATCCAGTGGTGTGGTTTCTATTGTAAATCCGGGCTAGTAGGTTTTGTAACAATGTTTCACGTGGGGGATGTTGGACGACTGGTGTTTCTAAAACCTTTGTATGTTGGCCGACGAAGGTAGCGGTTTCTGCTGTTTGATTCTAATATACCTTGCAGAGTTAAAGGTAATAACGTGACAACTGGTAAACATGGGTTGCCATATTTAGAATGGACGATTAAACTTGGTTGTGCTTCCCTTATTATTAGAAAACTGTCTCACTTAATTTTAAATCAAACCATTTAAAATTTATCATTGCAAATTATATCAACCATGAGACAACAAACCACACAGACATAGGCTCAAACTCATTTCTGGCATGAAATAATCGAGTTTTAAAATGCTTTAATCTCATTTATACCCGCCTTTGTTTATTTAATTCTCTACGCAACAGTGTGTGTTAGTTACTGTAGAACAATCACTGCTGTCTTCGATTTGTTTTTTCCACTGGCGGTATAGTAGTTCCTCCAATGTAATTAAATTTATTTTTTTGAGAAACTGCGCTCTCCACTAGCAACGGACACTGGAAGTGTTAATAGTAAACTCAAAGAAAGCAACAACATTTGATTTTACAACGACGCGTCATAGAGTGATGACTAAATCAACTTTAAAATTAGATAATTATATGAAATGTTCCATATTAAAAGATGTATATTAAAATAATAATTATCTCATTATATTTACAGAGGCGTGGCTTGGTGAGGGCAGATGGGGCGGCCGCCAAACGTGGTAGATAATAATATAAAACGTTCGTTACTGAATTATATAGAAATAAAGAATGTTGACAGCTACTTGGCATTACGGACTTATTTGTTTTCTATATCAAATGTGGGACACCTAAATAAAAAAGGCAAAGTGACAGGTAAAAAGCGCCCCGGCCTGTCCAAATGAGGGAAGGGGGCGCATTTTTACCGACGCGAATAACTATTAGTAGGCCTAATTTGAATAGGGGGCGCCACATTGATAGTTCGTCCTGGGCACCGAAATGAATCGCTACACAAGGTTCTTAATTATTATGGCGATTACAAATTGTGCGCCCACCCCCTCCCCATATGGATAGCTCCGTAAGCTGCCGTCTAGTTCGCCTTATAGGTAGCGCCGGCCCTGGACATATACCAAATACATCTTCATAATCCTACTTGATCTGGATCCTCACCTCACAAATTGTGCTGGCATAGGGAAGCAAAACATCACTCGTATCAAGGCTCATATCACAAAGGTGCTTTTTGTTGGTGTGGTCTTTTGTAGAGGGATCACTGAGCTTGTATTATTTTTTTTTCTTGTCCCTGACAGGAGGGATCCAAAATTAAATATTTCCGTTTAATAAAAAACTCAATGCTGATTACAAAGCGATCGTTGATAAAACACATATTGTTACGCTTTGCTACTGTCTTTAGAATAAAATAAAGCTGCAATTTTAAATTTGTTTTGAGAACACACACAAAAAAAATGAGTCAACTGAAAATTACGTTTTAATTTATTAATTTTTTTTAGATACATTATCTTACTTAAATTAAATAGCTATTAACTAATGGCTTTGATATTTATGTTCATTTGTTTTGCTAATTTATTTATAAATTAACTCCCTTGTATTCAGGTCTATGGAGGCGTATTTCTAGCCAAACGCTTTAATGGTATTGCAAAAATCAAATACTCCACTATGTAGGCCTATACTTTGATTAATTATCAAATTGTCAACCGTACCTGCCTGAAATAGCATTGAATACAAAAAGTATATTTAGTTTATCTTAAAATCTGGCCTTTTATCGATAACATCGAGATGTATTATATCTAGACCTGATTAATGTTTGTAATTATTTACAGCAACATTAAACCACAAAAATTATTGGCATACCAGTATTTCATAAGATATTTTAATTAATCGAAACTTTACAACTTAGAACAGTATGCTAAAAGTAGATCTTTTCTAGTAGAAAGCTGGAAACACTGTCTTGGTTTACACAGGAACATACACAGAAATTTACTCTCAGATGGCTTTTATTCACTCACTTTTACATTTAATACGGCCTCAACGAATGCTCATTAGCCAGTTACAAATGTGCAGACGTAGATTTCAACCAAGTTTTGGCTTACTCCCCAAGTTCACCAGACAATGTCGTTTTAAACATAATTGTAGGCGTTCATAAAATTGTATTTGTTCATAAAATAAAAATTATAAAAGAAAGCTGTATTTACAAACATAGACATTAGAAAAACGTAAATATATTTGTTATAGTACGGATCGCTTACTCCAAACAGAGACAACATATTTTTACATTTCGAACATTATTTTCTAGCTCGTTGTAATATTAACACAAGGAGAAACTTAAACAGTCGAATGTACCAACCTCTCCCCATTATCCTGAATTTAAGATGATCGCGTCTTGTTGTTTCAGGGCTAAAGCCATACAAACGTTAAAGGCATTCAATATGAGTAAAAAATAAATGAAATATAAATAAATATTTACCAATGCAATTTAAAATTAATTGTAACAAAGTGTTACTTTTAAATTCAAGTGTGATTAAAACTATTACACATTAAAAGACCTGCTAGGTTTCAATGCAAGAAATGTTCTCTTTTTTTAGCGAATATTAGTTTAGATATTTTTTTTTCCCTTGGATGTTACTAATTTTAGTTTCTTTATACTAGTTTATACCAGGGGTCGGCAACCTGCGGCTGGCGAGCCTCATGCGGCTCTTTGATGTCGAGGTGCGGCTCTTCAGCTAAACACACAAATATTAATAATTGTTTTGTTTTATGTTCAAAACTCATAATAATATTTTTTCTGCAACAATCGGTAACGAACGACAAAATAATAAACAATAAACAGTCGCTATTCTATTAGACTATTTAGCTACGCCATATTTCAAAGTGCTTCCAATGAACTTGTCTATCCCAAATAGCTACATTGAACTTCATGGTGGAGATCACAAAGAAACTAAACAAACTAAATCTAAAACTGCATGGAAAGGCAAACCAGCATATGCCTTGCTTGAAGAAGATGATTGTTTCGAAAAAAAATTACTTTATTTTGTTGAAGATCCGGAATGCGGTAAATTACTTTATTTCGAAAAATCTGAAAAAATATCATGATAAAACCACCGCTGATATTAGCATCAATCACTTCAGCATTGCGATAAACAAAATAAAGGATGGGTTCACTGATATATTTGAGCTATTCAAAAGAAATGCAAGTACTCTGACGATAATAGTCATGTTAGATTCTCTCAACACAAAAACAAATGAGATTAACTTTGAGCTATTTAGAACTAATGCTGGTTCGCTTCAAATTAAATTGCTAGATTTGAAAACCAAACATTTGTTGAGCGGTAAGTTCACTGATATCAAGAGCAAGTTAGATGATTTGGAGGTCCAGAACTGGGAGAGGAAGACAAAACTTTGTCGAAATACAGGTCTGCTGATTTGTAACACGAGCAAGATAAAGTTCATTTATTTTTCCTATCGGATGCCTAGCTAATGAGTATTGTTTGAGCCGGTGTTAACTGTAAAAGAGAGTGAATAAAAGCCAGCTGGAAGTAAATTGTTGTATGTTTGGAATTTAATTTTTTTGTTGGATACAAATATAATAAGTTTGTAGTTTTTACAACTGGACAATTGATAAAATTATTTATTGACGAGTGTTTGATTTATGTACACCATTTAGGCATTTGGCTATACATTCGCCGCCATTTAAAACTACATAGACGGTAGTTAATGTGTAAATGCAAATGCAAATGCAAAAAAAAAGAACTAAAAAACCAAAGACATTTTTTGATTGCAAATTCATTTGAATTAGAAAACGTATTATAAATAAATACACATAGATTTTATTTTAAGTTGACTAAAATTTGATTTTTTTTTTCTGATATAATGTTTTAAAAACATGCTGTATTATATTCACACTAGTAATCGGTACCCGTTACACGGACTATTGTGGTGACTGTTAGCTTTATTATCTTTACAAAAAACTACCTGGTTTTTCTATTAGATATTTTTGGATCCCCAATTCAATTCGGGGACAAGCATACAAGAAATATAGCACAATGGTGCCATTTCAAACGAGCGCCCCTACAAAAGGTGTCTTTGAGATGTGATCTTTGATTCAAATGATGTCTTACTTTAAAATTCCAGTACAATTTATGAAACAAGGAACGGGTTTAGGTGGTTTCAAGATTCGTTGAAAAGACGCACATGAAAAATATTATTTATGTAGAAAAAACTAAATAAAGGATGTACTCAGGTAATAAGAAAAAAAAACATTTATTTTTTATCTAATATTCTTACAAACCAGAGAACATTGATTACATCAAAACCTAACCGGTCTACACATTGTTTAATACATTTCAGTACGCTTTTCATTTTACAATTACAATTAAATTTAATAGTTACACAATGTAAATTCGATCAATTTAATACACAAAGACAATATTTGATTAGCGATACAATTAAAATGTAGTCTTTATTCGGGTGACAGGACAAATCGATCTCAGGACAAATGATCTCAGACAAAATTTATCAGAGAAAATATAATTTCTCCTTATATATTTTGTCCTGGTATATTTTGTCCGTGAGATCATTTGTCCTGAGATCATTTGTCCCGAGATCATTTGTCTTGAGATCATTTGTCCGTGAGATATTTTGTCTGAGATATTTTTTTTTTCTGAGATATTTTTTTTCGTTACAATGTGCTGTTGGGTTCAGTGCTAATCTGAAGACTTGGCGTATTAACTGTTTACATAACACGCACCATAAATTATAATGCTACTTACAACTTTTTTTTATCAACAACAAATCAAATGGTCATTAGCGGAGCAGCAAAATTAAGCAACTCTTTAAGGCAAGCCACAAGCAAAAAGCCGGGCTTATGTGTGCTATTGCTATTCATCCACTAACAATAAAACTATGTTGTCACGAACGATTGTGTGTTTTGCTGATCCTCGCATGTGTAATACAAAGTGTTCTCCTAATATTTAATGCATCTGTCTGCAGAATAATCGCACATAAATATATATATATATATATATATATATATATATATATATATATATATATATATATATATATATATATATATATATATATATATATATATACATACATACATATATATGTATATATATATATATATATATATATATATATATATATATATATAGTTCCATGACAAATGATCTCAGGACAAATGATTTCACGGACAAAAGATACCAGGACAAAATATATCAGGACAAAAGATATCATGGACAAAAGATCTCAGACAAAATATCTCAGACAAAATATCTCACAGCAAAATGTTAATAGTATGTACAATGATTTTAGTTGATTTGAACTTTTTTTAATTGACTGTCAATATATTCCTTGTCGGGTGGCTCGTTTGTAGTGGCACCACTGGTTATTAATGGTTATGAATTTTTGTTTTACTTATTAAAAGAATACTTTTTTTGTAAACAACAAAAAAATTACTCTGAAAGCCAACACAAATCGAAAGTAAGCGATCTTTGTTATAAGAAATATGTTTGCGTGATTTTTACTATGCGTGCGTTTATAAATTAGCTTCATTTTAAATTGTGCTTTATAGCAGAACTCAGTTTGAGACTACTTAAAATCAATAATTTGTTTTTATTTGTATATATTATAGTAAGATATTCTTTATTAGTTTAAGTTTTTAAATATATTTATATATTTTTTCTCAGTTTGACCCATTTGTGTAGTTTAATTTATTAATTTACTCCCTTGTTTAGTTGAATTCGAGGCAAATGTATATACACAGGTCTAAGTGTTGTGAAATCAAATATTTCGCTATGTCACTAGTATTTAGAAAATTTATACTTTTGAGTGTCTGCCCCCCCCCCCCCCCCTACGAAAAACTTAAAGTGACCCTACCGCAGAGAAATAAGTCTTGAAGAAACACTGACATACAGTAGAATCATGTAGATTAATTGTGTATAGTTTAGATTTCTTAGCTTTAATATTAATGCATTATACATAACGGTCAAGCAATATATTTGATGCCTAATTGTTATGATGAATGTTTCAGATGATATTAACTTGAATGCAGGTTGGTGAGAAGAGTATATTGAACACATTAGAATGATGACTTGATTGAAAGGTGGTGACGTATTTGTGTAGAAACCTGGTTGCTAGGAGTTTGTGTGTGAGTTAGTCTTAATTTGATCGTCGGTGTGAAAGGACGTGTGCTGACTGGTATGACTCGAGTTGGGAGATAGATTCTAGACTCTAGACTGTAGCCGCATGGTTATATATATATATATATATATATATATATATATATATATATATATATATATATATATATATATATATATATATTTATTTATTTATATATATATATGCCTATATGGGGTCCAAACTTTTTTTTGTGGGGTGGCCCAATTAATCACCAAATTGAACAGGAGTGTCTTAGTCTTGGTATGATGTAAAGTCGTATTGTGAATTTTGTTTCTGTTCTGTAATATCGGGGGTGGGAGGGGGGGGGGGGGGGGTAAGGGTTTTGCGGTACCGATGCAGTTTTATTTATTGTCCCCGAATGGGGATCCAAAATATTCATGAGAATAGCAACGGGTCATGCAGTTAAGAGCAAGAGATCTAAGTTATACCAAATTGCAAAACAATTATTATATGTATCTGTATTAACTATAGCTACATTTTAAATTTAAAAAAAATATCCTATTATAATTAAATTTAAAACTAAACGTAAATATTACTTTTTAAATATTAGTATATATTATAAACTGGTTGATATTTCTTATTACACAGTATGTTTGCTTAGTTGGTTTATTTTTTTCTAATGTTAACTCCCGTGGATTTCATTTATTTTTTATAACACGGCGAATAAATGTGACATTGTGTCTACTTTAACCTCTTTTTATATGCAAATGAAACATTATGTTTATTGTGCATACTTGTGAATGTAGCGGCCAGTGACGTATATTGGTTCTTTATTGGGTGGTGATCATTTAAGTCTAGATCTAGGTCTCTGCTAGTCGTTTTGGTTTTAGGACAGTAGTTGCATTTCTATACATCATTTCATGCTTTCGATTAGAGTGCATTTTATGTTGCTGTGTTTCACTTTTTTTATCGTACTTAGCATTATACGAGAGGTGTATGTTTGGCGTCTTAATGCTGGTGTAAAACTTTTTTAGAGTGAATGTTTTCAGTGCAATAACTGCACAACTGTCTACGCAAGTACATGGGTGGATTGGATTGAGGTTTGTGTGGGGGGGGGGGGGGGAGTTGAGTATTTCCGTTCCTGACTTATTTTGTGTAGTTCCTGGAGTGTCACTGTCTGAGATGAATTATGTGGAGGCATCGGGTCAGATTGTTGCCCGTTCTCCATTGAGATTGTAGTTTATGTGGTAAACATATAAAACTACTTTTAAAAAATGTACATTGAGCATTTAGTTTAGTATTTTTAAAATTATATTCTACATGCCAATATTAACGCAATGCAATAAACACAACTACATACTACATACTGCATTTTTGCTCTAATACAGTGGTTCCCAACCTTTTTCGAGTGGCGACCCCCTTTTATAAAAAGTAAGTGACCCGCGACCCCCATAAAATTAAAAAGCCGAAATTAATATGGAAATTAATAAGCACTAAAATAAGATTTTCTAGTACTTTCAATATGAACTACTCGTGATAACTATTTTAATAGCATTAGTAAAATTGCATACTATTCACTAAACCTTTTAATTGTGCTGTCTGAAGGAGGCTGAAATAAAGTTGTTCTATGTGAACAGCAGGCAAAGATGTGCTCTCACTGTGTTAAATGCCATATTATCTACCACACCGCAGAGTTGCTCAAATTTACAATATTTCCAAGATTTATTTTCTTTACCGATTTCGCAGCTTTGATAAAAATGCCCTGAGATTATCATGGAAAGTGATAATATTCGTTCATTTTCCCTGAAGCTTCAGGTTAAGCTTATCTTGATGTTCGAACACATCTGCTAGGTATGATACTTTCTCCAACCACTCTATGTCGTTTTAAGTATACCAAAAAGTCTTGTTTCCTTTGCACTTCCAAGAACAATTTGATTTCAGATTTCAATTCAAAAACACAATTTACAACATTTCATTTGACAGCCAGCGTACTGTAGTGTAGAAGAGCAGAACCTCGTAATCTATATTAATGTTTTTGCTCAGTTCTTTGAAGGCTCCAGATTTTATATAATTTACGACCTATACTACCAATGGACTCAAGATGTCGATTGGTTAGGGCAGTGGTTAGGGAGCTAAATCTTTTCTGTTTTCTGAAAGCCCGATTTTGAGCTAAACATAGATGGTGCACCATCCGTACAAACCCCCACAGCCGTTCTAACCCATTTTAATCATCCAGTTTCAAAAAAGGTATTTATTTTCTCCATGCTATCTTCACAAAAGAGCGACTCTTCTTTGCTATCATCCGCATGAATATAGACACAGACCAGCAACTTCGATAGAAATGTTTTATTTAACATTTACGTACATGCAGCGTTTAATGATATTTTCTCCTATTGTTTTTTTTTTTTTTTTTTGCTTGGCATTTTCTATCGCGACTTTATTTGATGCTTGCACTAATGCTGGTGAAAACTTCCTGTTCGATCAAGTCTCTGGCGTTTGCAACTAGCTTCTTACCGACGAAAGAACTACATATCTTTTTTGGTGTGTTCCGAATGACTCGTCTCAAATGACGTTTTAGTTTTGAAGATTTCATAGATTCGTGACTGAGAACAACTTGTACAGTGCGCTTTGTTTCTTCTCTATTACATTTCCAGTGATGTTAATAAAGCCGAATTTCAAAAATTCTTCTAAATATTTATGTTTTGTTTCAAATTACTAAGGTTTAGTATACCAGTTGGCGACCCCCCAGAAAGACCTTCGCGACCCCCAGGGGGGTCGCGACCCCCAGGTTGGGAACCCGTGCTCTAATACATGCAGATAATGACTACAAATCCGATGCTTAACTGTACATTGTCGAACCAAATTCGGATTCCATATTTTTACCCCGTCATCCTGATAGGTAAATTACAATTGGTGTAGAACATAAGCATGGATATGCTACTTGAAGTATTCCTCACGGTATTTATAACTAGCGATAGAAAGTTCATTTGTTTAATCAATAGGATACGGTAATCAAAAGGTTACTTATCATTAGTGGACACATTTTATTTTAAGTTTTCTGTGATCTTGTTTTAATTTTAGCCGTCTTTGTTGTACAGTAGCAAGCAGCTGATACGTTGTAGACATTTAATTCAATAGAAACATTGGAGAGTTCAACAGTAATGGAGAAGATGTTACACGTACTTGACAACTCAAATAAACTGATCGGGTCATTGTGATAACCATTTGATGGAAGAAGTTAACACTAACTTAATGTGACAAGTTCACACAAACTTGTCATGACGTGGGAATGCTCAAGTGATTATACATTACGAGCTGACCCGCGACTTAGCATAAGCCACTATCTAGTTGTTTTATTTTCTAATTATCAACAATTCATAATTTGTGAAGCCAACATCCTGCCTCACCCACACCCCCACCCCACCCCGCCCAGTAACATCAGCCGTTTTCAGACGACAATGATAATATTAAGCAAACCTTTTTATTTCCCCTTAGTTTCAAATCGTTTAAACACAAAATTACCTGACCCTAATAGCCGTCACTTATTCGAACAGAACCGGCTCTATTATTGTAAATATTCGGGGTCAACCGCAGCTCACTTGGGGATGAGGATGGTGGCTAAGCTGCGTGGTGTTTCGTCTGGTCCCCATGAAGATAATTATATATATAGATGTGGTTTCTTCGTTTCTTCTGACGTGTATTGATTTAAAATATGCCTGTATTGCTGTCTTGTATTTTATTCCTTTGTGTTAATTTGTTTTTAGTGTTGCTGTCAGTTTAGTTGACATGTTGTTGTCTTGTTGGTTGTCGGTGTGGCTGTATGCAGCGTTGCAGTTGTTTCTGGTTCGTCTTGCTGTAGTGTGTCTTGCTGTAGTGTGTTTTGCTGTAGTGTGGGTTGCTGTGGTGTGTCTTGTTGTAGTGTGTCTTGTTGTAGTGTGTCTTATTGTAGTGTGTCTTGTTGTAGTGTGTCTTGTTGAAGTGTTTCTTGTTGTAGTGTGTCTTGTTGTAGTGTGTCTTGCTGTAGTGTGTCTTGTTGTAGTGTGTCTTGTTGTAGTGTGTCTTGTTGTATTGTGTCTTGCTGTAGTGTGTCATGTTGTAGTGTGTCTTGTTGTAGTGTGTCTTATTGTAGTGTGTCTTGTTGTAGTGTGTCTTGTTGTAGTGTGTCTTGTTGTAGTGTGTCTTGTTGTATTGTGTCTTGCTGTAGTGTGTCTTGCTGTAGTGTGTCTTGTTGTAGTGTGTCTTATTGTAGTGTGTCTTGTTGAAGTGTGTCATGTTGTATTGTGTCTTGCTGTAGTGTGTCTTGCTGTAGTGTGTCTTGCTGTAGTGTGTCTTGATATGGTGTGTCTTGTTATAGTGTGTCTTGATATGGTGTGTCTTGTTGTAGTGTGTCTAGTTGTATTGTGCCTTGCTGTAGTGTGTCTTGATGTGGTGTGTCTTGATATGGTGTGTCTTGTTGTAGTGTGTCTTGGCTTAAAATGTGGCAGTTGTTGGTCCAGTGGTTGGTCCAGTGGTTGGTCCAGTGGATCTGGTCAGGGTAAGCAATTTTAAATAATTTATTGCATTTTAAAACAAGAACATCAATAGTAACAAGAGAAAAGAATAGCTAAAAATCCGACACATTTTAAATAGCATAGAATACAATACCTATTAGAAAAATTAAAACCTAATTATATACATTATTAGTCCAAAAAAAAATCGTTATTACAAGCACAGACCGATTAAGCTAATTAAATGATTCCGCTAAAACATGGGATGTTCAATGGTGTTTATGTTGTAATTGATACAGTGGCGAAGCGAGGTAGGGTGTCACCCGGTGCGGCACTTAATGGTTTCACCCCCTCAGACGCGTAGCGACTCTTCCCGGGGACAAACTTTCAATTTTCAATTTGCACACCCCCGTCGAACTTTCGATTTGCACCCTCTAAATCTTTCGATTTGCACCCTCCCCCTCGATCTTTCGATTTGCACCCCACTCAAATTTTTCTCTATATATTTTACTATTTTTGCCTTGGTGTTACCCCCCTAAATGGTGTCACCCGTTGCGGTCCGCACCCCCGCCCCGCCCCCCTCGCTACGCCTCTGAATAGGTAATTCTTTTGGCCAAGTAAATTGTATACATTTCATAGCGCACGTTCTGATAAGTATAGGTATAGACTTAAATCAAATACGAATGAAATAGTTCATTTCTTTATATTCTAAAATTGGAAGGACACCATTAGTTTCGTGTACTTTGCGTCATTTGATTATGCGTACACGCAGTGGCGTAGCCAGGATCGTATCACGAGTAGGTGGGGGGGGGGGGGGGTTCCAATCAATTTTTACCCGGGGACAAACTTTCGATTTGCACCCCCCCCCCTCAAACTTTCGATTTGCACCCCCTCATACTTTTTATATATATACCGAGGGGTCTATGGGGGGGGGTTATGACCCCCCCTATCCCGCCCCCCCCCCCCCCCCCCCATAGCCTATGCCACTGCCGAACACGTATTTGGTAAATGTTAGATCACTTATTTCCTATGTTGTTCGGGCATTTAAAGGATAGGTTGTAATTTTGAATCCCCTCATATTCGGGGACAAGAATAAAATAATTACAAAGTCAGCGCCCTAACCAAAAGCATCTTTCAGATATGAGTCTTGATATGAGTAATGTTTTGTTTTCCAAATTTCAGCACAATTTGTGACGCAAGGACCCAGATCAGGTAGGATTATGAAGATGTATTTGGTATATGTGACTAAAAGCAATCTGATTCTAAATTAGTATATGTTTTCCTCAAGTGTATGTCATTTTCTACTAACAATGATTTTCTTTTAAAGGATCACCACCCAAATGACGAACCAATTTATATCACCGCCGTTAAAAGTATGCACCAGAAACCAAAAAGCTGGTATGTATATCAAAAATGTTTATATAGACAAAATGACACATTACAGCCTATCAATTTACCGCGGTTCAACAAAAATAATGAAAATTTTAATATAACACTACGGGGGATGGCAACTCGGGACATAGGCAATATTTTTTTATCCATTTTTACTTTCTCGTATATACGAAGTATAGAGAAAGTCTTGTAATCGTGCAAAAAAAAAAATCGAAATTTTTACAAATCTCGACGTTTTACACCTCACTGATACGGAAAAACATAATTTTGCAATCTTGTCCGTATGTCTGTGTGTGTGTCTGTGTGTCTGTCTGTGTGTCTGTCTGTCTGTCCGTGTGTAAACACGATAACTTGAGTAACGTTACTGCTAGGCTGATGAAATTTCATATATAAGTATTTTATTAAAATCGTAGATCCGTATCAACTTCTGAGCGATTTCCGATAACCGGAAGTGGTACTTTTCCTACTTTGAATTTTTCAAAAGCCTATAACTTGAGTACTATTTCAGATAGATAAACGAAATTTCACATGTAAGTAAAAGATCTAATTCTCTACCTTCTGTTAAATTTTGAGTAATTTCCGTTGACCGGAAGTAATAATTTACGCTACTTCCGATTTCTCAAAAAACTAATGTAAATTTTAAAAGTACTAATAATATTGCGCACTATTATTCGCTTTTTTATTTGGCGTTCACTTGGTGTGCAATTAATTTGTCTACGAGATTTTATTCTATTTTTAAAACTTTAAGTATTTAAAATGGATTAAAAATCATGTCTATAGCCCGAGTTCCCATCCCCTGTTATTTTATATAAGAATATTCGATAAAGTTTAGGGGAGATCACTCCCGGTGTATTACTTAAACTTTTTATAATATAATAGAATATCGTAAAAAAAAAGAATTGCACACCAAGTGAACGCCAAATAAAATGTGCATAATAGTGCGGTATATTATTAGTACATTATAAATTCACATGCGTTATTTTTAGAAATTGGAAATAGCGTCAATCACTACTTCCGGTCGAAGGAAATTACTTAAAATTTGACAGAAGGCAGATAATTAGAACTTTTACTTACATGTGAAATTTCATTTATCGATCTGAAATAGTACTCAAGTTATAGGCTTTTGAAATAATTAAAGTATAAAAGTTGCACTTCTGGTTATCGGAAATCGCTAAAAACGTGGTGCGGATCATCGATTTTGATATAATACTTATATATGAAATTCCATCAACCTAGCTGTAACGGTACTCAAGTTATCGTGTTTACACACAGACACACACAGACACACATACACACAGACACGACAAGATTGCAAAAGAATGCTTTTCCGACTAAGGGAGCCCTAAAACATCTTGCAAAAATCTCGATTTTTTAAAAAATGTTTGCACAATTACAAGACCTTCTCTATACTTCGTGTATACGAGAAAGTAAACATTAGTATTGCAAGGGAGATAACTTTTTAAAAATGAGTTTTAAAAGAATATGTAAACTGCCATACTAATTTTTTATTAGAGCATAAAATTCATTGAATGTGTATATTAATTATGTATAGTAAACAATAGTACTTAGTTAACATTTTAAAAAACGTAATGTTTTGTTAAAATTAGATTTTATGTTTTGTTTCTATTAAAAAAAGAAAAACATTGACATTACGTTTTAGTATTTGGGTATAGTTGAAATCTCAAATCTATAGCTTGATGTATTGATGTTTTATATCTAAAAATTTTGGATCCCCTTTGGGGGGAAAAAATATAGAATATAATCTAGGTCAGGTAACCTGCGGCTCTTTTGATATCGAGATGCGGCTCTTAAGCTCCTTGCACAAATATTACTTGTTACATTATTTCATTTTTAAAACTCATAACAAATAGTATACTGTACAGAAAAACAAACAACTTTAAACAGGATAAAAACACTAATCATAGAACAGTGAGAATAGGTAAGGTAGAAAGTATACGGACAGCTGACAACCGCTTGGGCACCAGGCCCAGACCCACGGCCGTGCTGTGGACAGCACCGTGGCAACAATTCCATGCTTTCAACTAACAAATCAAATGTAGTTACCAAATACTAATCAAATACCATAGTAGTGAAATAATAATGTGGCTCTTTATAAAGATTTTGTAAATTATAACTTTTTGCTCTTCCGTCTCAAAAGGTTGCCGACCCCTGCGCTAGACCACTCCGTCCCACAAATTAATAGTATAAATGCAAAAAGAAATTAGTTTGGTATTTGATTAGGATTAGGTAAATTAATTTAAAATAAATGGGTTTAAGTATGGAATAATATTTATTCATATAAAACCATAATCCAGTTTCGTACAAAACATAATCGTATTTTAGCTAGCCATGTTATGGTAATTAAATCATATTATCTAAATATAGCACTATCTTTACCCAATTTAGTCGCTAATAACTAAAAAACTATGTCACTCAAATCAAATTAATGCACACTGACGTATAAAAATGCCTTCTGAATACAACAATTAGGCTACTATTGAAAATATTCGGGAAAAAAGTGTGCACTTCGGTAGTTGAAAGCATGGAGCCACTGCCACGGGACTGGCGACATCACAGTTGTGAAACTAGTGACCAGCTGCCAGTATACGCTCTACTCCACCTATTCTTAGGGCTTTTATCTTGTTTAAAGTTGTTTTTTTTCAGTATACTATTTGTATGGGTTATGAATGTAAAATAACATAACTATGATGGAACTGGCGAGCCGCATCATGACATCGAAGGAGCTGCAAGCGGCTAGCGAGCCACAGGTTGCCGACCTCTGCTTTAGGCTTTCACCGAATTGGTAATTTTTTTTTTTTTCGATTCAAACATTAAACAGCTTAAAACCTAAGCTAACGTAGCTGAACTTGTTAACATCCTTGACAGTAAGCGATCTTATTTATACTAAAAAAAAGTATGTAATTTTACTGCCTTGGATTGTTTAATTCAGCAAAGAAAATATTTTTACTTTTTATAAAAGTTCAAGTTTGAGTACAATTTTAAAGCAAGGTTGTTACTTTTTTTTTATAAAATAATGCAACGTTTTCTTTCGTTGTTAACCATTTTAATTAAACTATATATTTTTGCAGTTTGTTAATGTTTTGCAGCTGTATTTATAAATTACCTCCCTTATAATAGTCTTAAGGCGATTCTATAGCTATAGGTTTCAGTGAAATCAAGTATTCCAAAAGGTTTAATTTAATTAATTGTCCTTTACTTAACTTATTGAACTTATTATATTTGTAACCAGTCAAAACTTTGAATCATGAATCTGCAGATGTGGATTTTTTGTCTCCCTTTCCCAGTTTACTAGACCATGTAGTTTAGACTGTAGGGACATCTGGCTCAAAGCACGTCCTGCGATTATTAGCTCGTATATTAGGACTTAAATGTGTTCACCGTAGTTTTTGTAGCGCAAGGTTGGGTGTGTTGACGTTTATGGTATCGTACAGAGTGAACGAGGGTAACAAGGGAAGCGACTGGTCGAGTGATAGCAGTATTGTTGTTCAGCGAGATGAAGGAGGTGTGTAGCGGTGAATGTGGGTGGCAGTTGGAGGTCACGGTTGGAAGTGAGAGGTAGCTTGGTTTTGACTAGCTACAGCTAAATAGATTATGTTCAACTGAATTGAACTATGGACAAGCCAGTTCAACGTAGCAGATCTGGACAACACCACAAAACAACATATTTTAAGATTACCTAGAGATAAATATATTGTGTTTACAAGGCTAATTCAGGATTATAAGATTTTGTTGGATACAAAACTAATATGTTCAGTCGAATGGTATGGTAAATACAATGAAAATCCATTCTATTACATTACACATAGCTGTACATTAAATTGATTTCGCAACAACATTGAGGTTTTCGGCTTTAAATTCGCATCTATTTAAAAGTAAACGTAAGGGAGTTAATAAAGAAATGTAATGGCAATAAATTAACAATAAAAGCTGAGGTATATTTTTTTATAGAAAATTAAATTTAGAAATAAAAATTATTTTCTTTTTCTAATAGCAAATAAAGTAGCAATTTAAACATAACAACTATTTTTTATTTCACTAAAAAAATGTAAATACTAGCTGTGTTAAATATACATAGACAGTAAAATTAGACATAAGCGTTTGCTATTAGAAAGATCACTTACGTTTTATTATTGGTATGATCGATATATTTACTGTTCTGATATCAGATTCTCATTTGGGCATAAACCTAAATTAATTAAAATACATCAAATTTCCAGCAAAGTCAGTGTTACTAGGAACAGGATCAGGTGGACAGTGGCGTAGCCAGGATAATCTCAGTGGGGGGGGGGGGGGTGGGGGGGGGGGAAGGTTCAAACTTTTTCCAGCATTGTATATATATATATAAACATATATATATATATATATATATATATATATATATATATATATATATATATATATATATATATATATATATATATATATATATATATATATACGAAAACATACCGTTTAATCTGCTAATAACTAAATGTCTTTTCTTTGTTTGATCATTTTCTGCAATTACATTTTTGCATTAACTCCCTTATGTTTAGTTTTAAAATGAAACAATTATAGAACAAAATGCCTTTAGGTTTGTGGGTTACCTATTGATTTAGACACGCCGACCTTAACGCTGACCATTGCGAATAACATAATCGTATCCTTAACATCGAATTTAACGACTGCGCATAAACTATTACAGAAAAACCGGCAACATTTGTTACAATCAATTGTAATTAGCACACAGCTCCGTGCCGACATATCTGCAAGAATTTATACTAAATTCTTCCGGCCAGTGTAATTTACTTACTCGATACCTATTCAGTGTTAGACGACATTTGGTTAATTTTTAGCCAAACAATAATTATATTTTAGTAAATCGTAGGCGTCCCGTTTTAATAATATTATGTGGGGTTTAAGTAATGTGCACATTGTCTTGTATCATACATAGACACTCATGCATATCTCTGTTAGTTATTTGATTATAACCACTATGGTAAAAAATGTGTGAGTATAAGTCCTTTATTGGCAATATGTTTTTATTCAAATTTTCGTATGCTCCTTTAACGAGTGAAAAAAATGTCATTGTTGTGATCACTGGTCTGAAAAAATTCAGGTAAAAATTACTAAACGAAAAATATTCAAAAGTCGTCTTGATATAACAGTATGTTCCCAAAACGTGCACATAAAATGAAGAAACTAAACTTACAGTTGAAAGAAAACCTGCCTAAATTTTAGACGATTCGTAAAATGTTAATGACATGACATTACACAAATAAAAACAAATCACAATTCAGCTCCTTATTGTTCTATGTTCTTGTCCAACATTTTATATTAAAAATTATTAGCACACTGCATTTTCTAAAAACTTTAAAAATGTTGGTACATACAGTCGCATCTAGATAGGCGTTTACTATAGTGGACTTCTATGCTTTAAAATTTACTCAGCAACAGATGCCACGCTAAAACAGAAACACACTCCACATTGCGACCTTTTATCATGACAAGACCAATACACTTCTAACACATTTGATGCTTGAAGGCCAGCACAAAAACGACACCAATTAACGTACACAAATCCTTATCAGTTTTATAATTGTGTGTATTTTGTGTGACACATTAAAACAAAGTTCCATGACATGATCACACAACATGGTTCCAGTCATTGAACTTATCCGGACAGGGCCACGTCTGTTACCTTCAAAATACCACCAAAAAAAAAACAAAAAAAAACATTAAATATTTCAATGTTTGTGACAATCACACAAAGACAAAACATCTTCATATTTCCAACATTATTTTTTAGCTCGTTATATTGACGCAAGAAGCAACACGATATACTATATATATATATATATATATATATATATATATATATATATATATATATATATATATATATATATATATATATATGTATATATATATATATACATATATATATATATATATATATATATATATATATATATATATATATATATATATATATATATATATATATATATATATATATATATATATATATATATATATATATATATATATCACGAAGTCGAAATCCAAAATTATACTTTATGTTGCTGCAAATCGTACATATACTAATTATACTTTTACACATGGCCGGCGCTACCTATAAGGCGAACTACAAGGTCGCCTAGGGGCACACAAATGTGAAATAGCCATTATTAAAAAGTACGTAATAATTGATAACTTTGATTATATTACATTAACTATATACAAAGACGTAGCGATCTATTTAAATGTCCAGGACGAACGATCAATTTTGCGTCACATCTTGCTAGTTGGTGAAAAATGCGCCCCCCACCTCCCTCATTTGAAAAGGTCGGGGCGCTTTTTAACCACTGCTTCTTCCAGACTTTTTTTCTCCGGGGCACTTGAAATTTTCGGGGGGGGGGGGGGACAATGGTAAAAGTATATATGGTCTATATAAATTCCATTTTGTTAGGGGGGTATGGATGCACTGAAGAAACTGTTGTTTTTTTTTTTTTTTTTACAGTCACTTTGCCTTTTTATTTTGTGTCGCACAGTTGATGTAGAAAACAATTTAAAAAGTCTGTTGTACCAAGTAACAGTCCACATTCCTTATTTCGACAGTATATAAATCAGTAATGAGCTCTTTATATTTTTACCTTTCACGTGCCGGATGGTAGGGTAAATAAAATGAAAATTTGAAAATTCATTCAATTACACATAGCTGAACATTAAATTGATTTCGCAATAAATCAGTAATGAGCTCTTTATATTTTTACCTTTCACGTGCCGGATGGTAGGGTAAATAAAATGAAAATTTGAAAATTCATTCAATTACACATAGCTGAACATTAAATTGATTTCGCAATAGCATAAAGGTTTTTGGCTTTAAATTCGCCTATATTTAAAACTAAGCTTAGGGGAGTTAATAAATAAATGTAATGGCAAAAAAACAACAATCAAATCTAAGGTATATTTTTAATAGAAAATAAATTTGGAGATAAAATATTTTTTTTTAAATAAAAAATCAAGTAGCAATTTAAACATAACAACTATTTTCTTTTTTTGTATTTTTTTATTACCAGCTGTGTTAAGTACACATAGACAGTAAAATTGGGCATTAGCGTTTTCTATAAGAAAAATCACTTTCATAATACCATGATGGGATTGCAGGCAATGTTGCTGCTTCTTCTTCCTCGTTCTTAATATTTAGTGCTCTATCGCTGAAAGTAAGACGTAAGCAGCTGTCGAAACAGAACTAAAAGATCAAAAGCCATGGATCAGGTTATGCAGTTTGTTGAGCCAGCAAAGACATTTGCCAAAGACTCAATCAGACTAGTAAAGAAATGCACTAAGCCAGATAGAAAAGAGTTTCAAAAAATAGCAATGGCCACAGCTATTGGCTTTGCTATCATGGGATTTATTGGATTTTTTGTCAAGCTGATCCACATCCCCATCAATAACATCATTGTGGGCTCCTAAAGAATTCAATCGGTTGGTTCGGCTGGTTCGAATGTTCATGGCTGTAAGGGTTGAATGTTTTCATCTATTTTTATCATAAATTATTTCTTTCATTCATCATCATTTTAGAACTGCACATTAAAAGTTTTCAAACTAAAAAAAAAAAAAAAATTAATATTTAGTGTTAATTAGGATTTTTAGCATTTGTAAAAAAAAAAAAGTAATAATTTTTAGTGTTGGGAGAAATCGAGCCTTAGCTACCAGAGGGCTTGAACTCGAGACCCCCTTTTTGAATTTATCAACCATGAGCCTTGCCGACTCTATCATGCTTCCATCACAATTAAGGATTACGTGTCAACTGGTTATGCGCCATTGAGGCCATTGACTCCGATTTCAGCCTGCCCTTTTTTTGGATTTGTCAAGAACAAGCTACAAGGCAGCAGTTGTTTTGATTTTGGAGTTGTCTCTCCTAGAAGAGTGGCTGTCCCCAGCTAACGAGCCTCATCTGCCCGATGGATCGAACTCGAGACATTACGGTTTAGCAACCATGAGCTTTACCGACTCGACCACGCCGACCCCTAAAGTTGCTTCTGATTTCAGATTCCCATTTGGGCATAAACCTAAATTAATTAAAATACATCGAATTTCCAGCAAAGTCAGTGTTACTAGTAACCGGATCAGGTGGACTGTGGCGTAGCCAGGATCATCTCAGTGGGGGGTGGGGGAAGGTTCAAACTTTTTCCAGCATTGTGTATATATATATATATATATATATATATATATATATATATATATATATATATATATATATATATATATATATATATATACATATTTATATATACTAGCTTTATGCCATTGCTTCGCTATGATGTAAACTAAATTTATAGTAGTACTGTGAATAAATAAGAAGAAACACACAATGAAGACCGAAAAACACAACAATTGATCACTTTAAACAAAAAAAAAATCAAACAAAAAACAAAACAAAAATATACTCACAATACAACCAAAAAACAATTAATGCAACATTATCTGTTTTGTAATCCTTGTAAAAAAACTATTTGCCATTATGAATCCTAGAATATTAATTAAGACACGCGAACTTGGGGAAATAATCACTCTTTTTATATAACTATGTATATTTCTACAACTACACATTTAATTGTAAATGTCAAAACAGATCAATATTTACTTTAGTATGTATTATAATAGCTTAACACTATTCATCTTTACAAAAATATGTTGTCTACAATTAGAATTAAATATATTGTTATCATAAATGCTCAAATATTAACGCATAATGAAAGTTTCTTTTTTTAATAATGTTTGGTAAAAAAAAAAAAAATTGTCTACTTAAAATATAAACTAAATCTAATAGGTAGAACATTCTGAATAATAATTTTCATATAACTAAATTATTGGTCTTGCAGTTGCGATCACTCATTTTTTTATAATTAGCTATTGTTTCTTTGTGTTCTTTAAAGATCTTTTTTTTTAACATAATGATATGTGTGGGTTAGATCTTTGAATTGATCACACACCTCTTTACTGGTAATTGCAAAAAACAATATTTACAGAGTTTTGGATTGGGGGAGGGGGGTAGGTTCAACTTCATTCACCACTGTCCAGCAACTTTAGGTGAATTATACTATCCAACGTATACCAAGGTGTGACATTAATGTCTCTCTACACAATTGTGCTGGTGAGGTGTAGGGGATGGGGGGGGGGGGATGGGGGGGGAGGGGATGGGGGAGGAATAACCTATTCATATTAAACATAGCGTCAGTTTTTATTTGACGGCTCTTAACACACAGATACATTTATACATATAAACTGATTTAGAAATAGATTTAAATAAGTAAATGTGGTATTATTGGTATTATCACAGTAACATATTCTTTTTACAGATGATGTCCATACATTTTGTTGAAAAGACACACATCAAGCACGTAATATGTTATTACTCTTAAATGTATGCATCAACGAATTGATTTTTAAAAACATGATTTATAAGGTAATTTCACCGTTGTCATGCCCTTTTTTTTGTGGAAAAGGAAGCACTGCCAAATTTAATCAGTATTCTAAATGTGAATCCTTATTTTTATCATGTGTTGCTTTTTGATTTGGGGAGGGGCGTGCGGGACACACAGTTATGTGCTGAAACCGACCAAGCGACGCTAATAATATGCCCTTATTGTTGAAAATAAGCAATGAGATGAATTCCATTTTTAACATCGGCTGGAACTACGAGATGTTTATTGAGACCGAATTTGGAAAGTTTGGACATTTTCGAAGTCAGATTAATCTGGGGGTATCTTTTTTTTTTTTTGATGTTCAAAGG
The DNA here is from genome assembly GCF_028476545.2 of Physella acuta. Classification (NCBI taxonomy): domain Eukaryota; kingdom Metazoa; phylum Mollusca; class Gastropoda; family Physidae; genus Physella; species Physella acuta. The sequence continues at coordinate 128,171 of NW_026731997.1, forward strand.
TTGTTTTATTATTTTGCAATTGTGTCCGTATATCTCTCTGTGTGTATGCGTGTGTGTATGTGTGTGTGTGTGTGTGTGTGTGTGTCAGATTCGCTCTGACTTCCGGCCTGTGAATGTTCCCTCCTTTTGTAGTGGAGTACCAAAATATCAATGTGTGTGGTAAGGTGTGCGTCACCACAAGTATCAGATCTATTTCTCAACCAGTTGGTGTTATAAACAAACATATTAGGGGGATGTTGCATTGAAATACTTTTTCCCATTGTTATAATTAAAGCTATGTATAATATAAGGTTAATATAAACATGATATATTTTTATAAAACAACACTTTAACGGCTGCCCATTTGTGAATGATTTGTACAGTATAAGTATACTATTTTCACTTATTTTTTTGTCATTAAATAATACTAATGTAACGAGGATTCTTTATGTTACATAGATTTTTAATTAGGGTTGTATTTGATAACAAAGTTTTGCCTAGATATATAAGGTCAAGAACTAAATGTATTTAGCAGTGTTCGGGAATTTGTTATGCCTATCAAAACACTGCATCGCTTACTTATTCGTGCTAAAATTTCCAGCTGCATAAAGAAGAGAGTATATCCAACTTTAAGTTCACTCTTAGGTATTAAGAAAAAAAAAGATTTAAATTATCCGACATCTTTCATATGTCAGGCGACTTCTTTTAAGAAATAGTTTCTAATATCTTTCTTTTCTTTTGACATCAGAGAAAAAAAAAATTCTTCCTTCAGAATGTTAACCAAAAGTCGTTATGCTGGTTCTATGTCATTATTTTTTTACAAGTATAGTTCTTGCTATAAATTATTTGAGGTCACTTTTAAAATATTTGTTTGTTCAGATGGTGAGGGTTGAAGACTATGGCATTTCTTTTAACAATATCCCTAACTTGGGAACCAACATTTTAATATGATGTAAGTTAAAAAGACGCCATTGATTGTACACAAAGTAAAAACACATCATTTAAATATTAACAAACGTTTAATGCTCAAGATTGTTAATACCGACGAGCCGACCAGCGGCATATCATACGCCACTATTTAGTTGTTTTTTTTTTCTACTTTTCAGTAATTCATAATTTGTGAATTCGACAGTACCAATGCTGCCACTGAAAATATTTGCTTAAAAACACTTACAGTAGGTCGTTAAGGACGATACTACCCCTACCCTCCTTTCCCCCAACCCCAACCCCTACCCTACCCTACACCTCCCCCCCCCCCCCCGTGAAAGCAGCCTCCTCTTAGTTACCTCCCCTAAGTTTAAAATCTTTTTGCCAAAAAAAGGGACGATTGTAGCCATATTTTTACTTTCTCGTATATACGCAGTATAGACGAATTCTTGTAATCGTGCACAAAAGAAATGTCCATGTCCCGATTTGCAATCCCCCGTAGTGTTATATTTGAAAATTCGAGAAAGTTTAGGGGAGATCACTCCCGGTTTACACACAATCAGACATACGGACAAGATTGCAAAAGTATGTTTTTCCGACTCAGGAATCCCTAAAACGTCGAGATTTGCAAACATCACACTTTTTTTTTGCACGATTGCAAGACTTTATACTTCGTATTTAGGAGAAAGTAAAAAGGAAACACCACGGTTTACCAAAATGTAAGCATTGTTTGGCTGAAAAATAACAAAATGTCGCCTAACATTGATACTGTAGCGAGTAAGTAAATTAAACTGGCCGGAAGAATTTATCAGACATACATACCGATACGTCAGCACAGAGCTTCGAACTAATTAACAATTATAAATACAATTGATTGTAACAATTGTTCCTGAATTTTGCGGTAATAAATTATGAGCGGTGGTTAAATTAGATTTTAGCGATACGATTGTGTTATTTGCAATGACCAGCGTTAAGGTTTGAGTGGCTAAATCAATACGTTAACACAAACCTAGAGGCATTTGGTTCTATAATAGCTTCATTTTAAAAACTGAACATAAGGGAGTTAATATAACAATGTAATTGCAGTAATATAACAAACAAAGCAATAGCATTTCTTTATTAGCATATTGAACACTATGTTTATAAAATATATTAAATTTACAATTGAAAATAAAAATTGTGTTTAAAAATGATTTTAGGCCAGGGGTCGGCAACCTTTTGAAGCGGAAGAGCCAAAAGCTACAATTTTCAAAATTTCCCTGGTTTTAAAGAGCCACTAACATTTTTTTTTATTTCAAATATTTTATTTTTTTATTAAGATTATTAGTATTTGTGCAAGGAGCTGGAGAGCCGCATCTTGATATCAAAAGAGCCGCATGCGGCTCGCGAGCCGCATGCGGCTCGCGAGCCGCAGGTTGCCGACCCCTGTTTTAGGCGGTTACAATATTTTTAAAAAGTTGTATTAAACATACATAGACATTAAAATAACGTATATTCATTGTTTATAGCTATGATCGCTTACCTTGTAGATGATATTAGAAATATAAAATTATTTTGGATCCCCCACAAAGAGACAACCTAATAGTAATACAAATTCAGTGATGCCACAACATATGATATAACCGACAAAAGGTACGAGTGATGTTTTGATTTCAAATTCCAGCACCATTTGTAATACGAGGAACCGGATCAGGTGTTTTTCTCTTAATTCGTTTAAAGACACCCCAAACATAATAATTACGAAAAAATAAACTCTTTTCAAATTTTTAAGTAACAAATATACGTATTTCCAAACTATCAGGTGTTACGTTATTACCTCTGATTCTGCAAGTGATATTAGAATCAAATAACATAAACCGCTATCTACGTCGGCAAACTCACAAAGGGTTAAGGAACACACGTTATCTAACTTCCCCAGTTGGAAGCATTATGACGTCATCATTAGCCAACCACAAGCAGCCCTGTCATTGCATAACGACACTATGTTGAACTTATATATATAAATATTATGTATGTAAGAGGTAGTGTAGATAATGTAATTAGCTAGTTGTTGATGTAGCAGTATTAGACAAAAAAAATCAGCTTCATTTATGAGGGCACATATGTAATGAATATATAATGACGCAAAGTTAGTCAAGATTAGCAATATATCAAAGTAGATCAAAGATTATGGATTAGGTATAAGGTTACAGTTTGGTAGATCGTTAGGTAGTATCAAGTTATTGAGTGAAAGCTTTGAGTGTACGTTCATCACTGTTAGGTAGTATAAAGTTATTGAGTGAAAGCTTTGAGTGTACGTTCATCACTCTCAGTAAAAGTAAGTTGGAACAAACTTCGACGACCGTCTAGGTGTTACAGACACAGCATGTCGCTCTCTGGAGCCCCCGTTACACAAGACTTATTATATTCTCATTGGCTAAGAATGGGATCTCTAAGAAATGTCTTTATTCATTAATACACAAGCATATATATTAATGGAGTTTATAACATATTTAATTAGACTAACTGATCATAAACCATTCCGTGAGTTTTTATTTGTAACTGTACCCATGAAACATTTTTAAAAAAGTTGAGAAGCATTAACCCGAGAACTAGACTTTGATAAACTTAAATTTGTTAAATTGAAACATTGTTTTATACAATGTCAATGTTTAAAAAATCCAAAATTAGACACTTGATGAAATTTGTATAACAACGTTTCTTAAGTTTCTAATTTTTTTTTATTTTTTTTTAAAGCAAAAAGGTGAAAATAATGAAATAATAAACATGTTTTTAAAGAGAATTGTGCGTGGAGGAGGAAGGGGGTGGGTCGTCGATAATAACAAAACAGGTGATTGCTAGGCGATATCCTTTTCACACTCACTGAAGACATTTATTTTAGTCTGTGTGGATGAGTGAGAAGAAAAAACACATGGTTTGAAATGTTACTGACGTGGAGGTCTGGTTTTTATGACAATGTGTGTCGTAAGGGAGGTGTTGGAGAGGTTAAAACTGTCGATAATGCGTGACGTCATTTAAGAATGCTCACTAACAGTTTTTTATCATTTACACAACACGAACTCACTTAAATTGAACACTATTATTTCCATACAACACACAACGCTTTTATTCCATCACACGTAAAACTTCAAAATATATGTGAACTACCCACGTGTATAACTATATACATGAGCTTAATTGTTGACTCCACAAGCTAGACATAACATTTATAACCCAAATATGAATAGAGTAACATGCAGCATTTTAAAATTCGTTTTACAAAACTGTTATAATAAATTAAAATAGAAATATATTAAAATACTAAATGATGACATAATTCAAACAAGATTTCGAAAACATTTCGATGTTTTATAAAACGATCATCTTCAATTTTTATTTGTGGTGGAGAAGGGGTGGTGGGTGGGGTATGCTGCTGGAATGTGACAGTATTTAAGGAGTGGGGAGTCTGGATTGTTTTACGATTGGTCCAGAAATCCGGATCCGAAATTTGAATAAAGCTGAATAATATTTAAATAATCATACTGATCATATTTATACTAAAAACAAATGTATTATATCAATGTTTTCTGTATAATACATATATTGTTATAAAAAAGTGTAGTATAGGTTATGTTATAATTGTTACATGTAAGTATTCGCCTAGATTTAGGGTAGCGTCCCTATTGTTTACATATTTCATTATCCTTCAAACTATACTTTAGTTAGTTATATTAGTTTTAAATTGAGGCGAATATACTGCCAAAGGTGTCAATGTTGCTGCGAAATCAAATATTCCAGGTTTGTTTTTTTTTGTAGTTAGTTGTATTTTCGTCAACCATTTTAAAATAATTGAGTTTCGACTTTTGGTGTTTTTCTATTCAACGAATTATAAAACCACTGCAATGGTTCCTCGTAACTCAAATTTTACTCTAATTTTGAAAGAAAAACTTCACTCGAAGACGTCTGGTACGTCATTTTGGCCAGGTGAGACCTAGTCTGTTGAAGGAATATTGTCTTTTGAGCATTTCTTTTAAATATAATTAACATAACTCTAAATTGGGATATACAATTTTACTAAAAACATTATTTAACATGGTAAACGTTCGCAACCTTTCTAATACCAATTAGTTATCATTAAAAGTTGAATGTTCGTAATTTTTTATACAGCTATAATTTATAATGATTTTTAGTCAGTAAAACATATATGAATCAATTTCAAATAGTATTTTTTATTTTTTTATTTTTTAATAATGTAAATGCATTTTCTCAGTTTATTGAATTAGCTAATTAAATTATGCTATTATTCGGTATTATCATTTCTGAACATATACTTGTGAAATTATTTATTTTAACACGAGGAATGTATAGCCAATGTTAATGCGAAATCAAATTTAGCGAATACGTGTCATTATGTCTTACTAACCACAATGACAACCCACGCAAAAGAAAATACAAACGTGATAATGCTAGACAAAAAGTACTTTATCGATCATAATGTTAACAAGGCTTCTCTAAATATATTCAGCTTTAATTGTTGAGGGACAGCAAGGCGGCATTTTGTTGAATGTCAGATCCTCAATATATCTTTTGTCGGGGCACTTGTTTATTGTAGTACCACTGTATTTCTACTTTATTTGGGCTTTTCCTCGAATTTGAGATCCAAAATAAATAGGTATTATTGTGATGCACGGGGTAGTTCTGAAAGTAAGCAATCTTAGCTATATCTAATATGGTTACCTAATGTTATAGTCTATGTTTATTTAATACAGCTTTTATTAACGATATGCTTAAAGGCAAATATCAGATTTGAGCCCACTTTAATATGTTTCATTTTTTTTTCAATTACACATTTTATAAATATGTTTTGATTCGGTTAAATTTGGTAATAAAATAAGGCTCCCGGTCAAAAACCCCATCGACATAAACCCCCTGGACATAAACCCCCCGACATAAACCCCCTGGACAAAAACCCCCTGCGACATAAACCCCCTGGACAAAAACCCCCCGCGATATAAACCCCCTGGACAAAAACCCCCCGCGATATAAACCCCCTGGACAAAACCCCCCAATTGAGGTTTATATAAGGAAAAACCAAAGATGACGAGAAACAAAATTAATATAAAAATACAAAACAAACATTAGGAAAAAACTTTTATTTTTATTATAACTTTAAAAAGACAGATTGTGAGCGATGCCTCGCAAATACTCAATAATGGTGGACTCATTAAAATTTTTAACAACAGTTAAAATTCGAGAGCTGCTATCAATATATATTTTTTTTTCTGTTTTGGTAAACAGTGACCTGAATTAATCTGTGTACAATAAACCTCTTGGAGAGATTGTTCCTTTTTAATAAAGTCAATAAATTTCCAAATATTTGTGTGGCAACATCCCATATGCTACTGAAAACTTCTGTGCCAGCCTTCAACTGAGTTGTTTGTTTGGCACCGGAATCGAACAGAAGAAATTGCTGTCCATCTTGTGTCATTGTATATTGTTCAGGAATGATTATATCATCAACATTCCTTGGATCAGACAGTGGGTGTTTTAGCGTTTGACGTTGACGCCTGATGTTACGCCGTATGTGTGGAATCGAGGGCAGCTTAGCCTTGGCATCTTCAGTAATCGTAGTAATGGACTGAGTGATGATCTGCTGAGGTGTTGCTTCCGTTTCTTCTGCCAGTTGTTTCATCTGCTGCACTACTTTACACACTTCCATTACATCGTCCAACAAGCTGTTCACCATGAATCTTTATTTTTGCTTTGCATTCTGCCTTGTTGCGTCTTTTGGAACACTGAAATGACACAACGCCGTTCGCCAGATCTTTTTGCTTGTCATAAACATAGCCTTTAAATTTCCTTTATTCGATTGAACGAACTCCATTCCAGAAAATATACGATTTGTCGAGAAATAAATTTGATTTTATATTTATACCATCGTTCTGTATGCCAAGGTGGATATGAACCAAGCTTCCGCCGGTGAATCTCTCACATCTTTTGTATTGTTAAGAATCTGTTGCTTTGATCCGCACGGCTCCAACATGTGGATGACCTATATCTAAGGTGTTGTCGGTGCCCGATCTTTGATCAAATACAACTAAGGTCACTCCTTGATTTCGAAAAGCATTTTTTTAGGTAGAAACTATTTTCTTAGTCGTAAAAAATTAAATTAATTTAATGTAATTTTTTTTTAATTTCTTGGTTCACATCATCGTTATTTTTTCTTTATATAAACCTCAGTCCGGGGGTTATTATCCGGGGGGGTTTATATCGCGGGGGGTATTTGTCCAGGGGGGTTATTTCGCGGGGGGTTTTTGTCCAGGGGGTTTATGTCGGGGGGTTTATGTCCAGGGGGTTTTTGTTTAGGGGTTTTTTGACCGGACACCCTTCATTTGTATTATTGCAATCATGATTTTCTTCCCCATTATCTTTATTCTCTTTTGCTTTCTGCATCATTTCTTTCTTCTTCAGTTTCTGACCTGCACCAGTAGTTTTATCAATTTGTTTACTTGGTGTGTCAATCAATTTGATACATCTATTATAGCTTTGTCTTTGCCTCACATGACTTTTCTTGATTTGATGAGATCTATTCACATTTTTGTAGTTCTTTGTATTGGAATAGGATGCATTCTTTCTACAGTTCTTGTTTAATTCATGCTTAGTATATGTATTTCTTTTTGCAATACTGTGCTTTCTCCGACCTGCATTGTATACCAGCATTGATCTTGGCAGTGACCTGTTGTCCCGGAGTAAAAACATCTATTAGATTGTGGTCTCTTATATTTGTGGTCACTATATCTACAACTAGATACATTACTTCTTGTTTGAGGTTGGGCTTTGTAGGACTTTGAAGTTTTTTATTCTGGGTTCATATTTATTAACTTCCATATGATTCAATATAGACTCTAATTCAAAAATAAATTTATTAGTCAAATTCTCCATCTCTCTGTTAAATTTATTCTTAAGTTCCAGTATATCATCTTTATGTTTTGACTTTAGTTTTTGTAGGAGTTCTGATACGTGTGCGTTTACTCTAGTGTTACTTGTTTCTTTGACTAACTTGTTTGTAATCATTGGTTTGCCGCCATCAGATATACTTATTGCAACTTGATTACTGCCATTCATCGATGGTAATTTTATCACTATAATTGCCATTCTCTGATGGTCTTATGTTATACGAGCCGACCCGCGGCATATCATACGCCGCTATTTAGTTGTTTTTTTCTACTTTTCAGTTATTCATAATTTGTGAATTCAACACTACCAACGCTGCCACTGAAAATATTTCTTTAAAACACTATAAGATAGCTCGTTAAGGACGATAACACCCCCTTCCTTCCCCCCTCCCCTCCGTTAAAGTAAACTCCACTTAGTTACCCCCCCTACGTTTAAAAAAGTTTCAAACTAAATTACCTGCCCTTAATAGTCGTCACTAAACCCGGCTCTGTTTGTAAACATTTAGAGTGAACCACAGCTCACCAAACCATGTAGGGGTGGGGGTGGTAGGGAGCGCGTTTACAGCTTGTTTTCTAGCGTCTCCCAGAAGAGAATTATATATAGACGAGCCGGCCCGCGGCATAACATACGCCGCTATTTAGTTGTTTCTAATTTTCAATAATTCATAATTTGTGAATTCGACAGTACCAACGCTGACACTGAAAATATTTCTTTAAAACACTATAAGTAGCTCGTTAAGGACCATAACCCCCACCCCCCTTCCCCCCCCCCCTCCCCCCTACGTTTAAAATCGTTGGCTCTGCTTGTAAACATTTAGAGTGAACACAGCTCACTAAAACCATGTAGGGGTGGGGAGGTAGGGAGAGCGTTTGCGGCTTGTTTTCTAACGGCTCGAAGAGGAGAATTATATATATAGATGTTTGACTGCCAATTCTCTGATGGTCTAGTGTTATCACATTAACTGTAATTATCTGATAGTCTAACCATACTGACTGTTTTGAGTATGATTCAATGTAAAGTAAATCTAATTAGCTAACTTTGAAATTTCTATCACCTTGATAACGATGTTAGTTCAATCTAGATTTTTCTCCTTGAGTTTCAAATCCGCGTATACTATGTTAATGTGTGTGGATATTAGGAATATTACCTTCGTCAAGGTGTACTTTAAATTCTGCCGTTTCAATTTCTTCTGATTTGGCATTTGCTTCTATTATTTCTCGTTCATGTTCTTGTTTTTGTAGTTGCCATTTTTCTCTTCCCCTTGCTTCGTTGTAATTCCTATGCGGTCATTATTTGTTTGTTTTAAATTTGTTTGTATTTCAACTGTCTATCCTTCAGTTCCAATTTTTTCTCTATTTTTTCTTTCAAGTTCCTTGTATGCCTGTTTCCATTTGTTTTAATTTTTAGCGCAATTTCCATACTGACAATTGCGATTATTAATTCGTTATTTCTGGATGGATGGATGGATGTGTGTCAGCAGCTTTAAGTCGTATCTCCTCCTCAACGAAGCAATATCGAGGACTAGTTCCAAAAGCAAATATGTTAAGCAGGTTCCGAGGATGATAGAGGGCTACAAAAATTCCTGGAATTCCTTCCTAGATGTCCCGGAAAAGCCAAAAAACCTCGATGAAATGCAGTTTTGGCCCATATCTCGGCAACCAGACCACTTAGCGACTTGAAACATTTACCAATCGATTCCTGCCATAATTTAGAACAATATTGCCGAAGAAAGTTTTCAAAAATATCCTTTCGTTCGGTCACAAAAAATTTGCTGAATATGTGATTTATCTCGATTTAAAATTGTTATGGATAACATAAGGAAATTGAGCTTAAATTGTCACTAGACTTTTTATTAACTTGTTTTTTATTTATAGTTCTGCGTCTACCGATTTTTCGTATGCTGCCTGTCTGCTTTTTGTCCGTCATTTTTTCTTCGCAATAGGAAGGAGCTCGTGTTGTGTTTTTTTTCAAATCTCAACCACGTCCCTATATTTGTTACAATCGCTCGCTGGAGTCAAGTGTAACACAATAAACACAATCCATAAAGAGAATATGTATAATTTGCTTGTAATTCGCAAAAACAGCAAGAATACATGACATTAAAAAAACGGACGACTAAGTTCACCGATGACACCGCACTCGCTTGCTGCACACATGGCTTCGTTCACACACTTTTGTCCAGCTAGCACACCACTTTTAGGAGAAGGCCACTCTCATACACACTCTCTCCGTGATTACACAAAGTTTCGTTATAGACATCAACATCATACTAGACTAAAATGTATTATATTAATGTGTATATATATTAGTAAGTGTATGCGTATGCATGTGTGTATGCGTTTCTTTATGCGTATGCGTACTTATACGAATACGTGTACGTGTGCGTGTGCGTGTGCGTGTGCGTGTGCGTGTAAGTGTACGTGTAAGTGTAAGTGTAAGTGTAAGTGTACGTGTACGTGTACGTGTACGTGTACGTGTACGTGTACGTGTACGTGTACGTGTACGTGTACGTGTACGTGTACGTGTACTACGTGTACGTGTACGTGTACGTGTACGTGTACGTGTACGTGTACGTGTACGTGTACGTGTACGTGTACGTGTACGTGTACGTGTACTTCTTCTTCTTCTTCTTCGTTCTTAATTTTTGAATATGGTGGAGGATTCAGACAACAAGTCCAACTTCGTGGACAAACCGGACTGTGGTTTCCAGTTTGTCAGGTGTCCCATATAATTTTTCCCTGAGTGGGGTGGGCTGGGGCCAGTGTCTGCCTCTTGCCTGGCTATACAGAGTACATTCCTGGAGTACGTGCTCTGTGTTTTCCGGGGCCTTGCCACAGGGGCACATTTCGCTACACCCAACCTTCAGTTTTTTGTGCATGTGTTGATTTAGTCTGTTGTGGCCTGTTCTGAGTCGAAAGATTATGTATTGTTGTTTTCGTGTTAAATTGTAATAGCCGTCGTCTTTAATGTAGTGAGGGTGTGTGACAGACCACATTTGCGTTTGTTTGTTTTTAATTATTCTTTTTATTTCTTTTGGGTGTAGCGAAATTTCCGGTTGTGGTTTCTTTCCCCCAATTTTTGCCAGCTGGTCTGCGATCTCGTTACCCTGGATCTGGCAGTGGCCCGGGATCCACTGCAGCACAATTCTGCTGCAGGTATTTTTTAGCCTCTCTAGTGCTGTCATAAGTGTTTGAATATAGGACTCCGGATTTTGTAGGGATTGCAGGACTGATTTGGATAAGAAATACAATCTGACTATTCGGTGATTCAGGGTGTTCTGACAGGAGGTTTGCTGCGTGTTCTAAAGCTTCTTTTTCTGCCCTAAAATTGTCGGATAGGCTGCCTGTGGCTATTGCCTTTTCCAGGCTTTCTCCGCTTGGCCATTCAATAAGGATGCCAGCCCCGCCGTTTTTTGTGGCATCTTCAGCTGAGCCATCTGTGAAAACTCTAATCCAGGTGTTGTTGGGGTACTGATCCCTAATGTGTTTATTTGTTATTTTCTTAAGTTCTTCTAGATCATAGTCAGATTTTTTCCCTATGGTGTCTATTGAGTCAATAATGGTTAAGTGACAGTGGGAGATCCAAGGCGGGGAGAGGTTTTGAGTTTTTATTGCTTCAGGAATGATATTTTCGATTTCATATTTCTTTTTCAGATTCTTTGCTTCTTTGATGAAACTTGTTCTTTGTAGTCTGGTTGATGGACTGGGTTTCTGGAGTTTTTGTTTTAGGTTATGGTTTTCCAGTGCCTCTAGCTTTGTTTATTGAGTGAGGATTTTTGATTCTCTTCTTTCTTCTATTGAGCTAAGAGCGGCTATTTCCTCCATAGCTTTTATGGGTGTTGTTTTCATGGCTCCTGTCATTATTCTCAATCCAATGTTCTGAACTTTGTCAATTTTGCTAATATTTGTTTTTGCTGCTGAGCCCCAAGCCGAAGCACCATATTCTAAAGTAGGTCTCACATAGCTGGTGTAGGTTTTTTTCAGGATGTGGTGATTTGCTCCCCAGTCTGTTCCTGCCAGTTTCCTCATTAGATTAAGTCTTTTGATCCCATTACTTTGTGTGTTTTCTATTTGTTTTCTCCAGGTAAGTCGAGTGTCAAAAGTGACTCCTAGGTATTTGGGGTGGTCGTTTTTTTCTAGCTCTTGGTTTTCTAGGGTAAGTTTCATTTTTTGATGTTTAGTTGATAAGGTGAAGATTGAATAAGTTGTTTTCTTGGTATTGATGGATAAGCCCCAGTTTTTGGACCATTTGCCGAGCTTGTCAAGTGTTTCTTGAAGACGAAAATTTGAGGTACCAATATATTCCTCTGTGCTGATTAGTGAAAGGTCATCTGCAAACATGCTTCTTTTTACTCTGCTTGGGATGTTTTCATTTAAGTCATTTATATAAATGAGGAAGAGAGTAGGAGACAAGACTCCTCCTTGAGGGACTCCATTTTTTATAGTTAATGTGTGACTTCTTTTTCCTTGCATGGAGACTGATGCTTTTCGGTTGCTTAGGTAACCTTTTATCCAGTTTAGCATGTTATGAGATACTTGATGGTTTATTAGTTTTAGAATTAAGCCTTGCTCCCAAACCTTGTCAAAGGCTTTTTCAAAGTCGACCCACACTATTGAGGTTGGTTTTTTTTCTTGAAAGCCATCTTCTATTTCCTGAGAAATGAAGGTGATTTGGTCTTCAGTAGATCTGCACTTCCTGAAGCCTGCCTGTTCGTCTGCTAGTAGATTGTTCGATTCTAGAAACCAGGTCAGTCTGTTGTTTACTACTCTTTCCATCAGTTTACAAACGCAGCTTGTTAAACTTATTGGGCGATAGCTATCGACTTTGTTCCTGGGTTTTCCTATTTTTAGAACAGGTATCATGATTGCTTTTTTCCAAATATTTGGGATTTTCCCAGATTTCCAGCTTGCATTAAATATTTGGAGCAGTTTTTTCTTACCATTGGGGCCCAGGTGCATGAGCATATCATTTGAGATTTTGTCAGGGCCTGGAGCTTGCTTAAGTTTGAGGAGCTTCATTGCTTCTTCGAGCTCCTTCTTGCTAATTCGAGCTACCATTCCAGTGGAGGAGGGGGGAGAGACTTTCTGTAGTTTTTCTTTAACTTCAGTTTGATTTTTAACCTCTTCTACTCTTTGGTGGCTGATATTTATTTGTCCCACTTTGCTGAAGTGGGTTATAAATTCTTTTGCTGCATCCTTTTCTGTTTTGATCGTGTTTTCAATGTCGATGACTATGGGAGTAGCTCTGTTTTCTTCTTGGTTTAGCCTTTTTGCAATACTCCATAGTTTATGACCATCTCTATCTACATTGAGGTGTTCTGTTTTTTCTTGCCAGCTTTTCCTCAATGCAGTTAGATACTTTTTTCTAAAAACTGCGTTTGCTGATTTTAATTTTATGTTATTTTCTACTGTGGGATTTTCTTCAACAATGTTTCTAGCATCAATTGTCTCGTCATGGAGTATCTGGAGGTCTGGAGTCCAGTTTGGGATATAATTTTTCCTTGCTCCCCTTGGAATAGATTTTTTGGCTGCTAACAGAACTGCTTTTGAGAAGGCTGTGTATGACTTGTTCACCTGTTTGGTTTTACAGTTGATTGGTCTTGTGTAGGAGTCTGTGAGGGAAGAGAAGAGCTCCCAATTAGCTTTTTTGTAGTTCCATCTAGGGCGGGGGTAGGCTTCAATTGGCGTGTTTGATGTTTCTATCTGGATCAGGATTGGTCGGTGGTCGCTAGTGGCTAGTTGATCTGCAACTTCTCTTTTGCATTTTTTGGATATTCCATTAGTAGCAAAAGCTAGGTCGGGGGTAGACGTGGTTAACCAAGACCTTGAGTAAAACGTTGGTTTGTCATCAGGTTTATTTAGAAGGATGAGCCTATTTTCTGCTTGCCATTCTTCAATTTCCTCTCCTTTAGCATTGAGGTCAGGGTAACCCCAGCTCTGGGAGTGGCTGTTCATGTCTCCCACAACCAGGCACTCTTCGCTGTTTGGCAGGGAGATGCGGTCCAGTTCCAGGTCTTTATCAGGAGGACAGTAGCAATTGAAGATATTTAGGTTACCTTCTGCAAGTATGAGTTTGGTGCCCATTATCTCAGATGCTGTTGAGTTTGGTATAACGATATATGGTGTACGTGTACGTGTAAGGCGACTTTGACTTGGAAGTTGATGTATACGTGAACATGCACTAGGAAAAGGACGTGAATCTTAATATTTTTAAAAAAATATCTAAGCGCTAAAAAAAGTACAAAACATAATTGTACAGACCAACGTCTCCAGATAGACCCTTGTCGCATGGAAAACCATATTCTTCTGGAAATAGAGGAAAGGCTTATGTCAAAACTTACGCGATTTGTGAGTATCTTACTGTGCACGTTCGTCAGCATATATATGCATATGCCTATAGTAACGCACGTACGTCTAAGTCTGTATCTGTGTATGTGTCTATGTATGTGTCTGTGTCTGTGTCTGTGTCTGTGTCTGTGTCTGTGTCTGTGTCTGTGTCTGTGTCTGTGTCTGTGTCTGTGTCTGTGTCTGTGTCTGTGTCTGTGTCTGTGTCTGTGTATGTGTATGTGTATGTGTATGTGTATGTGTATGTGTATGTGTATGTGTATGTGTATGTGTATGTGTATGTGTATGTGTATGTGTATGTGCATGTGCATGTGCATGTGCATGTGCATGTGCATGTGCATGTGCATGTGCATGTGCATGTGCATGTGTATGTGTATGTGTATGTGTATGTGTATGTGTATGTGTATGTGTATGTGTATGTGTATGTGTATGTGTATGTGTATGTGTATGTGTATGTGTATGTGTATGTGTATGTGTATGTGTATGTGTATGTGTATGTGTATGTGTATGTGTATGTGTATGTGTATGTGTATGTGTATGTGTATGTGTATGTGTATGTGTATGTGTATGTGTATGTGTATGTGTATGTGTATGTGTATGTGTATGTGTATGTGTATGTGTATGTGTATGTGTATGTGTATGTGTATGTGTATGTGTATGTGTATGTGTATGTGTATGTGTATGTGTATGTGTATGTGTATGTGTATGTGTATGTGTATGTGTATGTGTATGTGTATGTGTATGTGAATATTTCCAAACATGATAAAACAAAAGAATTACACACCTAGTTTTCCGGGATCACCTTTTTCACCTTTAGGACCTTGGATACCAACATTACCTGGTAATAGAGGAAAGCCTATTAATAAGATTAAAAGCGTGCATGTACGTGTACGTGTACGTGTACGTGTACGTGTACGTGTACGTGTACGTGTACGTGTACGTGTACGTGTACGTGTACGTGTACGTGTACGTGTACGTGTACGTGTACGTGTACGTGTACGTGTACGTGTACGTGTACGTGTACGTGTACGTGTACGTGTACGTGTACGTGTACGTGTACGTGTACGTGTACGTGTACGTGTACGTGTACGTGTACGTGTACGTGTACGTGTACGTGTACGTGTATGTGTATGTGTATGTGTATGTGTACGTGTACGTAAATGTGTACGTGTATGTTTATGTGTATTTTTATATGTACGTTTATATGTACGTTTATGTGTACGTATATGTGAGCCTGTATGTGTATATGTTTGTATAAATTTTTTGTGTGTACGTGTGTTTGTATGTTTGTAGGTTATTTATGTATATGTGCATGATTTTATGTATTTGTATGTTCATGTGTATTTGTATGTGCATGAGCAGTTTTTTTTTGCTTGTACATGTGTACTTGGATTTATTTGATTATACGTACAGGTATATGTATGTGTCTGTCCATTTGCTAGTGCATGTATATGTCGGATTGCGTGTGCGTGTGTTTGTACGTGTATGTGTATGTTTACGTGTAATTTTGTTTGTTCTTGTGTATGTACATGTAAGTGTATATGTATTGTACTCTACCGAGTATGTATATATTATGTGCATGCAAATTAAGGTGTATGTGGCCGTTGATGTCAAAGTTGTAAATGTGTACATGTACCTAGACATTTTCGGAGATATAAACGTTTGTGAAGGTCAACATAATGTGACTGCGTAAACAAGTTACAGATACACATTAATACAGACCCATTTCTCCTTGATCACCCTTGTCACCTTTTAGACCTTCGATACGATCGTGACCTGGTAATAGAAGAAAACCTTATACAAAAGTTATTATCTGAATACGTATACATGTTCAAGTACGTGTATGTGTTCGTTGACGTGGACTTGGATGGGTTTTTGTACTTGTATTTGGATGTGCTTCCATGTAATTACGCTGCAAATAATAAAATTAAACTAATTAGCTATCGTTAATAAAAGCTTCTCCTTATGTAAAACATTTTATGAGCTTTTATTAAACAAACCAGGAGTGATCTCCCCTAAACTTTCTCGAATATTCTTATAAAACACTACAGGAAATAGCTGTGTATAATATTGCGGACTATTTTTAATGCTTTTTAAATTTATATATGAGTTTGAGAAATCGGAATTAGCGTAATATACAACTTCGGGTTGACGGAAATAACTCTAAATTTGATAGAAGGCAGATAATTAGATCTTTTAGTTAAATTTGAATATTTGTTTATCTACCTATAACATTACTAAAGTTATAGGCTTTTGAAAAACCAAAAGTAAAATAAGTCCCATTTACGGCTTACTGAAAACGCCGAAAAGTTGTTACGGAACTACACAATTGATATTATACTAATATTTGAAATTTCAACAACCTAGCCGTAACAGTTCTCAAGTTATCGTGTTTACAGACACACATACACAGACACACAATGATAGAATTGAAACGCCCATTTTTTTTCGACTTAATGTGGCGTAAAACGCCAAAATTTTGATAAATCTGGATTTATATTTTCGCCCAATTAAAATAAGTCCTCCATACTCCGTATATGATGAAGTACTGAGAAGTAAAACGGTGAAAACTGTCAAAATTTCGGCGTTTTTGTGCACGATTTTTTTAATCTCGAAAATTTAAATGATTTTTTTCTGCTATAAAAATAAATTATTTTCTCTTTCTAGTGAATCCTAATTTATGCAATAGATACGACTAAAATATTCGTATAAAACTCCGTCAGTAACTCGCGATCTCTAAAAAAGTTTGTAAAAGTATTAAATTAATTGGCGATAATTTACAATAATTTCTTTTTAAAAAACTTTACTGATGCACTTTGGAATAGCCTCGCTCCACTGTCGTTCCTCTCCACATGTTAAGTTTGTGATATTATCGTCAGACAACTGAAATCCAGGTTTACATACAACACGGCATTGACTTTTGAAAAAGTTGAAATCGCTGCAGTTTACATCTCCATTCATAACTTCAATCTTTGGGCATTGAATTGCTGAAAATACATTTATAAAGATTTATTATACAAGAGCCGAGCAGCTGTATTTAATATATTTTATTGTATATTAAGCTGTATTAGTTTACATTTTAAAAAAATATAACTTACGATAGCATTTCGGTTTCTTGCCGTTCCACCCCAAATCAACGTGATAGTTCACAACGTGGGGTCCATGAATATCGTAGCCTCTATGACAGTAGTAGCTACATAATCCTCTCTGGCCACCGTTAGAGTCAAACTGGCAATTGACTTCTCCATTATTTATAATAGTGTAGGTGTAGCCGTCATTGCACTCACCACTGTCTATTACATTAAAATGTATCCATGTATATATAATATATATATATATATATATATATATATATATATATATATATATATATATATATATATACATATATATATATATATATATATATATATATATACATATATATATATATATATATATATATATATATATATATATATATATATATATATATATATATATATATAGAGAGAGAGAGAGAGAGAGAGAGAGAGAGAGAAAGCTTTGTGGCAACTAATAGTCCTTTCTCATAATTTTTATCAGTAGCCTACGTCTTTGTTTTTCAAAAGTTATTTCTGATTCTTTTATAGTTTAAGTGCCATACTTGAATCAATTTTAAGGAAATATTTTGATATTTGCTATGACCAACTTTTAAGCCTTTTTGTGGCTAAACTAAAATTAAAATAACAAACATAAGTACATTAGTTAGTAAAATGCATTTGCGTTGCATGCTTTTTATTACTTTCTCGTATATACGAAATATAGAGAAAGTCTCGTAATCGTGCAAAAAAAATATCGAGATTTTAACAAATCTCGACGTTTTACACCTCACTGATACGGAAAAACATAATTTTGCAATCTGTCCGTATGTCTGTGTGTCTATGTGTGTGTGTGTGTGTCTGTCTGTGTGTAAACACAATAACTTGAGTACCGTTACAGCTAGGTTGATGAAATTTCATATATAAGTATTTTATCAAAATCGTAGATCAGTATCAACTTTTGAGCCATTTTGGATAACCGGAAGTGGTACTTTTTTACTTTGAAATATTAAAAAGCCTATAACTTGAGTACTGTTTCAGATAGATAAATGAAATTTTATAAGTAAGCAAAAGATGTAATTCACTACCTTCTGTCAAATTTTGAGTAATTTCCGTTGACCGAAAGTACTAATTTACGCTATTTATGATTTCTCAAAAAACGCATGTAAATTTAAAAAGTACTAATAATATTGCGCACTATTAAGCACATTTTGTTTTGGCTTTCGCTTGGTGCGCAATTTTTTTTTATACGAGATTCTATTCTATTTTCAAAAGTTTAAGTAATTAAAAATCAAGTCTATATTCCGAGTTATATAAGAATATTCGAGAAAGTTTAGGGGAGATCACTCCCGGTTTATCTATATATATAGTTCTCTTCTGGGAGACGCTAGAAAACAAGCTGTAAACGCGCTCCTTACCTCCCCACCCCTACATGGTCTTAGTGAGCTGTGTTCACTCTAAATGTTTACAAGCAGAGCCGGGTTATGTGACGACTATTAGGGGCAGATAATTTAGTTTAAAACGATTTTAAACGTAGGGGGGGGGGGGAGGATTGGGGTGGGGGGTTGGAGGAAGGGGTGGGAGCAAGGGGGGGTGTTATGGTCCTTAACTAGCTACTTATAGTGTTTTAAAGAAATATTTTCAGTGGCAGCGTATGTACTGTCGAATTTACAAATTATGAATTACTGAAAAGTAGAAAAAACAACTAAATAGCGGCGTATGTTGTATATATTTTACTATGAATTTCGAGTTTACGAGTGGAGGTAAGGAATATTATTTCACATACTGTTATTCTCTTCTTTTAAAAAAAAAAAAACAACTGCAATTTCAATATGATGCTTACAACGTGAAACGATCGCAGTAAGAAATTGAAAGAACATGTAAAATGTAACTAGATGCAAGTGTGTACCGATGTTAATTGTATAATTATATATATATATATATATATATATATATATATATATATATATATATATATATATATATATATATATATATATATATATATATATATATATATCAATGTGATAAGTAGCGATTAAACTTGTGTAGGGCTTCTGACTACTGCCCTCTCAGCCCGTCTTTTATTCCGCCACTAAGAATGATGCGTGAATGTTTGGGCTTGTTGTACGCATGAACGAGTTCAGGGATTTTAATTATATTTAGATTGTCGAAATCCATGGCTGTTGTTGTGCGGACTGTAGTATAGATAATCGTCAAAATGTAAGAAGATAAGCTTGACTGAGGAATGTAATACATATAGGCTCATATACTAGAGTGACAATGCGAACAGACACAATGAGTTAATGTGTTTCTACTTTAAAAAGTGAAATAAGTAGTAAAATATATATGTTGTTCCGTTAAAAAAAGAAACAAGTGATTCTATTCAATTCAGGTAAAATTTGACCTTACATTATATAAATTTATAAAAATTATAATTAAATATAACACAAGTTGTAGCCTACTTTTAACTTCTTTATAACGTATTAAAACAATTTAAACGCAAAATAAATAAATGCAACTCACCACTTGATTTGCTAGAGCCACTAACACTGCTATGTAAAAGCAGCCACACAACTAACCTAAACATTTTTAATATGGTTCACAACTGCAGTTCTCTTAGCTTAAATGATTTAACGTGTCCCGTGCATACCGGATACTGCCAAGTAATTTTAAAACACTTACTCTCAGGAAATCATGGCTGAAAGAAACCTACCGAAACAATAATTGTAATAAAGAAAATCTTTTAAACTTATAATTACTCTATAAGGTACTATCCGTCCCTGTCATGGTCTGCTTTATTTTCAATCATTAAAAATTATATCGGGCGCTGCCCATGTTTTTGGAATATATCAAATTTCTAATTTATTGCAAATAAAGTCATTTAAAATATATCCTAAATATAACCATAACTTTAACACTAAACCAACCACAAACACAAACAAAGACATAAATATAAATAATATATCATCACCACATTTTTACGATTTCTAAAAAAGCAATTACAACAACACGTACATAAACACACACGTAGACTCTAGCTTTTATCACAATCTCTGCCACAATCTTAAACGCGAACACAAAGATAAACCCAAGCATAGAACAAACATAAACACTAACAAGAGACGTAGCGACCCTTTCCGGCGCCCCCAAACTTTCAATTTGCACCATCCCCCCCCCCCCCCCCCATATATATTTTATATTTATAATGAAAAACTGCACCTAAAATGAGATTTTAATTTGTTTTTCCAACCCATTTTGGCGCCCTCTAAGGTCGGCGGCCGGGGACATATGTACCCCCTGCCCCCCCCCCCCCCCCCCTCTTCGCTACGCCCATGTCACTAACACTAACACAAACAACAACATAAGCATATATATAAACAAATCCCAAACTTAACCTAAAAAGTAACAAAATAAAAACATAAATATAAGCCATCACCACTCTACGCACTTGTGGCTTAAAAACACAACATAAACATAAATACAAACACAAAAGCAAAAATACAAACAAACGCCTTCTCTTACCAAAACCTGATACTCATCAGGGAATATAACAACCTTACATTAACATCCTAAATTTTATTATAAACTCAGCCATGGTAATATACTAGGCTGCTTAACCAAGCTTAAATTGTATCCATTTAAACCCCAAGTGTCATAATGCACCAGTGTGACAACGCCATAACCCAATCGGTTATGGCGTTTGTATTTCCATACATGACACCAAACTATATTTTGAATTTTAAATAAATCGATAAAGTAATTTACTTATTGTTATCAGGCTTTACTTTTGTAATGTCCGACGATATCTTGGTCAACGATAATTCTTGGTCATACCTACACTTGATCCGTTTCACTTGCGCTGACATGGGTCGCACTACATATTGAAATAAAACCCACGTTCAGCAGTCATACCCCTGCTCAAACCTCGTAGCTGATTTAACCTTGGTTGGTCTTATGCGCTCCACATAATAGTCGATTAAGTTCAAACGCATTTAAAAAAAATAGTTAAGAACCGCTGGCAATTGTCAATATATTATTGTTTTAACGGTTGTTTGTTGTTTATACATTAAACAAAAGCGTTTCATGTCCACGGTTGACAGCTGTAACTCAACGTAAAACAGACATTTTACTTCCGAACAGGAGGTGGGGCGGACTTTGTGTCAAGAAGTAACTTAGCTGCTACGTCATCACTTTTATTTAACTGTTAGCCCTCAATTGTATTGTTTTTTTTCCTACTTAAGTCCACTTTGTGACCTAGATACCAAATCCCGGATCCTACTTTAACTGTTTTTTTTTTAATTTACATCTCCAGCACAGATGTAATTGCTGACACTTAAGAATGTAACCTTAAATGATAAGAATACTTACAGAAGCCACTTTTGACAGCAAACCTACATTACGTAGGGTTAGGGTTATTGCTAGAGTTATTGCTAGGGTTAAGGTTAGGCTTAAACCAATGTCTAGCGTTGGTTTTGGTTTTGTGTGAAGTTTTAGGCTGAGGCGGATGCTTAAGTTTTGGTCTTGTTCTTAAGGTTTGGATTAAAGTAGTATATAGGTATTGAATAATTTCTAGTTAGATTTAGGATTCTAACTTGAGAGAGAGGGGGGGGGGGTAATTCCCTGGGGGGGGGGGGGTTAATTGACAGGGGGTAATTGACAGGGCGGTAATTTCTCCGGGGTTAAATACGGGGGGGGGGGGTGTTAATGTCCTGTAGCCGCCTAAACAAGCTACATTAAATAGAAACCAAACAAAAATACATAATCTGTAAATTTAACGCCTAGACCGCCTCTAATTTTTTGTTAAAAATCGGTTAAACGTGTAATGGATCTAGTTATTAGATTAAAGTAGGATTAGATTGTCGATTTGACGGATTATAAAACGACTAAAGAGATGTACGAGGCAATATTCTAAAATAGGTCGAAAAAAAGAGAGTGTAGTTAGCATGGCTTGTAGCCGAATGAATGGGTTGATGTCGCTTGTTCCTTACTATTTGCATCATAAAATACAGTAGTTCATAGAACATGTTTAATTATTTACACAACACAAACACATGTAAATTGAATACTCTTATTCCCAAACAACACACAACACTTTCATTACACAGCTCTTACATTTATATTCAAAATGAGAGTAAACTGCTCTTTTGCTAAACTAAATAAATTAACTTACATTTTGCTATAACCCCACTTTGTTTAGATTAGCATGAAACAATTGTTATACACTAATCTTAAACCTACTTCACGGTGTCGTCTTACTAGAGTAGTTATAGTTCATTTTTTTTCACTTGGGGATCCAATTAAAAAAAAATTGATAACACAATGTTATAGAATTTCACCCTCGTTTATGTTATTTTTTTTTTAAGTGTTGAATAGACACCTCAAACATAATATTTACAATAGGAAAATGTACTATTCCCTAAAGTTATAGGAACATAATATAAAAAAAAAATGTCTAAACTAATATTCGCTAAAGCCAGAGAACATTGCTTACATTGAAACCTAACAGGTCTATTTTAATTTTTTTTATTGTTTAAATCGCACTTGAATTTAATAGTAACATATTGTAAATTCGAACAATTTCAGGTACACTTGTTTACATAATTTTCGTTTTTATTTTTACTCATATTGAATACATTGAACCTTTTTATAGCTTTAGTCCTGAAATAACAAGACACGATCTTATACAATTCGGAATGCTAAAACAGGCACTACAAAAGTGTTGATGGGGAGAGTGTGACGTGGCCTAGATGTTCATAACGAAAGCGTGTAGGCACGGAGAGATTGGGTGTGAGAGTGGCCTCCCCTGACAAGTGTGTGAACTCTAGTGTGCAGGCAGTGTGTGGTATCGTCAACTCAGGGTAGCATGTAGTCAGTGTTTTTCGTTTCATGTTCATTGTTTCTCTGTTGTATTTAGAAGATTATATTCGACTGTTATAAATGAACTGTGGATTCTGTTTTTAATTTGTGTTATGCCTGGTTCCAACATTAAATGGTAACCGGACCGTAACAGAGAGGTTGGTACATTCGACGAGTTAAGTTGTTACTTGTGTTAATATTACAACGAGCTAGATAATCATGTTGAAAATGTAAAGATATTTTTTCCTCGTTTGTTTGTCATCAGCTTTGACAAATTATTTTTTGACAAATCACGCTAATAATTAATTGTAGCTTCATGGTTGCGTAATATTAAGTGATCATTAGCTCCCTAAGCACTGCCTTCACCATCAAGACTACATTGCTAGTAAAATACGTAAATTATATTAAATCTGGAGTCTTCACAATGTGCTGCTTTTCTACACAACAGTACGCTGGCTGTCAAAAGAAATGTTGTTAATCGTGTTTTTGAATTGAAATCTGAAATCTAATTTTTCTTGGAAGTGCAAAGGAAACAAGACCTTTTGGTATACTTAAAACGACATAGAGTGCTTGGAGAGATTATCATACCTAGATGATATATTCGAACATCAACATATGCTTAACCTGACACTTAATGGAAAATGAACGAATAGTATCACTTTCCATTATAATCTCGGGGCATTTTTATGAAAGCTGCAAAATCGTCGAAGAAAATAAATCTTGGAAATATTGTAAATTTGGGAAACTCTACAGTGTGAGATAATTAAAATTTTGAAAGAAGCGATTTCTGGGCATCTTGAATCTCTTGAAGGCGAACTGCAGCGCTATTTCACTGAGCTGAAAAAAAGAAGAATCTGCATTGACGCATTACCCATTCTCTTCTTCCATTGATGTTGCCAGCATTCCCAATGAATTACAAGATGCATTATTTGATGTGCAGAATGATTTCGAGTAAGATGAAAAACTGCACACACAATTTTGGTGAAGTATTCACCATTCATATCCGAACGTAAAATTGATTGATTTTTCGAGAATATATTTTCAACAGTATTCTCCGATTCAAAACAAAATTAAGAAATCAATTGAATGTTGATAACGACATAGGTTGTCGTTAAAAAAAAAACTTAACCGTGAATGTTTAGTAAATATCATGCAATTTTACTCATGGTATTAAAACAGATATCAAGGGTAGTTCATATTGAAAGTCTACTAGAAAATCTTATTTTAGTGCTTGGTTATTTCCAATCTAATTTCGGCTATTTAATTCTATGGGGGTTGCGGGTCACTTTTGTTTTATAAAAGATGGTCGCCACTCGAAAATGTTTGGGAACCACTGAGCTAGTACACTGTCGCCGCATGGTTCCTAAGGTCGTGTAGTTTGGTAGTACAGGTCGGTCGTTGCCGTTCACCTTTCAACGAATTGGCTGGCCGATGTTTAAATGTGTCACATCCACTGAGTTACGTCCTTCATTTGTCATACAGTATCGTCTCAGTCATCTACTAGTCTGGTTGGTGTAGTATGTTCTGTAATATGGGGATGGGGGGATGGAGGTGTAATACCTATGCTGTTTTGTCTTGTCCCCGAATGGAGATCCAAAATTTACCAAGAGACATATGAAAACCAACGTTGATAGTAGGTGATCTAATTTATACCAAATAAAAAAGATAATAACATGTTTTAAATTAACTAAATTTAAGTAAAATTTAAAACAGTTTATTAAGAAACATATTATTGTAGTTGAATTTAAAACTACTTGTAATTTTTTTTTATTTAACTTATAAACATATAGTATTAATTATTTTGAATTTCTTATAACATAGTGTGTTTGCTTGATTGGTTTAGTTTATTTTAAAGTTATCTCCCTTGGTAGTAAATCTTTGTGTTTAATTGTGTCAATATCAAGGTGAATTAATATGTTATGTTGTCTATTTTAACATATTTTTATACGCAAATAATTTATTTGGTTTGTGGCGCATACTAGTAGCGGCCCGTGCCGTAAATTGGTTCGTCATTGAGTGGTGTACATTTTTTTTTTTTTTTTTTTTTTTTTTTTTTTTTTTTTTTTTTTTTTTTTAGTGCTTTCTGTATCTGGAAATTTTAACACAAAGATGTAAGTGATACTGTGTTTGAATACGCATCCACAAAGCACTAACACTGCTAAAAACATTTTATTCTTGACCTTATGCACACAGGCAAAATGTTTTTGTCAAATACAACCCCAATTAAAGATCTATGAAACATAAAGAGTCCTTTGTATTCTTTATTGACACAAATTAATAGAAATAGTATATTTATTCTTTTCAAAAAATGTATTTATGTGCAGAAGTCAAAGTACTGCTTTAAAAAGATATATATATGTATATATATATATATATATATATATATATATATATATATATATATATATATATATATATTCATATTATTTTTATTTTCCGAACTAGCGAGTGTTACGTTACTACCTTGAATTATGCAAATTGATGTAGAATCAAACACCACAAACCGCTAACTAGGTCGACAAACAGACAAAGGGTTAAAGAACACCCGTCGTCAAACTTCACCAGCGTGAAATAATGTTACGTCACTGTTGCGAATCGAGTTTGAGGATATGGTCGATGTTGGAAATAATCAGCACGAAGTCCTTATATAAATTCGTTGTTCATTTATTGCACTTGAAAATGACATAATCTTGACGATGACAACACTGACGATAACTAAATTACAAATGATCATTTTTATGATGACTAAACAATTCGACAAAAAATTATTGATCGTTAACAAAATTTTCTCTTCTCAAATTTAAATGTCTGTGTGTGTGAATGTCTCTTTGCGTCTGTGAACACGATAACTTCATTACCGTTACATCTAGGTTGATGAAAATACATAAATAACTATTATTTCAAATGTGTAGTGCTTTATCAACTTTTCAGCGATTTCCGATAACCGGACGTAGAAGCTTGTGTGAACATGCCATGACAATGTGTGAATATGTTATGACAATATGTGTGAACATGGCATGACAATATGTGTGAATATGTCATAATAAGCTTGTGTGAACATGTCATGAGAAATGTGAACAGGTTATGACATTATGTGTTAACATGTCACGACAAATGTGTGTGAACTTGTCATGATATGTTAGTCTGACATTTAAAGGTTCATTGACTCCCAGACTGCTATAATCACTCCTACATGCACTTGACGTCACATCGTGTTATAAATTAAATTAAAGTCGCATAACCTACGGGCCTGTGTTAATGAAAAATAGACCAAACCACGAGTAAACGATTTAAATAACTACATAAATTAAAGTACTAGACAATGATGACTAGATGGAATAATTCACGGTTTTGTAATTGACGTTGACATAAATAAATATACAACAAGCAAACACATTGCATACATGTTCCGATGTGGGGGTTTTTTTCGGCATATAAATAATAGAGTAGTTGAGCCAATCAACTAGGCTAACTTGACTAAATATGTTACTGCCTTTGGGGAGCAAAGCGCAGTAGAGCCAATAAACTAGACTTACTTGACTTAATATTTTATGGCATTATGGAGCAAAGGGCTGTAATGGCACCACTCCAACTGACTCTCCTTATCTTCGCCCACGTGAGCCCAGATAACTTTGCCTCTCTTCTACCCCTCTACCCAAACCCACATAGAAACAGACAAACCGACCGACATTGTGACGTTATAACTTAATAACAAGCTTGTTAAAACAAAGCCGTTGGTGTTCATGATTGTGGACCAGCCTGCCCCTCAACATAAAACCATACCATTTTTATCAGCAAGATACGATTGAGGGATTTATTTTTTATTTTTTACATTATTCTCTTATATATATATATATATATATATATATATATATATATATATATATATATATATATATATATATATATATATATATATATATATATATATTTACTTATATATATATATATATATATATATATATATATATATATATATATGCTATTTGCATTACGTTTTTTTTCAAAATCTAAACTAAAATATTAAAATTAAGGGAAGTAATAATATAAATAATGTATAAAACTCAACTACATACAAATGTACAGATTTTAAACAGAAAATCCATCTCACTGAGAAAAAAATATATATTTTAAAATGGTTTTATACTTCAACGTCAATCAATTTGTTTTTGATGTTAAAGTCTTTAGACAGTACCTTTTTTTTTAAATGTTTGAAAACATGAACATTAAGCTAAGACAATGATTCTAAATATGATGACTCACTAATGTTTTTAGGATGAGATTTGGGATTATTGATGTAATTTTGGCTCCCTACTTAGGGACATCTGTCTAAAAATTAGAAAAAGCTATCGGTTCAGCCAGGGGTCGGCAACCTTTTGAGCCGAAAGAGCCAAAAGTTACAATTTACAACATTACCCGGTTTTTAAAGAGCCACTAACATTTGTATGTCAATAGTATATTTGTCTAGGATTATATATATATATATATAGATATATATATATATATATATATATATATATATATATATAATCCTAAACAAATACATTACATATGTAATTTTAAATAAATAGCTTTGAATATATGAAATAATCTCATTTGAATTTGTGTTGAGGAGATCTACTAAGTAAGTCAGAGTACTTGCATTTGTTTTGAATAGCTCAAATCTCTCAGTGAAAACATCCTTCATTGTGTTTATATTAATGCTGAAGTGATTGAATAGTAGAATTGGTTTTATAACGATATTTTTTTCAGATTGTTCGTAATTTAGTAATTTACCGCTCACCGAAACAAACCACTTCTTCAAGCAAGACATAGTCCGGGTTTTTTTTCAGTTTTACACTTAGCTGGTTTAGTTTCTTTGTGATATCCACTATGAAGTTGCATGTTTCAATTCGGAATGGACAATGTAATAGGAAGTACATTGAGATAGGGAGTAACTAAATATTATAATATAATAGTGAATGTTTATTGTTTATATCTATTGTTTTATCGTTTACTACCGAGTGTTGCAGTCTAATATTTTTTATGAGTTTTGAAAATAAAATAAAAATAATTATTAATATTTGTGCATGGAGCTGAAGAGCCGCAACTGGACACCAAAAGAGCCGCATGCGGCTCGCGAGCCGCAGGTTGCCGACTCCTGTTATATACTAATCGCCAACCGACAACTAGTATCTTAAACCTACTTAACCGTGTTGTAATACCACTGTATTTATATTTATCGTCCCTTAAAGGGGATTCAAATTTTTTTGAAGTTAATACATTTTAAAGTAGTGTTACCTATAAAACCCAAAACTAAATATTTTAGAAATATTATTACTTAATCATATTGTCTTTATTTTTTAAAAACATTACAAATAAATACCAATTGTTATATTTTTACCATATGTAAAGTAAATTTTATGTTTACCACTATATTTCAATAAGCAATTTATTATCAGTATATGTGCACATTAAGTCTAATTCCCTAGTTAAACAATGTGTGATTATATTTAAAATACTTTTTATAACTTCCCTTTGATTTATTTTTAATACTAAAGGGTGTTTGTTTTTACTTATATTACTATCTTTGTATATTATGCAAATAATTATGTTGGCTTATGATGTATACTTGTAGTTGATATAAATTGATATACGTTGATATAATAAAAATTGTTTCGTCATTTAGGAGTCTGGATTGGATTGATGCTTGTGGAGGGTGGGGGGGGGGGGGATGACTAAATAGGTTCGTCATGGGGGTGGTGTTCTGTTAGGTGTAGGTCAAGGCCGATTGTTTAAGGGCAAGTTTAAGGCCAATGCTTGCATTTGTATACGTTAATGATGTAATGTCTTCAATAGTTTCTATACTGCCTTTTATGTTGCCGTGTTTCACATTTTCAGATCATACTTGCAAGAGGTGAATGTTTGTCGTCTTTATGTTAATGCAATACTTGTTGCATATACATAGAGTATTCTCAATTGTATTGAGATTGATGGAGGTGGTGGGGATGAGTATGTCCGCTCTTGTCTCGCTTTGTGTAGTTCCTGGATTGTCACTTTCTGGTATGAACTGCTTTCTAATTATTTTAGGCTTATCGCCGGATTGAGGAACACATAATAACAAAATATAAAATACAACAGTGAATGTCACGTTGAGCAACATTTAAAGTAAGCGATCCACTATGTATTAAATACATTTACCTAATTGTTCTGTGCATGTGTGTTTATTTTGGCCAATATTTTAATTTCTATTTAAGACATAACTCAAATTTGAAATAAATTAAAACGTCAATTATTTTTTTCTTTTACATAATTAAGCAATATTTTCTTATTTAGTTTAACATTTTAAAAAAGTATATATTTACTCAGTTTGTTCATTTTTTGCTGCTGCATTTATGAATTACCTCCCTTATATCGTTTTAAATGGAGGCGAATATATAGCCAAAGGTCTCTATGTCATGAAATCAAATATTCCGTTAAGTTTAATTTAAAATAATTGTACTTGTGTCAACCATACAAACCTATTGCACATATTATATTTGTATCCAGCCAAAACTTAGTTCTAAAATCTGACCTTATGTTCATAACATGGAGAGGTAGTACATCTAGATCTGATTAATATCGTTAACATAGATAGGTCTTACATTTAAATCATGCGCTACGTTTGTATAAGTATTGTGTTTGTAATTTATCTTTTAAATTATTTACAGAAACATTAAAACACACTAATATTTGACCTGCCAAAATGTAATAAATATTTATTAAATAATTAAAACTAGTCTAGGCAGATTGATAGGACAATGTATCTAACCATATATTTATATTCGCATATTAAAAAATGTTAAAGTAGACAAAATGAAACATTAATTCACATTGATATAAAAAATGAAAAGTAACATCTAAGGGATATAACGTTAAAAACCTAATTAAGCTAACACGGTGTAATAAGAAATATCAAGTAATTAATACTATATATTTATAATTTCAAAATACGAAACAATTACATATAGTTTTAAATTTAACTAGAATATGATATTTAAAAAAAAAAAACTCTTTTAAGTTTTACTTATATTTAATTAATACAAAACAAATGATTACGATTTGTTATTTAATATAAGTAAGATCACCTACTCTTAACGTAGGGGCCTAGCTATTCTGTTTAAATATTGGATCCCCATTCGGGTGACATGAAACGAAACTGCATCGGTATTACAACCCCCCCCCATCCCATATCACAGAACAGACGTCAACACGCGCCCAACATACACAGTACACCAGGTTAGGAGATGACTGCGACGATACTGTAGGGAAGAACAAGTGAAGGTTGTAACACATACTTAATCATATCAATAGTTTTTGTTTCTTATTTTAAAAAAATTACAGAACAACTGTATTTAATATACATACAGAAAAATTACGCTTAAGCGTTTGTTATAAGTTAGATAACTAGCATATACTAATATTCCTGTGCCAATTATTATGTTTTGATTTCGGAATCCCATTTGGGAACAAACCTAAATTGATACAAATACATTGATGTCACTACAGTTGAGCATCTCGACAAAAGTTATATTTAGGATACGAGCTGTGGTTCGAGTGATGCTCCAATGTCCAGCACTGTATGACGTGTTACGAGCAGTGGCGTAGTGAGGTCGGGTGTAACCCGATGCGGCACCTAATGGTGTAATCCCCCCCCCCCCACGTAAGAAAAAAAATGTATATAAATATGTATATAAATAAATATATAAATATATATATATATATATATGTATATATATATATATATATATATATATATATATATATATATATATATATATATATATATATATATATATATATATACTTGCAAGTATGTGTATTTAAATGTGTTTAATTATTTAAATATTGTTTTCTGCTGAATGTATTTAATTTATTTACCCCCCCCCCCCCATCCACCAAACATGGTTTAACATATAGCTTATTACGATTCTCAACCAAACCGTTTTCCTTGAGTTGATGTAAATCTCCCCATCAACCCCACGGTAATTGTTTTTAACTGTGCTCAGACAATACTAACTATTTGTATCTATATTCGTTTATACATTCAGCTGGATGTGGCATGCTTTCTTTACCATTAGCAGATATGCGTCATGGTGTCACCCCCACCACCCGCGTCTGGATTTGTCCATTTTGCTTTTTAAAGGAATATTTAATTCACTCTAATTAATCATTTAATTAAGCGAAAGTATCGATTTTCTGTATATATTTTGCTTATTTTTGCCTTGGTGTCAACCCCCTAAATGGTGTCACCCGTTGCGGTCGCACCCCCCTCGCTACGCCACTGGTTACGAGCAACCGGATCAGGTGGACTCATATTTTGTTGAAAAGTCACATCAAAACACACATCAAACGTTATATTTTACTACTGTTGAATGTGTCGATGTGTCAAGTTTAATCATTATTCTAAATATGAACCATTATTTTTATCATGTGATACATTATATATATATATATATATATATATATATATATATATATATATATATATATATATATATATAATATATGTTTAGAACAGTCTTCTAAACTGACGCCATTTTCACCTGAACACCAACATAACTTTTTAAAGCATTTTATATCGCCCGAAATTAGAGCACATGTGTGTGTGATTTGTTGTCTCATGATATAGCCTACATTGCGATTTAATAGGTTATATTACTAAATCAGTGAGTGGTTATACTAATTAATTAAAATTTTAGTAAGTAGCCTGCTTCAATACATTTTCAATAATCTATTTTCTAAATTAATAATTTTAACTATTGCATTGCATATTTTATCCATCATGATACAACAAACCAGACACTGTGATGTTCAAATCTCATTTCGGTCTTGAAAAATTGTTTTTTTTTTTTAATGTTCGTAAAGCATTTTTTTCCATATCACGGATCATGTAATTATTTTTAGCACGCCTGACCTTTGTCCCGATGGCTGTCTGATTACATGTATTTCATCATGTGACATGCGGGGACCGTAGTAGATTTACAACTTTCTGATGTCTGATTACATGTATTTCATCATGTGACATACGGGGACCGTAGTAGATTTACAACTTTCTGATGTCTGATTACATGTATTTTATCATGTGACATGCGGGGACCGTAGTAGATTTACAACTTTCTGATGTCTGATTACATGTATTTCATCATGTGACATGCGGGGACCGTAGTAGATTTACAACTTTCTGATGTCTGATTACATGTATTTCATCATGTGACATACGGGGACCGTAGTAGATTTACAACTTTCTGATGTCTGATTACATGTGTTTCATCATGTGACATGCGGGGACCGTAGTAGATTTACAACTTTCTGATGTCTGATTACATGTATTTCATCATGTGACATGCGAGGACCGTAGTAGATTTACAACTTTCTGATGTCTACTGTAGAACAATAACTGCTAGAGTAATCAGTAAACTTTTTTTTTCAAAAACATTATTTAGGTAAACGAAAAACTGTATTTATGAAATAAACATTTTTTTTTTATTTTTTGGTGGGAATTGGGTCCCCAAAACAGACTCTCCATCCCCCCCCCCATCCGGCTTTGAGATGTATGACGACATGATATTTCCACCCCTGGTTTTAGCTGGGTTTGATTTCGCAGGAATGTTGGCTAAAAATTCCTTGGTATTTAAAAAAAAGTGTTATGGGAGGTAATTTTACAAAGAAATAGCAAATCTAACAATCACTGAGTTTATTTCGCAAATTCATTTAACTTTAAACAAATATTAGAATTCTTATAAAATAACATAAACTTCATTTGAAAATAGATACACATTATATTTTTGGCTGTTGAAAAATTATAAATTGTAGGTGTATTTAAGTTATGGAAATTAAACGTGTATTAATATGTAATTGTTTTATAAAAGGTTGCGTACTTTCTACGTTAATGCTTTCCTTGCCACTCTAAAAATGTTGGATCCCTAGTTAGGTAAATAGAAGAAGAGAAAAACACGTATAATTACATTCCTACAAATGAGTAGTCTTACACTGGCAAAAGAGAATTTTAAGATACCAGCTGTCCTGTGAGTGACGTTCTCAAGTCGTACAATTATGTACTTTATACAACCTGTTTATTTATTTACATTCTCTTTGGTTAAGCTTTGATACAACAGTTGCCATAATGTATTCATTCAAAAGACATTATCTACTCAGGGTAAGCCTGAAGAATCTCAAATCTAGTAAACAAAACTATCCTAATACATTAAATCAAACACGATAGAAAACAACAAATGTGATGAGTCAATGATAGGGACGTTCACACAGTGTGTCAAGGAAATTGTAAATTTAGCCTTTAGATAACTTATATGTGTACATATCAACAACCGATTTTTGTAGGCTAAGCATGTTTTGCTACAAAGTATTTCAATAATTTAAAAACGGCCATTTCTCTATTATAATGCATTAAAATACATAAAAGACATAGTTTTGAATACATTTTAACATTATAAGGAAACCATTTTCATTTTTAACTTTCTCTTGTTCTCAAATTTCCTAAAAGTACATTGAATTAAAAACAATACAAAATCGCTTCATATGTTGTGGAGATTATTCAAACTATCTAAAGTATGATTATGGGGCTGAGGTGTGTGTGTGGGGCGGGGTGTTTAAGTTTGATCTGGAATTCTGGCTTTACTGGGTTGTCTCTTTTGTTTGGTTTGCTTCGTCTCTAAATATAATTCTTGTATTGCCCATTTCTTTGCTTTTCCTGCAATATACATCATCGTGTGCTGGTTCATTGTTTGAGTGCCAGCTCTAGAGGTGAAGTTTTATCTACATCTTTGATGTGAGCACTGCGAGTATTTCTCCGCAGTAGAAGCATTTGTAGGCGATTGCTTTGGGGTTGTTGGTTGCGATATGATCTAGCATGTCTACTCACATCTCTTCTTTACAGATTCTGCAGTTAAAAGGTCGCTGTTTGCCTTGTCTAAGTGTTCTGTTTTTGTTTCGCTGAATAAGAGACTGCATCATGTGCAACGGTTTAGTTTTGGCTTGTTGATAGATTCTACGGGTGTGGTGTTAATTGGGTGTTTTGTTTGTTAGCTGTAGCTGGGTTAGTTGTTTATGACTTACCTTAAACATATTTATTTAGGTTTAGGGGCTAGCGTTGTTAACTCTAAGTGAAGGGCTAGCGTTGTTAACTCTAAGTGAAGGGCTAGCGTTGTTAACACTAAGTTTAGGGCTAGCTTTGTTAACTCTAAGTTTAAGGCTAGCGTTGTTAACTCTTAAGTTTAGGGCTAGCGTTGTTAACTCTAAGTTTAGGGCTAGCGTTGTTAACTCTAAGTTTAGGGCTAGCGTTGTTAACTCTAAGTTTAGGGCTAGCGTTGTTAACTCTAAGTTTAGGGCTTGCGTTGTTAACTCTAAGTTTAGGGCTAGCGTTGTTAACTCTAAGTTTATGGCTAGCGTTGTTAACTCTAAGTTTATGGCTAGCGTTGTTAACTCTAAGTTTAGGGCTAGCGTTGTTAACTCTAAGTTTAGGGCTAGCGTTGTTAACTCTAAGTTTAGGGCTAGCGTTGTTAACTCTAAGTTTAGGGCTAGCGTTATTAACGCTAAGTTTAGGGCTAGCATTGTTAACTCTAAGTTTAGGGCTAGCGTTGTTAACTCTAAGTTTAGGGCTAGCGTTGTTAACTCTAAGTTTAGGGCTAGCGTTGTTAACTCTAAGTTTAGGGCTAGCGTTGTTAACTCTAAGTTTGCTTGCTGAGTTGGTTGTGGGGTAGTGAGATGACGCTAGTTATAAATAAGTCAGTGGTCAAGCAGGCGAGAGATAGAATAGCGTTGGTCAGGTAGAATTATTATAGGTAGGTCAGGTCTACATCCGTCAGGCAAGGAGAGCCGATAGCATTGTAGAGTAAGAGATGACCGGTCACGTGCGACGGTCAGCTGACCATGAACTTGTGGGCAGCAGTTGGAGATAGACAGCGATAGAGTTGAGTAAGTCCGTAGAGCGTTAGCGGTAAGACGTGTTTAGGAAGCAGTCAAAGTTAGATATTGTTAGGAGATTGTTAGATATTAGTTAGATATGAGTAAAGTATGACCCCGGAAATTTTAGTCCGCCCCCCGCCCCGAACATTTGAAGTGCCCCCCCCCCCCCTCCGTAGAAAAAAAAAATCTGGAAGAAACACTGCGCTTCCACCCCAAAATTTGAAGCCCCCCCCCCCCCCCACGTAGAAAAAAGTCTGGAAGAAACACTGCAGCCTCTAGGGCACCAGGCCCAGCCACACAGTCGTGCTGTAGCTGTAGCCAGCCCCGTGACAACAATTCCATGCTTGCCACTGCAGAAGTGTCGACTTTTTCGAATATAGTTAAATGTGTAATGTTATTTTATTCAGAAAGCTTGTCCTTATCTGTCAGTAATCATCAATTGAACTCAGTGACGTAGTTTTTTTTTTTAGTTATTAGCTTCCTACTGTTGAGCCAGGTACTGGACGCTGGGGTACGAGCTGACCCCGCGTTCAGTGGGGTGGAAGATAAGCCTGGCGAGAACAAAAAGAGACCGGTACCCGGTAATCAAACAGATACCCAAGCCCGTTAGTCGGAGTTTCTCGTGTTAGGGCCTGCCTGGCTAATGAGAGACACCTTCTGAGCCGGTGATATCCGGAAATAAAGAAAAACATAGTTAACAGCTTATAGAGTGGATTGGGATAGTCCTATAGTTATATTATTTGATTAGTAAGTTCATTATTCTGGCGAAACATGTATCTGTTTTTATATGAATAAATTTTATTTCATATTTAAGGGTATTTATTTTACATAATAAATACAATTAATTTACCTAATCCTAATCAAGTAATAAATATTGAAATAAAAATGTTAGTGGCTCTTTAGAAACTGGAAAATTTTGAAAATTGTAGCTATTGGCTTTTCCGTCTTAAATGTTGCCGACCCTTGACCTACAGGCATAATATGGTTTTATAGTCGTCTCATTTTAGAAGTAGAGTAAAGGAGTTAATATATGCTGTAATTTCAGAAAATGAACAAACAAAGCAAAGACATTTTTTAATCAGCAGATTGAAATGCATAATATTTAATATGTATGTTTTATAATTAAAAACAAAAAATCGTTCAAATTTGATTTTATACTTTTATAAATTTAAAGAAACAACGTGTATTAAACAAATTTAAACAGTAATATAATGTACATATATTTGTTATAACCAAGAATGCTAATACGTAACGTTTATTACCAATTATTTGCAGACACGCTTATTGTGAGACACATTTATTTCCTAAATTTATTTTAAAAAAAATATTCCCAGACAATGAGGTGTTACTTTATTGCTTTAAATTCTGCAAATTATTGAAGAATCAAACAGCCGAACACGCCACCTACGTTTTTCAAACAAAATGTTATGAACACCCACCGTCCAACTTCCCCAGCGTAAAACATTGTTACGTCATTGTTGAGAATCGAGTTTGATGACTGGGTCGACGTTGGAAATAATCAGCACGAAGTCCTTATATAAATTCCTTGTTCATTTATTGCATTTGAAAATTACATAACCTTGACGATGACAACATTGACGATAATTAAACTAAACATGATGAGTTTCATGATGACTAAACGATACGACAACGACAGGTTTGATGATTTACATAATTTCCTCTTATCTTTTCCTGTCTTTATATATATATATATATATATATATATATATATATATATATATATATATATATATATATATATATATATATATATATATATATATATATATATATATATATATATCTAGGTCCTACAATGTACTCCAATTCCATCCCAATATTTACTATGCTACATAAGATTACAATTTTGACGTTGCAGACAGAATATAAGACAAAAACATACTATTGGTTAAGGGCTCATCTATTTATATGACTTCCACACAATTTTAGAATTTTAGATTTCCCTTCCCCGTCCACAGGTGTCCAAACCATGCTGACACAAATTACTAATTCAGTATCATGTAATGAGTACCTTCCTATGCTTTTAATTGATAATTTGATATAGGAATTTGATATTGCTGGTAATCTCTCACACTAGGCCTAAACATTACAACTAGATCCCGGTGTTGAAAAAAAATATTTTAAACGATTTAGTATAAATAAAATATGCCCTATATTTTAAACGACTTAGTATAAATAAAGTATGCCCTATATTTTGAGTGCTTGGTTTATTTAAAAGTGTTTGTGACATACCAAACAAACAATTTAAAGTATTAAACATTGTTTTTTGTTTGTATTTAGGGATTTTTTTTTTCTACACTCGTAGCTGCCTTATAATATTAACAATCTTAACATTTGTAAGTAGTAGCCTCCTTGGGCTCACGCCCATAATCTCCGTTTAATTTCTCGTTTTATACCCAAAAACATAAAATTACGCGGTCAGTGTTCGTGCAAAGTCTGGAAACTATCTAGAAAAGTAATCAAACCAATATCCAAGCCCGTCAGTCGGAGTTTGCCTTGTTGAGGCCTGCTTGGTTAATGGCAGACACCTCCTGAACAGGTCATGTCGATAAAGAAAGAACAAAGAAAAGTTAACAGCTTCTAGAGAGGATTGGGATAGCACTATTTTTCTGGAAAAGTATGTGCATTTTTTAAATGAATAAATATAGTATCATAGTTAAAGCTATATATTTTAAATGACAAATAAAATGTGTTTACCTAATCCTAATCAAATACCAAAATTGAAATAAAAATGTTGCTCTTTAAAAACTGGTAAATTTAAAAAAAAAAATTAACTTTTGACTCTTCAGTCTCAAAAGGTTGCCAACCCCTGCCGTAGTGTCATCAATGTTTTTTTTTTTTTTTTAAATCCAGCGACGGGATCAGTAATATTATAACTAGTAAGGTAACTTACTTATAGCAAACGATTAGGCGTATTTTTTGGTTATGTGTATTTAATACAGCTAGCATTTACATCTTTTAAAACGAAATAAAAAAATATTGTTACAATCAAATTGAAATATATTTACATTTAGAAAAAAAAGAAAATTTATTATCTCTTAGTTAAACTTGCTATTAAAAAAATGTCTTTGCTTTTATTGGTGATTATTTTTTGCAAATACTATTCTTAAGTAACTCCCTTACGTTTAGTTTTAAATAGAGGCGAATTTAAAGCCGAAAACCTCAATGTTGTTGCGAAATTATTTTTAAGGTTCCGCTATATGTAATTTAATGAATCAATCTGGTTGTAGCGAATATTAACTTGGAAATATTTTCTCCGCTATAACTGGGATATTTATTTTATTTATTTATTTTTTTCTGTAAATATTACGTTCCCGGTGTCTTTTTAACAAATAGTGAAACCATCTGATCCGCTTTTATACCTTATCACAAATTGTGCTGGGATTTTGAAGAAAAAATATCTCTCGCACCACAACCCGTTTTTCAAATATATCTTGTGTTGGAGGGCTCGTTTATAGTTCCATCACTGCTTTCTAATTATTTTAGGCCAAGGGTCGGCAACCTTTTGAAGCGGAAGAGCCAAAAGTTACAATTTTCAAAGTTTCCCTGGTTTTTAAGAGCCACTAACATTTTTTTTATTTCAAATATTTTATTTTTTTATTAAGATTATTAGTATTTGTGCAAGGAGCTGGAGAGCCGCAACTTGATATCAAAGGAGCCGCATGCGGCTCGCGAGCCGCAGGTTGCCGACCCCTGTTTTAAGCTTGTCGCCGATTTGGAGAATTAATAATAACAAAGTATATCCATGAATATGACCCTAAACCAAAACGATTTTGAGAGTAAGCGATATTAAATATACCAAATATATTTAAGTAATTTTACTGTGTATATATGTTGATTTCAGCTAAAATTTAACTTTTGTCCTACGTAAAAACTCAGGTTTTAGTACTATTATAAATGTCTTTCTATTTTATTTTATGAAAAAAGACAGTGTTTTCTGTTTCAGTTAAATATAGGTATGTATTTTCTCAGTGTATTTATTTTTAAAGTTGTATTTATAAATTACCTCCCTTTAAACTTTTTAAATGAAGGCTCTTATATAGCCAGAAATATCTCTATGTCGTAAAATCAAATATTCAGCTAAGTTTCATTTAAACAATTGTTGTGTCAAATCTACCCACGCATTGAACTTAATACATTTGTATCCCGCCAAAACATTTGCTGTAATAGTTTATGTGAGGTGGTTAAATTATATTTTATGGATACGATTATGTTATGTGCAATGGTCAAAGTTAAAACAAAACGTTATTTTGAATTTGATTTTAGTCTGTAACAAAATAAAAAATAAAGCTTTATTAAAAATAGATAGCAGTAAAATAACGTAAATATACTTGTTATAACTGCGATCGCTTATTCTCAAAGATGTTTCATGTATCCCCCCCCCCTCCCCCGAAAAAAATTCTACCGCCCCCCCCCCCCCCCCCTCCCCTCCCGAACGAAATGAAATTTATATAATTTATATAGAAAATATATGCTTTTAACAGTGTCCGCCCCCCCCCCCCCCCACTCCCGTAGAAAGTCTACCGCCCCCCCCCCCCCCCCTCGTAAATTTCAAGTCCCCCTCCCCCGGAGAAAAAAAGTCTGGAAGAAACACTGCCCGTCGTCTACCTTTCCCGGCGTGAATAGTTGTTACGTCATTGTTGCGAAGCGGGTTTGAGGACAGGTTCGATGTCGGAAATAATCTGCACGAAGTCCTTATATCCATTCCTTGTTCATTTATTGCACTTGAAAATTGCATAACCTTGACGATGACAACATTGACGATAACTAAACTAAACATGATGAGGTTTATGATGGCTAAGCGATATGGCAACAACAGTATCGATGATTTAAATGATTTCCTCTTCTCTAAGTCCTTCAATGCATTCTACTTCCCTCTATTATGTTACTACACTACATAAGAGTACAATTCATGACGTTTCATACACATTATACAACAAAGGTAGACTAGAACTTAAGGTTAAAAAGGTAAACAAAAGGGACGCTACTCTGCACCTTATCTTACTGCTTACATCCCCTACATTATAATAATCTATTAAACCCATTCATAACAGTCATCATTCGCTAACCACAAGCAGCCCTGCCTGAGAGTTATCGCTTGAACGTTCAGTTCTTTTCATAACGACAGTACGTGGACGTCACAGCCATTGTTAAAATAAAACAGTTGCTACATCAGGTTGACCAACACAAGTTTAGCCTACAGCCACCTTTACACAGTACGTGGACGTCACAGCCATTGTTAAGATAAAACAGTTGCTTCATCAGGTTGACCAGCACAAGTTTAGTCTACAGCCATCTTTACACAGTACATGGACGTCACAGCCATTGTCAAGATAAAACAGTTGCTACATCAGGTTGACCAACACAAGTTTAGTCTACAGCCACCTTTACACAGTACGTGGACGTCACAGCCAATGTTAAGATAAAACAGTTGCTACATCAGGTTGACCAGCACAAGTTTAGTCTACAGCCATCTTTACACAGTACGTGGACGTCACAGCCATTGTTAAGATAAAACAGTTGCTACATCAGGTTGACCAACACAAGTTTAGTCTACAGCCACCTTTACACAGTACGTGGACGTCACAGCCAATGTTAAGATAAAACAGTTGCTACATCAGGTTGACCAACACAAGTTTAGTCTACAGCCACCTTTACACAGTACGTGGACGTCACAGCCATTGTTAAGTTAATACAGTTGCTACATCAGGTTGACCAACACAAGTTTAGTCTACAGCCACCTTTACACAGTACGTGGACGTCACAGCCAATGTTAAGATAAAACAGTTGCTACATCAGGTTGACCAACACAAGTTTAGTCTACAGCCACCTTTACACAGTACGTGGACGTCACAGCCATTGTTAAGATAAAACAGTTGCTACATCAGGTTGACCAACACAAGTTTAGCCTACAGCCACCTTTACACAGTACGTGGACGTCACAGCCATTGTTAAGATAAAACAGTTGCTACATCAGGTTGACCAATACAAGTTTAGCCTACAGCCACCTGCACGCAAATTTACGTCAGACAATGCCATCACCACCACACACAACACATAGGGAACAACCAGACTCACACTTACACAATAATTTATCCACTCTCCCTTGCCCGCGTAAAACATTTCCACTACTCACACACCATCAATGTCAAGTACACAAACTACTAGCCAGGACTTACATTAGAAACTATTGGATCACACACGTACCATATAACATGGACATGCATTTG
Organism: Physella acuta; assembly: GCF_028476545.2. NCBI lineage: Eukaryota > Metazoa > Mollusca > Gastropoda > Physidae > Physella > Physella acuta. The sequence continues at coordinate 169,469 of NW_026731997.1, forward strand.
CACATACTGAATGTTAATGTTGCTGTAAAACGTTTAATATACATTACAAACAATATACTGATACAAGCGTAGCGCATGATTTAAATGTAACACATGTCCATGTTGTCGACATGTAGTCAGGTCTAGATGTAGTAGCTCCCCATGTTATCGACATCAGGTCAGATTTTAAGATTACCTAGATATAACTATATTGTGTTTAGAGTGCTAATTAAAAATTTAAATATAATATGTTCAGTGGGATGGTAGGGTTAACAAAATGTATTAAATTAAACAAAGCGTAATATTATATTGATTTCGCAACAAAATTGATGTTTTTGGCTTTAAATTCGCTTCTATTTAAAACTAAACATAAGGGAGTTAATTAAGAAATCTAATTGCAAAAATATCACCAACAAAAGCAAAGACATTTTAAACAGCAAATTGAAATAATGGATGATAAATTATTAATATTTTCTAAATTTAAATATTGTTTTAATATTATTTTATTTTTATTTTTTTATTTTGATTTTAAAAATATGTAAAAGCTAGCTGTAATAAATACACATAAACCGTAAAATTACGTCTAAACGTTTGCTATAAGTAATATCACTTACGCTATAAAATAATGCTAAATCTGTCTCTAATTTTGATTTCGGATTCCCTCTGTCCTAAATTAATAAAAATACATTGATGACACTACGGCAGGGGTCGGCAACCTGCGGCTCGCGAGCCGCATGCGGCTCTTTTGATGTCAAGATGCGGCTCTTCAGCTCCATGCACAAATATTAATAATTATTTTTTAATTATTTTTAAAACTCTTAAACATATTAGTCTGCAATACTCGGTAATTAAAGATATAGATATAATAACCATGTAAAGTTTATAAATTCGAGCAGAGCTTGCTAAACTACTTTAATATGTTTTGTGCGAAACATGTGTATGTTTTTATATGAATAAATATTATTTCATATTTTAAGCTATTTATTTTAAATTTAATGTATATATATACATATATATATATATATATATATATATATATATATATATATATATATATATATATATACATATATATACCTATTCAAATATCATAATATTGAAATTAAAATGTTTGTGGCTCTTTAAAAACTGTAAAATGTGGTAAAATGTAACTTTTGGCTCTTCCGTCCCAAAAGATTGCCGACCCCTGCACTACGGAAAAGTCAAAAGTCACATTTAAAAAAAAAAATTACCATGTTTTTTAAAGAGCCACATTTTTATTTCGATATCTTGTTATTTGTTTAGGATTAGGTAAATAAATTTGATTTGTCATCTAAAATAAATACTTTAACTATGATAGAATATTTATTCATTTAAAAACATACACATGTTTCGCTAGAATAATAAACTTAGTAATCAAATAACTTTATTTTGTTCTTTCTTCATCGACATGACCTGTTCAGGAGGTGTCTGCCATTAACCAATCAGGCCTCAACAAGGCAAACTCCGACTAACGGGCTTGGATATCGGTTTGATTACCGTTTTTCGGTAGCTTCTTTCTTTTGGTTCTCACCACCCTTATTTGCCTACCCGCAGGGTAGACTCGTACCCCCCCCCCCCCCGTCCAGTACCCGGCAACGGTAGGAAGCTAATAACTAAAAAAAAACGTCACTCACGTGAAATTAAGGAATACTGATAGATAGGGAAACGCCTTCTGAATAAAATAACATTCCAAATGTAACGATATTCGAAAATGTCGGCACGTGGGCTGAAGCAAGTAAGGATCTGTTGCCACGGGCTGTCCACAGCACGGCTTGGACTGGGCTTGGTGCCCAAGCGTCTGTCAGCTGTCCGTGTACTCTCTACTCCATCTACTGTCAATGTTCTATGATGTGTTTTAATCCTGTTTAAAGTTGTATTTATTTACAGTATAATATTTTTATGAGTTTTGAAAATAAAATAATATAACTATTAATATATGTGCAAGGAGCTGGAGATATTAAAAGGGCCGCATTCGGCTCGTGAGCCGCAGGTTGCCGACCCCTGCACTATAACCGAGTGCCTCGACAAAAGCTATATTTAGGATACGAGCTGTGGTTCAAGTGATGCTCCAATGTCCAGCACAGTTGATGTTACAAGGAACCGGATCTGGTGGATTCACACTTTGACATAACACAAGCGTGATGTTTTACTACTGTTGAATGTCTCCATAAACTAATTGATTTTTAAATACATAATTTAAGCTAATCTCCCCTTGTTATGTTTTATTTGAATTTATTTATTTATGTTTCTATACTTTTTTTGTTTGATTAATGGGGGGGGGGGGGTGTGGGTCACACCATGAGGTATTGAAACCCGACCAAGCGACGTTAATGTTGTGCCCTTATTTAACGTCGGCTGGACCTACCAGATTTGGAAGTCTGACCATTTTTTTTATTATGTTCAAATATTGTTTTATCAAAAGACATATAGCTTACAGATTTATGATAGCAAAGTGAAAATACTAAAGTTAGTCAGTGACACGACTAAAGTAAGTCGATGACAAGACTAAACTTAGTCAAACACAAGAGGAAAGTTAGTCAGTGAAAAGACTAACGTTAGTCAGTGACTAGACTAAAGTTAGTCAGTGATAAGACTAAAGTTAAACAGTGACAAGACTAAAGTTAGTCAATAACAAGAGTAAAGTTAGTCAATGACAAGAGTAAAAAAGTCAGTGACAAGAGTAAAGTTAGTCAGTGACAAGAATAACGTTAGTCATTGACAAGAGTAAAGTTAATCAGTGACAAGACTAAAGTTAGTCAGTGACAAGACTAAATTGATTCTTTGACAAGACAAATGTTTAATATTATTTCCTATAGCTCCGATATTCTTAGTTTTGGATCCCTTTGCTTTGGCATTCCTAAAAAAGTATTATGTTTTGTGGATCACCCACGTAGATATATTAAGTAATAAGGGCACGCTTACAGTTGATTTAACTTTAAGGCTATTAGCAAAAAAGAATGCTCATCAAACACGTACTTTATTGCGTCAGTTGTGTGTTCGCTTTAGTATTATAGTTTTCATCATCGGCTTGTGAGGACTGATATACCCAGATTTACAATAGTAATATTTCTTTCTTACTTGTAGCCTGCTTTCATTCATTTAAGATGGTTTACTTATACATAGATCTAATACAAAACGTCTAAATATAAAGAAAATAAAATACTTAAAAAAAAAACTTTTTAAAAAACCACGTTTTTCTTGTGGACTAAAAAGTAGAAAATAACTATTTACATACATTTGATGACAAAAAACGTGGGTACGTTCACCATCAAATTTCCCGACCCATCTGCCCGACCCACGTTTTTTGTCATCAAATGTATGTAAATAGTTATTTTCTACTTTTTAGTCCACAAGAAAAACGTGGTTTTTTAAAAAGTTTTTTTTTAAGTATTTTATTGTCTCCTTTTTAGTCCGTTGCTACACATGAAAAACGTGGTTTTAAAAAAGTTTTTTATATAGTTTATTTTCTACTTTATCTAATCACTTGATTAAGTATGACTTGACTAAGTGTTTTTAAATACACGGACTAAAAAAATCTTGAGCGACCGATACGCTTTAAACAGAGAAAGGGTGTAATTTACGTTGCTGGCGTGGAGATCTACTCACGAATCACGTGATCAAATCTCCCATAAACAAACAAATAAACGCGAAGCTGAGTTAAGGAAAAACGTGTTTATGTGTATTTTAGCATGCCCAGCGTACCAACCGTGTCACCGTTAACAATGTGTTACCGTGTCCGTTCCCCTTTTTAGTCCGTTGCTACACATAAAAAACGTGGTTTTTTAAAAAGTTTTTTTTAAGTATTTTATTTTCTCCTTTTTAGTCCGTTGCTACACATGAAAAACGTGGTTTTTAAAAAAGTGTTTATAAATACACGGACTAAAAATCTTGAGCGACCAGGATTCGAACCTGGGTTGTCGCGGCCACAACGCGAAGTACTAACCACTATACGATCACGGCCAGCGCGCTCACATCGATTGGGGCCGAAGTAACTGTGTCAATAGGACTGCAGTCTTGTCGGTATCTTTAGAAATCATGTCCTCAATTTTATGGTCCTTGGGGCGTAATTAAATTAAGCTAATTACGGTCACTAATTGCTAGTTTTTATGATTGCATCTGAAATTGTTAGGCGAAAGTAGCATGCATGCCAAATTTCAGGTCTCTAGAGCAATCAGAAGTGGGCTAATTTTCGATGTCAATTTTAACAACAAACATCCAAACAACCAAACAAACAAACAAACGCGAAGCTGAGTTAAGAATAAAATACTTAAAAAAAACTTTAAAAAAAAACACGTTTTTCTTGTGGACTAAAAAGTAGAAAATAACTATTTACATACATTTGATGACAAAAAACGTGGGTCGGGCAGATGGGTCGGGAAATTTGATGGTGAACGTACCCACGTTTTTTGTCATCAAATGTATGTAAATAGTTATTTTCTACTTTTTAGTCCACAAGAAAAACGTGTTTTTTTTTAAAGTTTTTTTTAAGTATTTTATTTTCTCCTTTTTAGTCCGTTGCTACACATGAAAAACGTGGTTTTTAAAAAGTTTTTCATATAGTTTATTTTCTACTTTATCTAATGACTTGATTAAGTATGACTTGACTAAGTGTTTTTAAATACATAAAATTTAGAGGATTTTTTATCAAAATAAAAAGGATACCTGCATTCAGTTCTGTTGGCTCAGATTTTGAAATGTATTTCGCAACGTACTGCGCAATCGCCTCGTTCGATCCACAAGGCTGAATGTCCATATTTCCATCCCACAACTTGAGAAAAGTTTCGTTGTAGTTATTCACCGATTTTTTTCGTGTGGCTTTCTCTTTAGACTGCAAATTCGTCCGCCGTTTCTGATGAATTCGTCCGAAGTCTCAGAAACCATTCGAGTTTCGTTGCATGGCTGTCGTGGAGATGCAAACCGACAAGATTCGGAATTCTTGTAACAAGTTTGCGTGTGATGATGAATTTGATTCCGCTTCACCAGATCATGCAACTTTTCATTTTCCGCTTCCGAAGGGTAACTGCATGTGACTACGTTGTCAATTAATTGGATTCCTTCTGGAGTCGAGAATGAAGGAGCGTTTTCAATCCATACCATCATATGCACATGTGGACTTCCTCTATTCTGAAACTCGATTCTCCACCAATAATCAACTACTCTTCCTCCAAGTACATTATCATTAGCGTTAATGAATGAAATGAATGCATTGAGACGTCTCATGAAATGCCGTGAAACAGTAACCGGATGTTGTTCAATCAACTTCTGTACTTCATTAATACGGAGGTTTGGTTCATCTTCTTTAGCTCTTTCGTCGTTGGCAGCCAAAAGTAAGGCTTTAATCATGTCCGGCCAATGAAGATCGTTGCAACTTAATGTGATAAACCACGTTGGTGGACCAAAGATTCGAATGAATCCAATTAGATCATTGAGGACTGATTTCTAATATGGTGCTGAGCCTCTCAGATTTTTCAGATAAAGATGTAAGTCCTCAACAGCACCGTGTTGGCCTTGAACTTTTTTGCAGCAGGCATTTATCGTCGATTCTGGGGCTGATGGTTCCGCATTCTCTCCATTTCACGGATAGCATCTTCATTGCAAGGTTTTCTTCCTGCTAATTTCGCGAGATCCAATTCTTCGATACGCAATCCTTCCAACGAACGAACTCTGCTTAATGCGACGTAAGCCTGTCCATCCGCAAAGAGCTTGCTTCCTAGGTTCACCACAGCTTTGTCCACGGTACATCCTTGCATTTTGTGAACTGTGCACGCCCAGCACAGAATCAATGGGAGCTGTCGTCGTTCAACCTTTCCTTTATTTCTTACGGCATCAAACTGAACAGACTTTGGTTGAACTATTTTCTCACCGTACGGGGGACCAAAATCGATTTTGACATCTGGAATGTCTTCCTCATACATTTGCGTACGTCGAGTGTTGTTGCCCCACTGTATTTCGACGATTTGACCCATCGCTCCATTTACGAGTCCTTGTTCAATACAAACGTTATAACGCAGCATTACTCGAGCGCCGACAAATATTTCAACGTACTGCTGCAGGCCTCCAGTCTTGTCGGTATCTTTAGAAATCATGTCCTCAATTTTAGGGTCCTTAGTGTTTTTAGGAGCTTCAATGATTTCATCCTGTGCCTTAATTTTGTATACCCGAGTTCCGTTACTACGATTTAGTTCAAGTACAGCATCGTTGTGTTTTTGAACTTGCGCCTTTGTTGGGTTGATCCGAATCGCCTTGTCGACGGCAAAATCACTACGAAGATCCTCATCCGTGAGCATTTTTGACAAGAGCAATTCAAAATGAGACGCGTTAAGCTCTCCATCTCGCAGGGCGTTCAAAAGATCGGCGAATCTAGTGTCTCCTCGTTGTCGCATGTTTTCAGTTAATTCCACCAAAGTGAATTCTCTCCATAAGTGTGAGGCAGGAACATATGACAAAGGCTGATGAAATACTTGTGCACCTCTGACTGGCGGCAGTTGCATCAAATCACCAAACACGATGACATTCAGACCTCCAAACACTTGATCTGGGTTATTCTTCAGCTGTCTTAATCGTGTGTCGATTTTACTCAGCGTTTGATACGACACCATACTGATTTCGTCGATGAAGAGAAATTCAATATTTTTCCATTGTTGTCGCATTACCTTCAAGTACCTTCCCGTCAGCTGATCCATATGTTTTGTTGGAACTCCAGTCTTCTCAATCGGTAATTTGAGGAGACTATGCAGTGTCGATCCACCTACCAGTAAAGCAGCAACTCCAGTTGGTGCAGCAACTTTGACTGCATTGTTTTCGTAGCTTCGGTTTACAAGTTCCACCAGAATTTTGAATGTAAACGTCTTTCCAACACCTGCTCCTCCAGTAACAAACAATTTCAGGCGATTTGGATCTCCGCTTTTCTGATTGTCAACGCTTTTGGCTACCAACTTGAACAGCTCTTTCTGTTTCAAGTTCATTGCAGACTTAGCGTTCTCGAAGTTGTTGTCAGTCATTCCTAGGAGCTGTTCATCCTCGATTTCTTCATCAACTTCAATATCCAGTGGTCGCTCAGTAATGTCGAATGCACGAGCTCGATTCAAAGCATCCTGCAACTGTCTGTCGGTTTCACGAAATCTTTCCATAAATCGGCTGTTTGTTCTCATTTGTTGTTCACGTGCAAGAAATGCTTCCTTTGGGCTATCAAAACCTTCTAAAAGTTCGCTTTCTTGATAATAAGGACAATACTGAACAAGTAAGCTGTAGAAGTAATTATCCGGATCTCGATGCATTACAAAGAATGGACTTCTCACAGCAGCCTCCTTACTTCGCTCAATCATTTTTGTTCCATCGACAAGAGTGATGCGACGATTAGTTTGACGTCCTGTCTCCACCTCAGCATCAACACTTTCGTCCTCCGGAGAAATTTTTTTGTAGTCCGGCTTGAAACGCATAAAGAATTCAACAGTGGTCATCTTTGGAAAGTCTATACCATCCATTATTTCTCTGGGGCGTTTCTCATATCTCTCGAACATATTGGTGCAAAGGCCAGTTGCCTGATTGCCTTGAAATTGTAGAACATAATATCTCTGTTCAGGCTTTCGCGCATTCAGAAATACACATTCTCGTGTGCTTCCATGATAAGGGAGATGGCAAAGTCGCCATACACACTCACATGCAGAAATTTGTCGTTCATTCACAATTCTCATACATATTCTGAAGAGCTTGTTCGGCAAATTTCCATCCTCTCGCTGAATTTGTCGTATGGCCTGTGCGATACCTGCATTCAGTTCTGTTGGCTCAGATTTTGAAATGTATTTCGCAACGTACTGCGCAATCGCTTCGTTCGATCCACAAGGCTGAATGTCCATGTTTCCATCCCACAACTTGAGAAAAGTTTCGTTGTAGTTATTCACCGATTTTTCGTGTGGCTTTCTCTTTAGACTGCAAATTCGTCCGCCATTTCTGATGAATTCGTCCGAAGTCTCAGAAACCATTCGAGTTTCGTTGCATGGCTGTCGTGGAAATGCAAACCGACAAGATTCGGAATTCTTGTAACAAGTTTGCGTGTGATGATGAATTTGATTCCGCTTCACCAGATCATGCAACTTTTCATTTTCCGCTTCCGAAGGGTAACTGCATGTGACTACGTTGTCAATTAATTGGATTCCTTCTGGAGTCGAGAATGAAGGAGCGTTTTCAATCCATACCACCATATGCACATGTGGACTTCCTCTATTCTGAAACTCGATTCTCCACCAATAATCAACTACTCTTCCTCCAAGTACATTATCATTAGCGTTAATGAATGAAATGAATGCATTGAGACGTCTCATGAAATGCCGCGAAACAGTAACCGGATGTTGTTCAATCAACTTCTGTACTTCATTAATACGGAGGTTTGGTTCATCTTCTTTAGCTCTTTCGTCGTTGGCAGCCAAAAGTAAGGCTTTAATCATGTCCGGCCAATGAAGATCGTTGCAACTTAATGTGATAAACCACGTTGGTGGACCAAAGGTTCTAATGAATCCAATTAGATCATTGAGGACTGATTTCCAATATGCTGCTGAGCCTCTCAGATTTTTCAGATAAAGATGTAAGTCCCCAACAGCACCGTGTTGGCCTTGAACTTTTTTGCAGCAGGCATTTATCGTCGATTGAATTTTGTACAATTCAGTCATCGAAAGCGCATAGAACAAATATACAATAAGTTGAAAGCGCGGATCTTTTCCAAGAATTCTTGACTGAAAGTAATCCAACGGCGTGATTCGAATTTCTCGCGGCTCGTTCAATCCATTTTTTCCATTCGGCAGGAGATAATAAAACGCAAATTCCTCTGCTTTGTTCTCGTGATTAACATTTACGATGTTGTTTCCGGTTTTGCGTACAATTTCATTTAAATTTGAGATTTCCTCAATCTCATCCTCCTCATGTGGCTGAACTGCATCAATAGGACCCATGACCGAAGTATACATGGGTATGTATTCCGGTGGCGCATCGAAATTGGTGTCCGGCACAAAGTTAATTTGTGGACCTTCTTCTGCTGGAGCTTCATTGCCAGTTTGATCCATACATTCTCCAAGATCATTTACATCAATGTAGTGAATGGAAAAGTCCGGCAGATTGTTGTTTTCGTCATTTCGAATAAATCCGCGAATTGCTCTTGTTGCTACATCCTTTAACTCCTGAATGGTATCACACTCAATAATGCAGGCCTTTCCATTTCCCGCTGGAGCACCACAATTTCCACAAGAATGGGAATCCGCAAAGTAAAACTTTCCATCATAGTGCATGACTGCTAAACATTTGGATCTTCCAATCAAAATTCCAGCGTTATGCTCCGAGAAAAGATACTGAAGAGCACACTGCAAATTTCTCGCATCGCCGACATTCTTGGATTGCTGCAAATATCCTTGACAAATCCATCCGGTGTTGTAATCCAATAAAATTGAATGATTGAACATGTTGAACGTATAATCAATCACATCCAGGTTCTCAATCGTCAAGTATCCATCATCTGGAATCTGCAATGCTCTTCCATTTGCATTCAGCTGAGTTTCTTGGTAAATTTTTCCATAAAATTTATCTCCTGCAAGTAAATTGGAGTCCAAGATAATTTTATTCCACCGACTTGGAGACACAATAGCTGCTCTAACAATATTTGCAAGTGCCATGGCAAAGCACTGAACACCGGCAAAATTGTACACTCTTGCGTCACCTTGATTAAAGGAAGCATGTATAATTTTGGTATTTTTCTTTCCTTGAACTTCGTATTCACTTTGATTTAAATCTTGGGCAACTTCTGCTGGATGAGCAAGTTCTGCTGGCTGAACAACTGACGGTTGTGCAGCTGGAATCACGCGGATGATGTCTTGTGTTTCCAGTCTTGCACCATAGTTGATTATTACATCTTTGTACAAAGGGTTGTTAGCTTTAAGCCATTCGAGTGCAGCAAAAACACGCACGCGAGATATTTCATAATCACGCGAAATATTCAAATTCTCGAGCGTCTCCGTAACTACCACAATGTCTGCGTCATCACTTGGTCTAGGCAACATGTCTGCTAATTTTTTGCTAACTTGGAAAATATCGAGAGCGAAAAGAATTGCTTGGCCCTTAAATCCGTACTGACCGAAGCGACCGTCGAATTTAATCACCTTTAGGAATGCCTTTATGCGAGATAAAAGCTTTCTCTCAGGCTCTTTCAGATCCTTAATTACATCTGGAATAACGCCCGGATCCAAATTATTCCAGAAAGCTTTGGACGGAATCTTATTCTTCTTTAGATGTGCCTTGCATCTATTGCAAATCACCAGAACACTTTTGTCTTTGAACTCGTCTGGCCAAGATAATTTTGAATCTTTTTGATAATTTCCTACCTGTTTAGGATAACATTGTTTCAAGCAAATCTCACAAGATTCGATGCTATGTGTGTTAATTTCTTTGGAAAATTCTTCTTCTTGTGCTGAACGTTGATTGCAGGATTCACGACGACGTCTTAACTCTTCTTCATGTTGCTCGGCGGATTGCGCGGCTCGAGCTTGAGACTGTCTTTCTCGTTGTGTTACAAGGCGCGAATTCTGCTCTTCCGCGGACTCAACGGCCAGATTTCGTTGTTGTCTATCTCGTTGCTTCTCAAGGCGCGAATTCCGCTCTTCCGCGGACTCAACGGCCAGATTTCGTTGATGTCTTTCTCGTTGCTTCTCAAGGCGCGAATTCCTCTCTTCCGCGGACTCAACGGCCAGATTTCGTTGATGTCTTTCTCGTTGCTTCTCAAGGCGCGCATTCCGCTCTTCCGCGGACTCAACGGCCAGATTTCGTTGATGTCTTTCTCGTTGCTTCTCAAGGCGCGAATTCCGCTCTTCCGCGGACTCAACGGCCAGATTTCGTTGATGTCTTTCTCGTTGCTTCTCAAGGCGCGAATTCCGCTCTTCCGCGGACTCAAAAGCTCGAACTTTTTGTTGACGCTCTTTTTGTTTTGATAATCTCTCAAGACGATGTTCCTCGCTTTCAATACTGGCTAGCTCCTGTCGACGTATTCTTTTAGCTTCTCTTTCTTCCTCGGTCTCAAGCGAACGATCTCTTTGGCGCCTCAAGCGAGCTTTTTCTCGTTGACGTTCTTTTTGTTGACGCGTTTTCGACATACTTTATCTAATGACTTGATTAAGTATGACTTGACTAAGTGTTTTGCTAGACCTAGACGATGTTACAATACTAAAAACCTATCACTATTTTCAGAAGTCTACTATCGCATATCGGTATATCCACGTTGCTGGCGTGGAGATCTACTCACGAATCACGTGATCAAATCTCCCATAAACAAACAAATAAACGCGAAGCTGAGTTAAGAAAAACGTGTTTATGTGTATTTTAGCATGCCCAGCGTACCAACCGTGTCACCGTTAACAATGTGTTGACTGACAAAAAACGTGGGTACGTTCACCATCAAATTTCCCGACCCATCTGCCCGACCCACGTTTTTTGTCAGTCATCACAAGAACCTGCACAGCTCGAGGAAGCACACAAGAAAAATTTATTTTTTACTTTTTAGTCCACAAGAAAAACGTGGTTTTTAAAAAGTTTTTTTTAAGTATTTTATTTTCTCCTTTTTAGTCCGTTGCTACACATGAAAAACGTGGTTTTTAAAAAGTTTTTTATATAGTTTATTTTCTACTTTATCTAATCACTTGATTAAGTATGACTTGACTAAGTGTTTTTAAATACACGGACTAAAAAAATCTTGAGCGACCGATACGCTTTAAACAGAGAAAGGGTGTAATTTACGTTGCTGGCGTGGAGATCTACTCACGAATCACGTGATCAAATCTCCCATAAAACAAACAAATAAACGCGAAGCTGAGTTAAGGAAAAACGTGTTTATGTGTATTTTAGCATGCCCAGCGTACCAACCGTGTCACCGTTAACAATGTGTTACCGTGTCCGTTCTCCTTTTTAGTCCGTTGCTAGACATAAAAAACGTGGTTTTTAAAAAAGTTTTTTTTAAGTATTTTATTTTCTCCTTTTTAGTCCGTTGCTACACATGAAAAACGTGGTTTTTAAAAAAGTGTTTATAAATACACGGACTAAAAATCTTGAGCGACCAGGATTCGAACCTGGGTTGTCGCGGCCACAACGCGAAGTACTAACCACTATACGATCACGGCCAGCGCGCTCACATCGATTGGAGCCGAAGTAACTGTGTCTATAGGCCTCCAGTCTTGTCGGTATCTTTAGAAATCATGTCCTCAATTTTATGGTCCTTGGGGCGTAATTAAATTAAGCTAATTACGGTCACTAATTGCTAGTTTTTATGATTGCATCTGAAATTGTTAGGCGAAAGTAGCATGCATGCCAAATTTCAGGTCTCTAGAGCAATCAGAAGTGGGCTAATTTTCGATGTCAATTTTAACAACAAACATCCAAACAACCAAACAAACAAACGCGAAGCTGAGTTAAGAAAAACGTGTTAAAAACGTTTTAAAATAAAAATTAAAACCAACCTGAAACTGAAAATGCAAATGTGTAATTCATTGATGATTCAAGGGATTTTTTTCTCGGCGTGCGTGGTGGGCTGAGGGGACGGGGGATTTCGGTTTTTAATTTTACAAATGTTTGTTTGACATTTTCATGTGTACCGAAAATTAGAAACAGTATTAAGTAAGCTGGTCAAAATTATATAAACACCTAAGCTTGATTTGTGCAATGGTTTCTAGCATTATGTTTATTTTATGATTTTTTGTATTTATATTATTAGTTTTGAATACATACATTTTATAGCTATAGGATCCTTTAGTATGCTTTTTTAAAAATAATAATTAAGAGAATAAATCTCTTTTTAATTTACATAGTACAAAACTGTTTAAATGAGCTTTATGGGCACCTGTGTTTTAATGAAGGGCAGTAAGTCATGGAAGTAGTCTGATAGTTTGCCTACCTTTCAAAGTACAGCTCTTGTAGATTTTATATTTTTGTACGCAACAATGTGTGTGAGTTACTGTAGAAAAATCACTGCTATAGTACCTGTTTGTTTTTTTACAAAACCACTATCAAGGTGCACGAAAAACATTATTTATGAAAAGAAAATGCATTGTTTTTTTGGTCTGGCGGCACTGTAGTTCCGCCCACGCTCCAACTACCTTCTAACACTCGACTTTCGCCTAAAAACTCGACCAATCACTGCGGTGAGGGAAATTAGAGAGACGAGCCGGCCCGCGGCATAACATACGCCGCTATTTAGTTGTTTCTAATTTTCAATAATTCATAATTTGTGAATTCGACAGTACCAACGCTGACACTGAAAATATTTCTTTAAAACACTATAAGTAGCTCGTTAAGGACCATAACCCCCCCCCCCCCCCCTTCCTTCCCTCCCCCCCCCCCTACTTTTAAAATCGTTGGCTCTGCTTGTAAACATTTAGAGTGAGCACAGCTCACTAAAACCATGTAGGGGTGGGGAGGTAGGGAGAGCGTTTGCAGCTTGTTTTCTAACGGCTCGAAGAAGAGAATTATATATATAGATTATGTTTAACCAATCAACTTTCCTCTCATTCATCAAGTGAAAACAGAAAAAACTTGGTCAGCTGACCATATCACGTGACAGGTCAGCATTTCGCGTCTCATTGGTTCCTAAACATCATCAACTGCTTGACCTATTCTATTTTCTGCATAATTATCCGTTCTATTTGACCTATTTTAATAATTGCCTACCTTTGCGCCATTGCACATATCCCTTCATTCCTGAAGCTGACAAATTATGTTTTCAGCGTCTAATGTTAATACAGTTACATTGGCATCTATATATTTAACAACATTATCTACACAATTTCTTGCATTAATTGTATAAAACTAATGCTAAATTGGACAAACTATTTAAGCAATAACATTCAATCTTGGTCGTATTTCCAAAAAGAAAATTTTTAGTGTATAGTCTGTGTTCAAGCTTTTTAATGCAACATTTAGTTATGGTGTCTATGATGATAGCTGGACTATCCTTGCAAATACACGTTCATATTTCTGCTTTTTGATTGCAATAGCCCTTGAAGAATTTAGGGTAATAGTATAACACATGATAATGATAGGTGTCCATATTTAGAGTAAACGTTTAAACATATTAATAATTCAAACTAGACTAGGTGGATTAACAGGAAAAACAACAGCGTATCTCTCATCCATGTTAAAAATCTACAAAAGTGGGTTTTGACTAAGTTTTTGCTTCCTTTCCCAGTTCACCAGACCATGTAGTTTAGACTGTAGGGATGTCTGGCTCAGAGGACGTCCTGCGATTATTAGCTCGTTTATCAGGACTTAAATATGTGCACCGTAGTTCTGTAGTGCAAGGTTGGGTGTGTTGACGTTTATGTTATCGTACAGAGTGAACGAGGGTAACAAGGGAAGCGACTGGTCGAGTGACAGCCGGTGTGTTGTGAGCGAGATGAAGGAGGTGTGTAGCGGTGAATGTGGGTGGCAGTTGGAGGTCACGGTTGGAAGTGATAGGTAGCTTGGTTGTGACTAGGTACAGCTAAATAGATTATGTTCAAATGAAATGACCCTCTGAGAGGTAGCTTTGTTTTGACTAGGTACAGCTAAATAGATTATGTTCTACTGAACTGGTCCTCTAATAGGTAGCTTGGTTGTGACTAGGTACAGCTAAATAGATTATGTTCTACTGAACTGGTCCTCTAATAGGTAGCTTGGTTGTGACTAGGTACAGCTTTTTTTTTAAAACAAGGCGAGTTATTGTGTCATTTTGTCTGCTTTAGCAAATGTGTATATGCAAATGAAACATTTGGTTTATGGTGCATACTTGTAGCGTCCCGTGGCATATATTGGTTCTTCATTAGGTGGTGATCGTTAAGGTGTAGGTCCCTGCTAGTTGTTTGAATGTTAGTTTTAGGACAGTAGTTGTATTTCTATACATCAATGCATGTTTTCTATGATATTGCCTTTTTATGTTGCTGTGTTACACTTTTTAAGAACAGTATTGGCTTTGTGCGAGAGGTGCATGTTTGGCGTCTTTATGCTGGTGTATTACTTTTAAGAGCAATTGCTTTCATTACAATAACTAAATGATTGTATAAACAAATAAAGGAATAAATGGGAAATGCAGGTTCTGGTTATGTACATAGGGAGTTTTTTTTTTTTTAGTTTTTAAAGATAATCTACATAGCAACATATTAACGTAGTACAATAAACTGTTTGAATTGTTTGAACTGTTTGAATGCACAATGTGTTACAATAAAATTCGATGTGAAATGTAATTAATATGTATACAATAATTAAAACTTGAATACATAGATTATTATGCTCATTGCAGATATTATTAGTAGAAATTTGCAATCAATGGCTTGGTTTACACTGGAAAACCATTTTATGGTTTTCTGTTTTATGTCTTTTATTGACATAATAATATCGACTATAAATAACCCTTATTAACACCTCATCTCTTAATTTCTTCATTTTTTATTTTATTTTTTAAATTTAAACAAAGGCACTCACTATCATTTTATACAACTAACTCACCCCATATGAAACGATGATGGAAGGCTCTGGCCACACGAGCAGCAACCCCCCACCCCACACCGGCTACATTAGCAAACACATAGCTAATGATCGAGATCGACAACAATTTTCCTACCAGTGTACACACACCATCCGGTATTCTCATCATCATTATTAAAGCAAATGTTTTTGTTGTTGTTGTTTTAATTATTTTTTTACCAATATTTGTTTACACAATGTTATAAAATTTCACCCTCGTTTATGTAAAAAAATACAAAATTGTGGATCCTCATGTGAAAAAAAATAGTGGGGGCTTGAACTATAAATACTCTGGTAAGACGACACCGTGAAGTAGGTTTAAGATTAGTGTATAACAATGGTTGCATGCTAATCTAAACAAATTCGAGTTATAGAAAAATGTAAGTTAATTTATTTTTAGTTTAGCAATAAAGCAGTTTACACTCGTTTTGAATACATATGTAAATGATGTGGAATAAAAGTGTTGTGTGTTGTTTGGGAATGAGAGTATTCAATTTACATGAGTTTGTGTTGTGTAAATAATTAAACATGTTCTATGAACTACTGTACAATATGATGCAAGTGGTAAGGAACAAGCGACATCAACCCATTAATTCGGCTACAAACCATGTTAACTTCACTCTCTTTTTTTCAACCTATTATTAAATATTGCCTTCTACATCTCTGTAGTTGTTTTATAATCCGTCAAATCGACAATCTCATCCGACTTTAATCTAATAACTAGATCAATCACATGTTCAATCGATATTTACCACTTAGTTTTGGTAACGAAACAGAAAGCGTGGCCTAGCGGTAGAACCACCCTAAACATTCAAGTCCTGATATACGAGCTAATAATCGCAGGACGTCCCCTGAGCCAGATGTCCCTACAGTCTAAACTACATGGTCTGGTGAACTGGGAAAGGAAGTCAAAACTTGGTTGAAATCCACGTCTGCAGATTTGTAACATGGGTGAGAGAAATGTTTTTCCTATAAATCTGCCTGGCTAATGAGCAGTGGTTGAGGCGGTATTGAGTGTAAAAGTGAGTGAATAAAAGCCATCTGAGAGTAAATCACTGTGTATTTTCCTGTGTAAACCAAGACAGTGTTTGCAGCTTTCTACTAGAAATGATCTACTATTAGCATAATGTTCTAAGTTGTAAAGTTTCAATTATTTAAAATATGTTATGAAATACTGGTATGCCAATTATTTGTGTGGTTTAATGTTGCAGTAAATAATTACAAACGTTAATCAGGTCTAGATATAGTACATCTCAATGTTATTGATAAAAGGCCAGATTTTAAGATAAACTAAATATACTTTTTGTATTCAATGCTATTTCAGGCAGGTACGGTTGACAATTTGATAATTAATCAAAGTATACATAGTGGAGTATTTGATTTTTGCAACAGCATTGAGGAGTTTGGCTAGAAATTCGCCTCCATAGAACTGATTTCAAGGGAGTTAATTTATAAATGAATTAGCAAAACAAATGAACATACAATTCAAAGCCATTATTTAATAGCAATTTAATTTAATTAAAATAATGTATATTAAATGTTTTAATAAAATATAGTGCCATTTTAAATTGACACAACATTTTGTGTGTGTTTTCAAAACAAATTTTATATTACAGCCATTTTTATTCTAAAGACAGTAGCAAAGTGTATCAATATGTGTTTTATCAACGATCACTTAAATTTTTTCCTGCTTCAAATCCATGAGTAAACTATATTTTGGATCCCTCCTGTCAGGGACAAGAATAAATAAATAATGAAAGCTCAGCGATGTCTCTTCAAACGGACATCCCAACGAAAACCATCCTTGTGTTATGAGCCTTGATGCGAGTGATGTTTTGCTTCCATATGCCAGCACAATTTGTGATGTGAGGATCCAGATCGAGTAGGATTATGAAGATGTATTTGGTATATGTCCAGGGCCGGCACTACCTATAAGGCAAACTAGGCGGCCGTTTAGGGCGCTATCCATATGGGGAGGGGGTAGGCACAACATTAGTAATCGCCATTAATAATTAAGAACTTTGCGTAGAAATCAATTTCGGTGCCCAGGACGAACTATCAATGTGGCGCCCCCCCCCCCCCATTCCCATTTGGCCTATTAATAGTTATTCGCATAGGTAAAAATGCGCCACCCTTCACTCATTTGGACAGGCCGGGGCGCTTTTTACCTGTCACTTTGTCTTTTTTATTTTTTTGGTGTCCCACATTTGATATAGAAAACAAATAAGTCCGTAATGCCAAGTAGCAGTCAACATTCTTTATTTCTATATAATTCAGTAACGAACGTTTTATATTATTATCTACCACGTTTGGCGGCCGCCCCACCTGCCCTCACCAAGCCACGCCTCTGTAAATATAATGAGATCATTATTATTTTAATCTACATCTTTTAATATGGAACATTTCATATAATTATCTAATTTTAAAGTTGATTTAGTGATCACTCCATGACTCGTCGTTGTAAAACCAAATGTTGTTGCTTTCTTTGAGTTTACTATTAACACTTCCAGTGTCCGTTGCTAGTGGAGAGTGCAGTTTTTCAAAAAAAAAAAAAAAAAATCACAGTAAAAAAAAACAAATCGACGACAGCAGTGATTGTTCTACAGTAACTAACACACACAGTTGCGTAGAGAATTAAATAAACAAAGTCGGTGATAAATGAGATTAAAGCATTTTAAAACTCGATTATTTCATGCCAGAAATTAGTTTGAGCCTATCTCTGTGCGGTTTGTTGTCTCATGGCTGATATATTTTGCAATGATAAATTTTAAATGGTTTGTTTTAAAATTAAGTGAGACAGTTTTCTAATAATAAGGGAAGTAAAACCAAGTTTAATCGTCCATTCTGAATATGGCAACCCATGTTTACCAGTTATCACGTTATTACCTTTAACTCTGCAAGGGATATTAGAATAAAACAGCAGAAACCGCTACCTTCGTCGGCCAACATACAAAGGGTTTAGAAACGCCAGTCATCTAACTTCTCCCACGTAAAACATTGTTACAAAACCTACTAGCCAGGATTTGCATTAGAAACCACACCACTGGATTACACAGTTATCATATAACATGGACATGCTTTAGAAGTAATTGGATTACATATTTATCATATAACATGGACATATATAAGAAAACACTGGATTACACACGTATCATATACCATGGACATAAATAAGAATCCACTGGATTACACACGTGTCATATAACATGGATATGTTTTATAAACTATGGGATTACACACGTATAACATAACATGGACAGTGGCGGAACTAGAAAAGAAAGGCCACTCCGCAAAGAAATTTTTTGGGCCCCATATATATATATATATATATATATATATATATATATATATATATATATATATATATATATATATATATATATATATATATATATATATATATATATATCTTTACAAAATACGAAAATACCAACATAGAGTACTCATTTCGGGATTGTTCGAGTTTTTAAAAAAATTCTTAGTTTTGAAAAAAAATTACAACACGTCAGTTGTATGCGTGCAATTCGTCTGATATGATTTTTTTTTTTTTTTTTACGCCTCAGACAAGTAATTTCGTCTGATTTGAAAATCTCTGTTTAAAAATATGCTTTTTATATTGCTTCCTATAGGCAAGTTGGTCAAAAGAAAATGAAGCATGAAAGCTTTGTATTTGTAATGGTTTCTTGCGTTATGTTTATGTTCATGTTTTTTTGTATTTATATTATTAGTTTTAAATACATTTCATTTTTATGCTTTGTCATTCTTTATTATGTTTTTTTTTTTTAAATAATAACTAAGAGAAGTAACTGCTCTTTAATTTGTTTAGTGCAAATCTATTAAAAGGTGCTTAAGAGCACACATATTTGACTATTTAAAAAAGGGAGATAAGTCATGGAAGTGGTTAGAACGTTTACCTATCTTTCACGCGATGGATTTATTTTCAAAAGAATTTTTGCCGACAACAGCATAACAGCGTGTGTCTGATTGTAGGAGAAAAAAGGAGGACTCGGGATGGCGTCTATAGAATAAAGATAATGAAACCGCGGCTACAGTCTTCTTTTTACAAAACACAACCATCAAGTCAAAAATGCAAGAAAATTATTTTTTTTTAGCTGTAAAAAAATTGATTATGGTCGGCTGTGGGCCCCTAAACGGCCCGGGCCCCCCCGCATTGCGGGGTCTGGCGGCACTGTAGTTCCGCCCCTGAACATGGACATGTTTTAGAAACCATTAGATTAATCATGTATTATATAACATAGACATGCAAAATAAACCATTTGATTAAACTGGTAGCATATAGCATGGACATGCAAAAAAAACCACTGTATTACACAATATCATATAACATGAACATGCTTTAGAAAATATTGGATTACAAACGTGGGTCGGGCAGATTTATGATTAAAGCGAAAAGCACATAACACACGAATTTTGGAAATTTGATAGTGAACGTACCCACGTTTTTTGTCATCAAATGTATGAACAGTCATCACAAGAACCTGCACAGCTCGAGGAAGCACAAAATCTACGAGCAGTCATTGGTAGATCCCCTAGGGTCGGAAGAAAAAATTATTTTCTACTTTTTAGTCCACAAGAAAAACGTGTTGTTTTTTTTTAATTGTTTTTTTAAGTATTTTATTTTAAAAGATTAAAGTAATTAAAGATGTATTAAAAACCACGTCTATATCCCGAGTTGCTAACACCAGTAGTGTTATATGAGAATATTCAAGAAACTTTAGGGGTGATCACTCCCGTTTTTTTTTCTTATTCTTGTCCCCGAATGGGGATCCAAAATTAATTTAATGATGTGTATAAGCAAAAGTACTTTAAAATTGATAGTAATTTAACTTATACTAAATAAAAAAAACATATTATATGACTTTTGTATATGTTGAATATAGATAAAATATGAGGCTGTTTAATAAACAAAGAAATTCTAAATATATTTTAAACTTAGAATTATTATTACTTTTACATTTTAAATGTAAATTTTCAATTAGTTGAATTTTCCAATTACATAATGTGTTTGTTCAGATTGTTTATTTTATTTTAAGAATTAACTCCCTTTGGTATTAAATGTGTGTTACTTGATACCAAAGCGAATTAATGTGTCATTTTGTCTACTTTAACAAATAGTTCTATTGCAAATAAAATATTTGGTTTATGGTGCATACTTGTAGCGGGACGTGTCGTATATTGGTTCGTCATTGAGTGGTGATCATAATAGGTGTAGATACCAGCCAGCGTGTTAGTTTTTGGAAAGTAATTGCATTTGTATACTTGAATACATGTTTTCTATTATAGTGTTTCGATTTCTCAGAGCATAATTGACTTTGTGCGAAAGGTGCATGTTAGACGTCTTTATGCTGGTGTATAACTTTTTTAGAGTAATTGTTGTCAGTGCAATAACTGCATAACTGTATGCACAAGTAGATGAGTCTGGAATGGATTGAGGTTTGTGGAGGGGAGGGGGGGAGTATTTCCGCTCCTGACCTATTTTTTGTAGTTCCTAAAGTGTTGCCCGTTCTCCATTGGGTTTGTAGTGCACGTGGTAAACAAACAAAACAACTCACTCGGTTAAAAAATAAATTGTTCGATCAGGTTCTGGTTATGTACATTGTTAGATTTGTTTAGTATTTTTTATAATAGTCTACATACCAATATTAAAGTAATACAATAAACACAAATAATAATGCATTTTTGCTCTAAAACATAAAAAAATAAACCGGGAGTGATCTCCTCTAAACTTTCTCGAATATTCTTATATAACACTACGTGGGATGGCAACTCGGGATATAGACATGATTTATAACTACTTAAAATTTAAAAAAATAGAATAAAATCTCGTAGAAAAAAGATTTGCGCACCAAGCGAACGCCAAAACAAAATGTGCATAATGGCGCGGAGTATTATTAGTACTTTATAAATTTACAGCGTTTTTTTTTTTTTGAAAAAAATGGGAAATAGCGTAAATTACTACTTTCAATCAACGGAAATTACTCAAGGCAGAGATAATTACATTTTTTACTCACGTGTGAAATTTCATTTATCTATTTGAAATAGAACTCAAGTTATAGGCTTTTGAAAAATTCAATGTAGAAAAAGTTCCACTTCCAGCTATCGGAAATCGCTCAAAAGTTAAAACAGATCTACGATTTCGATAAAATACCTATATATTATATGTGAAATTTCATCAACCTAGCTGTAACGGTACTCAAGTTATCGTGTTTACAGACACACAGACACACACACAGACATACGGGCAAGATTGCAAAAATATGTTTTTCCGACTCAGGGAGGTGTAAAACGTCGAGATTTGTAAAAATCTCGATTTTTTTTTTGCACGATTACAAGACTTTCTCTACACTACTTATATACAAGATAGTAAAAATGACATTGAAAACGGATTTTTATCCAGAATCGGAATTTTAATCGGATTTAATCGGGGCGGGGTAGGCCAACACTGGTAGGAGTATATTTCTTTTTATAAATATTATATTTCGCTTGTTGGGGGGGGGGGGGGGAATAAGACGTTCTACCCGAAAAATGCATGAGATAAACTCTGCACGCAAAATAATTTTAAGATTAGACAAACGAATTACACGGAGATGCCGAAGTTTTTATTATAGAGTATGAATGACGTCATTAATATTGTGTATTTTTTCGGCATTAGCATTTTAATTCTTTATTAACACGAAAATCAATGACGTCATTTTATTGTGTGCACTTTTCAGGCTTTAGACTATTTCCTACTACGAGCTGACCCGCGGTGTACCATGCGCCGCTATTTAGTTGTTTTATTTTCTACTTTTTAGTACTTCATAGTTAGTGAATTCGACACCACCCAACCTTACCTAGGACTGTATTTATACGTCATTAAATGCGTGTCCAGAACGGGGGAAAAAAAAAAGTTTCATGTTAGGCCAGGGGTCGGCAACCTGCGGCTCGCGAGCCGCATGCGGCTCTTTTGGTGTCCAGTTGCGGCTCTTCAGCTCCCTGCACAATATTAATAATTATTTTATTTTCAGAACTTATAAAAATATTAGTCTGCAACACTCGGTAATAAACGATATAACAATAGATATAAACAATAAACATTCACTATTACAGTAGAATATTTAGCTACTCCCTATGTCAATGTACTTCCTATTAAAATGTCCATTCCGAATTGAAACATTCAACTTCATAGTGGATATCACAAATAAACTAAACCAGCTAAGTGTAAAACTGAAAGGAAAACCCAGCCTATGTCTTGCTTGAAGAAGTGGTTTGTTTAGAAAAAAAAAATACTTTTTTGTTTAATACATGATGAGCGGTAAAGTACTTAATTACGAAAAATCTGAACAAAATATCGTTATGAAACCAATGCTACTATTCAATCATTTTAGCATTAATGTTAACAAAATGAAGGGTGTTTTCAATGAGAGATTTGAGCTATTCAAAACAAATGCAAGTACTCTGTCTTACATAGTAGATCCTCTCAACACAAATTCAAATGGGATTTCATATATTCAAAGCTATTTATTTTAAATCAAATACATATATAGAATGATATTTGTTTAGGATTATATATATGTGTATATATATATTTATATATATATATATATATTCATATAATCCTTAAGAAATATACTATTGACGTAAAAATGTTAGATGCTCTTTAAAAACCGGGTAATATTGTAAATTGTAACTTTTGGCTCTTTCGTCTTAAAAGGTTGCCGACCCCTGTGTTAAGCATACGGAATCGTTATTTTATATAATAAATATATCACTGTAATTATACTGTCTAAATCCCTTAAATATAGTATATTTTTTTCTGTATTTTAGAAACTATAAAAAATAATGTGCACATTTTTAAAAAACATTTTAATTCTGAGTTACAAACAGTAATTATGTTTGACAATTAAGCCGAAAGAGATAATTAAATCTTGCCTTTGTTCAATGCGTTCAATTTTGTAATTTAAGTAATACATTATTTCCCTTAGATAATGGCTGTTTTTTTTTTTTTTTTTTTTTTATTAAGAGAATAATGTATAGCTAAAAGCTCCGAAATTGTCGTAAAATTTTTAAAAAATTCCGCTATTTGATTTAATTAATTGGCGCTTTGTCAACCCTATCAAACCATATCCTACCGTTATTATGAATGATGATGTTTTATTAAAAATCAACGAATTATGCAACCCTTGTTTGTTCCATATATCTTAAATGTTCTTTGAATTATGGTAGTAAAGTATCATTTGCACGACAGGTCGTATATCAAGGATCTTGTCAGTGTAAGCATTTTTAAAATACTTTATTGCACTTTAAAACAAGAACATAAATAGTAACATATACTACATAGTTTTTAAATTATTACATTTATATATTTATGTGGGGGCTAAAGACATAAGAAAATATGTTTAATAACAAAAATTTAATATAATACAGAATAACACATGAGGTAATTATCTTACATTGCGTCTTTTATGGGGTGAAAGGAACATAAGTAGATCTGTACAATCACCAGTGTACTTGTAAAACAAAATAATAGATAAATAATGTAATGAATGAATACAGACACAACCATCAGAAAATCAATTGGAAGTCAATGGTAATAGGAATGAATAGGTTAGATAGGCCTTCAGTAACATGAACTATCATATACTTGCCTAGTAAAATAACATAACCATCTGCCTAGATACAAGGATCGTATGAAAACAAAATGCATGTATTATCATAACAAAATTTAATATAAAAGAAAAAATAAATAAGAGGTAATTTTGTACCATACTTTTTATACGGTGTCATGATTATAAAACATTATAAAACAAGAAGTAATTATTTTACAACTTTAAATTACAAGGCATATTAGTTATGTTAAAGTGTTATAGTAGGCTGAGGTAATAATAAAACACCATAAAACATACGTTTTATTAAAATACCACGAGGAAGTTACTACACACGTACATAAGGATTACACAATTTAAAGTATTATCAAAATATGTAAAATATATGGATTATATATGATGTCCGTATCCCGAGTTGCCATCCCCTGTTGTCTCATACAAGAATATTCGAGAAAGTTTAGGGGAGATCACTCCCGGTTTATTTTAGTTTGTTTCTTCCAAGTTGAATTAATGTGCCATTTTGTCTACTTCAATTTTTTTTTTATATGCACATAAAATATTTGGTTTCTGGTGCATACTTGGTTCGTAAATGGAGGGTGATCATTTAGGTGTAGATCCCTGTCAGAGTATTATTTTTTGACGGTAGTTGTATTTCTATATGTTAATGCATGTTTTCTATTGCAATGCATTTTTATGCTGCTGTTTTTCACTTTTAGAGCATACTTGGCTTTGTTCAAGATGTGCATGTTAGACGTCTTTATGCTGGTGTATTACATTTTAGAGTAATTGTTTTCAGTGCAATAACTGCATAAGTGCATACGTAAGTAGAGGAGTCTGGACTTAATTGGGGTTTGTGAAAGAGGATGGTTGGTGAGTATTTCTTCTCCCTTATGAAAAGCCATTATACCTAACCTAACTGGCTAATAATGAATTCTAGATTCTTTACACGTCATATCAGCTCCGCACTAACTGCAGGCCTGTGAATTTTCCCTCCTTTTGTAGCGGAGCACCAAAAACTCCAGGTGTGTGGTAAGGTGTGCGTCACCACAAGTATCAGATCTATTTCACCAGTTGGTGTGGTAAACAAAAATATTAGGGGTGTGTGACATTAAAATGTTTTATCCCCACTGTTAGAATTAGGGTTACACAAGCTATGTACAGTATATATCTTTATCAAACAGCACCTTAGGTCTGCCCATTTGTGAATTATTTGTACATTATACGTATACTATTTTTATTATTTTTTTGTAAATAAGCAATACTAATGTGACGAGGACTCTTTATGTTTCATAGATCTTTGATTAAGGTTGTGTTTGATGCAAACGTTTAGTTTGAAGAAATTAGGTTAATAATTAAATTTTTAGCAGTGTTAGGGCATTTTGGATGTCTATCCAAAAACTGTATCGGTTACATAATCTTTCTAAATTTTCCAGCTACGTTGAGGTATTTAAAAAAATATTCAAAGGACACCATTTCTCTTTCATGTTACAAAAATATACTAACGAAATAAGACATTATTTGGTTAAATAATCCAATATATAGGTCTATATATATGCTAGTATCGTTACACCAAAAATATATTTTTAGAAACTTGACTCGCATAAATTTTAAACAGAAAAATCATTAGTTGAATAGCTAATTAAAAAGTGACGACCCGGATCTAACGTTAAAGTAAATTTAGTATAATTAAAATATCATACTTTAATTGATATATTTTTAAAACATATGCACATTAAATTTTGGATCCCTTCTCTGGGATATTTAAAAACACAAGTATTATTAGATAAAACTATGTTTAATTCCAAATTCAGACACCCTCACTGGTCGGCTTATGAATTTTTAACGGCTTTTTCAAGAGCTTGACCTTATCTAGTATAATGATTGGAAAGTTAGTTTTTGATTGATCAACTTTACACACATATTAAGTCCCATACATAAACTTCAATTCTAATAAAGAAGTTATCAATAATGTTGTAGCCGCTATTGTTGACCATATATTATTAAGCATATCGATAACAGTGCTTTCGATTTTTATTGTGAATATAAAAAAGCATATTTAAAAATGTACGTACATTTCAACTGTAACAACGACAAAAAATAAATAATTACTGACGTTCAATTTATGTAAAAGTTTAATTAGCACATGCAAGGTTGCCTGCTTATAATTGCATACGATTTCAGCAACAACAAGTATAATTTTGGATAGCTACTCCATGATATCTATATTTGAAATATATATTCAGTATATCGGGTTGCTTCTTGTGTCAATATACGAGCTAGAAAATCATGTTAAAAATACGAAGATATGTTGTCTTTGTGTGATTGTCACACGAACCAAGTGGTGTGATCATGTCATGTAACTTTTTTTAATTATCTGTCACGTCAATTTTGTGTGCAATTGTAACGTAAAGTTTGTTTGAAAAAATCTTGACATTATTTTGGACAAAGTTGTGTGGATAACTGACGTCAAGTTTGTGTCAACGTGTCACAACCTTAAGCGTGAATGCTTCATGACAAGTTTGTTTGAACTTGTTACAATAAGTTTGTATTAACTTGTCAAATCAAATTGTTATCAAAATGACCCGATAAATTTATGTAAGTTGTCAAGTACGTGTATCATATTCCCCATTACTGTTAAACTCTCCAATGTTTGAATTAAATTAAATGTTTACAACATATCAGCTGCTCGCTACTGTACAGCTTAGACGTTTAAAATTAAAACAAGATCACAGAAAACTTAAAATAAAATGTAGTGTCTACTAATGATAAGTAGCATTTGATTACCGTTTTGTATTGATTGATCAAATTGACCTTTTATCGCTAATTGTTAATTATAAAAAGGCACTATAATCGAAAACATGCCAACATCAAGGTATAGAAATTTAACTATTGCCCTAAATTCAACCTTCAAACAAGCGGCATGGACTTACACCTAAAAGATCATCACGCATTGACTAACCAATTTATATCACCGGCCGTTAAAAGTATGCACCAGAAACCAAAAAGCTAATTTGTATATCACGAATGTCTATAAAGACACAACGACACACTACAGCCTATCAATTTACTGTTGTTCAACAAAAAAAGCGTTTTGTAGGGAAGATAGTTTTCAAAAGATATTTCAAGAATACACAAACTGAGCAAACGCATTTTTTTTTAAATTGCAACATTAAATTCATTGATTGTATATACTAATTATATAACGTACACAATAATACTCAGTGCAAAAATGGACACAACTTAATGTTTTGTCAAATGTGTATAGTTATTTTGTTTTGTCTCTATTAAAAAATTAAAGACAGTAAGTTTTAGTATTTAATATAAAAAAAGATCACTTCCAATTATTGCCATCTCCCACTCTACTTCACTAGCCCCATAGACCGTCAGGTTTGAAAGGGGAACTTTACTTTTTAAAATATGGGGTATGCTACAGATACAGAAAAAAACCTTTTTCAATACTAGAGAGAAAACTATTTTTTCTCTACAGCTTTTTTAAAGTACATCCGCACATGCGCTTCCATTTTTTAAACATTGTGGAAAAAATATGGGTAACTATGACATCGGCGGTCATCTTGAAAAACAAACATATTAGTAGGATTTCCACCACTTTAAAAAGTATTATATTTTAAGCCCATTAAACAATGAATTCAAAATATTTTAACATATTTTGGGGTACTCATCTAGCAATATTAATTGCAGATCTTGAAAATAATTTATTATGAATTTTTAAAGTGGGGTCTGTTAAAAATATTAAATTTAAAGCCCCAAAATTACCTTACCACAATTTTTTTTACCGGCGCCTTCCCCATCAAAATGAATTTATTTTAACGGGGAATAAATGTTTGCAGTAAATATACCAGTATGTCTATTTATATTTTATAATGTGTGCCCACTATTATTTAATTCGTAAATGTTAAAACCAATAAAGAGCTAGTTTTTCCAATATGAAGACTTTTAACTACCACTTACAAATACAAATTAAAATCACGAACATAGAGATTTGACATATTACAGGCTTATTGAAAATAATTCCGTGTAGGCCTACATGTTTAATACGTTTATTTATATTGGTTTGTAAATAAGTTTGGATTCTAAGGCTTCAATCATTTTTAGAATGTTTGGATGTTAACTGTATTCGTTGTGGTACTACATTCAGATATTGTGTTTGATTTAGCACCTCATAATATTGATAAGCATTAACCCAACCCCTCTAATCTTCTAATCTTCTTAAGACAGACCAGGACATTTACCGCAATATTAGTCTACTAAATATATTGACACGTCTCAGTTTTACACCCATCTCTTGTCTCACTTTCGAGTGTCAGCAATACAAGTTGTTATTTCGTATATAGATTTGTGTTGCCTATCGATCCTAACATCCATTGGCGCAAATAAAAAAATAAATGAAATAATGTGAGTCAGATAAATCGATTCGGTAGAGCGTTGGCGATGTAGAATGGTAGTGCGTTTGACTGCTAACCCAAAATTCTCGAGGTTAGAACAGGGCTTATCCAGCTTTGATGTTAGTGAACAAAAGGCGACTTTATGTCGAGGTCCTTGAAACTGATGAACTCTACTTCCTTGCCCCAAGTGTCTTGGGAAAGAACGGAAAAAATTGATGAAAACGATTAAGCTATCAGACTTAGTAACACGATAAACTTATCAGCACTAAAAAATAAACAGGAGAGATTTATATATGTTACTGGTTTTACCATAGAAAGAACACGCTGCAGTCATTATTGGTTACTTTCGAGCCCAGGGGCGGAACTACCATACCGCCAGACCCCGCAATGCGGGGGGGGGGGGGGCGAGGACGTTTAGGGGCCCAAAATCCGACCAAAAAGCAATGACTTTGTATTCCAAAATTACGTTTTTGTGCACCTTAATTATGGTTTTGTAAAAAAATAAATTTACTGTAGTGATGTTCTACAGTAGCTAACACACGCTGTTGCATAAAAGAAAAAAAATCTACATAAGCTTTAGTGTGCAAGATAAACAAACATTTAAACCACTTCCATGACTTATTTCCCTTTTTTAAATAGTCAAATAGAAGTGCCCAGAAACTCCTTTTAATAGTTTTGTACTACGCACATTGAAAAGCAATTACTTTATTTATTTATAATTTTTTATAAAATACATACTAAAGAATGACATAGTATAAAAATGAATTTAAAAAAAAAAGTAATATAAATTTAAAAAAAAAAACATAAAAAGAAACATAACCCGAGAAACCATTACACATACAAAGCTTTCATGTTTCGTATACTTTTGACCGGCTTACACATGGTAAGCTATACAGCCGACATCAAAAGTGACACACAGATTTGCAAAACAGTCTAATGTACTTAAACACATGACGTGTTGTTGTAATTTGTTAGAATTGAAAATAAAAGTATTAAGTATTTTTTAAAACAATGTGTTATTTAAAAACTAGATTAGGCCCGAAATGAGTATCCTACGTTCGTATTTTGTGTTTATATATATATATATAGGGGGCCTCAAAAAACATTTTGCGGGGTGGCCCTTTTTTTCTAGTTCCGCCACTGTTCGAGCCACATTAGTTTTTATTGCTTATGTGCAAAGATTGAAGTCAATAATTGAGAAATATTTGTTTAATGTTTGCTTAAAGATTACTATCTGCCATACATGAGAGTAACAAATCTATTATGTGCAAATAGATGAGAAGACAATCTAGCCATTAAATGTAACAATGTTTGCAGGATTAATTATTTTACGTGAAATACATCTGATCTTTAATTAGTTGAAACTACGCAAGAATAAAATTTGATATATGTTGTTTTGTTCTTGAAATAAGGAAGTTTTTTTTTTAAATCTGTTTTTGTATATTTGGTTGCAAATTACAACAATTTCAAAAATACGTATTTTAAAAGTAATATATGTAACTATGAACATGAAAAAAACCCATTTCAAATGTAATATTTCTTCATGGTTTGAAAAAAAAAATTAGCTAAATGTAACATTAAAGAAATAAATAAAATCTAACCGGAAAAAACCAAGCATCAGTGCAGTATAATGATTCATAATGATATACATTATCATAATACATTTATTTCGTGCATTTAAAAAAAAGTATTATACAGTAAATATCACTTTTCATTTAAGTATTTTATAATAGACAAAATATAAACTATAAACTTATTATTTTATTTTAAAATATTCAATATTTACATTTCATACCCAGTAGCACTATACGTAGATTGAATAAATTAGCGATAATAAGGATAAACTATATATATATATATATATATATATATATATATATATATATATATATATATATATAAATTGTATTTTAATTACCAATAATACTTGCAAAAACTCGATAAACATGAACATACACTTTTAAATTGATATAATTTTTAAAACTTTTGTTTTAATATACAAAATGCATTTCAAAACAAAGTTATACCATGTAATAGCAAAAACCTAAAAAAATTATTAACTATTGTTCACACATAATTAGCATGTAAGATCATTATGATTATTTTACAGGAGTTACAAAATAGATTACATATATATGTGTGTACCCTGTGTCTGTATTTGTATAATATTTGTATTCTTTTATATAATTTTACAAACCCCTAGTGTGCATATTATGTTGATACTTAAACTGTTATTTTAACATGTTTATAACTAAAATAGAAAAAAATTATTACATTTGGTATTTAAAGTTTTTGAAATTATTATATTTCCTTGAAAACAAGTCACTCAACATCAGGAAACATACTTGAAGCTACACTCTCTTCATAATTAGGTCTGACATTAATGGGTTCAAAATGTGAATGCCACGTTGCATTTACAAATGGATTACCTCTCTGCGCCGCAACCATTTCATCATATGGGAGATTATAATCACCACTTCCAATCACAGAACTACTTCCAATGGTATTGTACGCACCAGTAACAGAATTTGGGTCCGTTTGGTCAACATTAACTGAGTTTAATAAAGCCCAGTTATCATCATCTTCCTCAAAAATTGTTCGCGTGGTGGAAGCTATGGTATTTACTCTGCTGAATTGTTCTGGCATTGCGAATCGTGAAATATTATTTTCCGTATGGTCTTCAGACGAATTTCCCTCGTCGCTTTTTGAAGTCGATAACATCGATGGAGAATATTCATAGCTTGAAGTGTGAACTAAAGAACTACAAAAAAACAATAAATTAATTAAAATTATTTCTGAAAAGAAAAGCAGGAACTATTGCTCCCAAACTTTCTCGTACATTCAAATATAGCAATTAGGGGCGTGGCACTTTGAGTGCAATCGTGTAATATAAATGTTTTTTTTTTCATTTTTTTAACACGTAATTTTTTATTTTTTAAATAAAATAGTAGAAATAAACCGGGAGTGATCTCCCCTAAACTTTCTCTAGATTCTAATATAACACTATGGGGGATGGCAACTCGGGATATAGACTTTTAGACATAATTTTTATTCCATTTTAATTACTCAAATTTTTAAAAATAGAATATAATCTCGTAGTAAAAAGAAATGCACACCAAGTGAACGCTAAATAAAGATGTGCATAATAGTGCGCAATCTTATTAGTACTTTATAAATTTACATGCGTTTTTTGAGAAATCGGAAATAGCGTAAATAAGTACTTCAGGTCAACGGAAATTACTCAAAATTTGACAGAAGGTAGAGAATTAGATCTTTTACTTACATATTAAATTTCATTTATCTATCTGAAATAGTACTCAAGTTATAGGCTTTTGAAAAGTTCAAAGTAGAAAAAGTACCACTTCCGGTCATCTGAAATCGCTCAAAAGTTGATACGGGTCTACGATTTTGATAACATACTTATTTATGTAATTTCATCAACCTAGCTGTAACGGTACTCAAGCAATCGTATTTACACACACACAGACACACAGACACACAGACACACAGACATACGGACAAGATTGCAAAATTATGTTTTTCCGTATCAGTGAGATGTAAAACGTCGAGATCTGCAAAAATCTCGAATTTTTTTTGCACGATTAAAAGACTTTCTGTATACTTCGTATATACGAGAAAGTAAAAAACATGAACGTAAACAATGCGTTTTAATTGAGAGGGATATTAGTACGTTATTAACAAAACATGTATTAATTTTTTTTTAAAAACAGTTACACTTCTATTTAAGTCACATTTTATTTCACAGTTCATTGTCATTGAGTCTTTAAAAAAGTAAAGATTCATCTTTAGACCTTATGATCCATTTGTCGAATGAAGTGGAGTTCATATGTTTCTTGACATCGCCATATAAAGGGATAATATGGTCAGCACTATCCCCAGCCACTATTACCTTCCCTAACACGAGTTAGGTACCCATCAGAGCTGGGTGAACTCAGGCACTAACTTGAATTTCAACTCGATACTATCGGATTAATAGTCTAGTGATCCACCGCTAGGCCACGCCGTCCCATCATCGAGTCAAACCCATGTGAAAAGTTTGAAATAAAACGGTCCAGTGGATGTTATATATTTTTGAAAACGGAAAACACCATAAAGTACTACTTCCGATCTCATAAAATTACTCCAAAGTTAACGGAACCAACAAAAAATGATAGTATACCTATGTATTGTTAACCTTTTGTGAAATTGTACTATCATCATTTTACAAACAATCGGAAATATAGTAAAATACAACTTCCGGTAATCTGAGGGCTGTCAAACATTTACAATAATTTAAGTATAAGATCTATTACTTATATATAAAAGCTCTTTTGCCTAACTCAAACAGTACTCATGTTACAGTGAGTACACGGAGATAGAGTAAACAACTTCCGGTTACCGGAAATCGTTCAAAAATTGATAGAATACTGCACATGCAATGTAATATATAGAGTTAGGAGTTTCGTCCAACTAGCTTTAGCAGCGTTCTAGTTATTTATTTTTTAGGCACCGGAAGAAATGTATGCATCACATTCTTTACAGGAAATCGCTCAAAAGTTAAAAGATACCTAAAAATATTACTAAATATATTACTAATTTATAAAATTTTGTCAACATAAATGAAATGGTATTCAAGTTATCGTGTTTACAGACACAGATAAATTTGTAAAACCGGAAAGTTTGTCAAAAGTTCTATTAAGATATCTTGCACGACTACAATCCTTTGTGTTCTATTTATGATAATGTAAGGAGGTTTAAAACGGAGAAAACTGTCCGAATTTATGTTAATTATCAAGCACGATTACAAAGTTTAGTTAAAAAAATTTAAATCTATTTTCCGGTACAATTTAGTAATAGGATACCATAATAAGAAGTTATACATTTAGCTTTACCTCATAAAGTCTGATAGTGTAGGTCTTAGTTTTGGATTTACATCAAGTGCCCGTTTTATCAAGTCAAACAAGTTGCGAGGCATACCGTCTGGAACATTTTCTAATGCAGTATCTATTTCATTCTCCTGGCAAATTAATATAAATTTAAAATTAGTTGACTGTTAATGAATTTATTATTTCTTTTATTTATATATGTTATCACAGGTTTTCTAAATTAAAATTAAAATAATGAATAAAATAAGATGTATATACTACCAATACATCGGCATGTGTTTCCATATCTCGTTGCTTTTCAAAAACCTCTATTTTATCTGCACCACGTACAGAAGTGATAGCGAAGTAGGCATCTAAAACCATAAGGGCGAAACCGTATATATCGCTTGCCTTCGATTGTATGCCCTGATCTCTCCATTCTGGCGCTGCTCTAAAATATATATCGCTAAAAATATAAGCGTCAGCTTTATCAGACGATGTATTAAAATTTCGGTAATTTGACACCAATTCAGCCATTCAATGTTCAGAAAAAATTTACTCTAACTGGATTTGATGTGTATTTCACAACGCCATATTGATTGTTAAGGGACGGAGTGGTCTAGCGGTAGAGAGCTGGACTGATAACCCGTAAGTCTCGAGCTCTTATCCGGGTTCAAGTCAGTAGACTCTCTGAGTCTACCAACACTAATGGGTACCTAACTCTTGTTAGGAAAAGTAAAGGCGTCTGTGCATAGTGCTGACCACACTATCTCTTCATATGGGTTTGAAAAAAAAAAAAAAAAAAAAAAAAAAAAAAAAAAAAAAAAAAAGAAGGTTTGAAAGGGAACTTTTTTTTACTTTCATATTGATTGTGGGGTTGTATGGAATATACACAACGACTATTTATCAGATAAAAAATTGAAGAAAAACTATAAATTCTAAATTCTAAATTCGTATATCATACTACAACTTCATTTATATTATTGCTTATGTAATTTTGTTTTATCTTTTAAAATATCGCTTAAGTTTATACACTTTCGTCTCACAAAGATATAAAAATTTAAAGAAATCTAGAAATTTTTTTCTAAATTTCCAGTTTAAATGGCATTTATTAATCAAAAGATACTAAAGCAACCATTATCTGTTATGTATAAAAGTGTGTGTTTTGATTTGTTAAAAGATACTTATTGATGGATTTAATGCCCATTTTCTAATACCTTGTCTTTATTAGTTGGATATTCTATCTTTCTGTCTCAAACGTGTATATATATATATATATATATATATATATATATATATATATATATATATATATATATACATGTGTGTGTCTTAATTATTTCAAATAGTTTTCTTAATACACAATTCAAATATTGCACGATTTGGTAAATCTTCTCTTTGTTCGAAATTACTAAAAATTTAACAGAAGGTAGAGAATTAGATCTTTTACTTACATGTGAAATTTCATTTATCTCTCTGACATACTATTCAAGTTATAGGCCTTTTAAAAATTCAAAGTAGGAAAAGTACCACTTTCGGTTATCGGAAATCGCTCAAAAGTTGATACAGATCTACGATTTTGATAAAATACTTGTATATGAAATTTCATCAACCTAGCTGTAACGGTACTCAAGTAATCGTGTTTACACACACACAGACACACAGACACCCAGACATACGGACAGGATTGCAAAGCCCAGTTTTTCAGAATGGATTACGCATAAAACCTCTTTATTTTGATAAATCTGGATTGATAATTTTTTGCCCGATTAAAATAAGTCATCTATACTTCGGATGTGATGAAGGACTGAGGTGTAATACGGTGAAAATTGTTAAAATTTCAAGAGATTTTTTTGCACGATTACAATACTTTCTCTATACTTCGTATATACGAGAACGTAAGAAGACACGTAAATAAAGAAACTATTTTGTGAATGTGATTCTATGATTATATACATTGCTTCAAAATAAAACAAACCAAAACGTCAATATACCTTCTGTAGCACACTGTTTTAGATGGAATTTTTGTCACAATTTGACATTGATTTTTTCCAAGGTAATTTAGATACGCCAAAGACACCGGTCTAATCTGAATAACATGAAAGATTTGTGTTGCTTCAAAGAAATCATTTTTAAATAATATGTATTGAAATTATGAAGTATTACCCTTGAAAATAGTTCGAATACAATAAATGTTAAAACTTACTTTTGTTCCTGAATCATCGCTAAGCTCAACAAACAACTGCGATGCCCTGATGTCTCCAAGTACAAAATTTTCTGCGTGAAGCTTTTCAAGCATTGCGGCTGCTTTCAGCAAAAAATTATTACAAACCTCACTGCTACCTCCAAACTCTTTGTTTAATAATATCTCGAGCAAATTCCCTTTTAGATTGTATGCAATATTGACATCCTGCTCATAAATAATAGTTCATTATATAAATACAATCAGATGCATATTCGAAACTATTTCTAATATACCATAATATACCATAATCTTGGTGAATTTAAAATCTAAACATAATACATATATAAATATAAAGCTTTTAAACATGATTTTTTCATTGCATCTTTTAACTTTGTATTTCGCCATTGTTATCAATCGAAACAATGTGCAAAATACTTAAAATTATACAATGTACAACAACATATGATTACAAAGTATAACCTTTACTTACAATCATATACCGTTGTGGATTTATCTGTCGAATGACTAGTGAAGGGATAATCATGTCCAATGCTCCAGTTCTATGTTGCTCTAAAAACTCCTTGGAAAACTTCCGGTAACAAGTCTGGCGCACAACAAATGCTTTTCCCTGTTCAATCAAGACCATATGTTTGATCAACTGCTTTAAACAGAAACGGCTAAATATGTAATATGTAATATGTGTAATTTTTAATGATAGTAGATATGTATTGTGTTAAATCTAATAAGACATGTTTACACACGTACACGAAAATATATACTTATAAATAACCATTAATTTCTATGTGCATTAAAAAATGAACTATTGTTTTAGTATTACACAATTACACAATTTAGAATTACACAATTCTAGACTATTAGATTATTAAAAGCAAACTCTTAAATAATAAATGTTGTTGCTGTTACAAGTTAACAAGTTAAATATGTTTTTAATTACCACTCTACATAGATACAGTTTTTCTGACATCTTCCTTGAATACTTTAGTGGTAGCGGTCGTACACATGGAACTAAACAGAAAATGTATTATATATATTAACGTAATTGAATATCCATTTGAATTATTAACAATGTGCCTCTAACAATTGCACATGAAAACAAATAATAAAAAGACAATCACGATTTTGTAATGGATACACAATGAGCGATTAAACTAGTTAACACGCTTAAATTTGTGTAAATGTTTATTTTTTACATAAATAACTTGCATATGTCATTATCCTTTTTTCCATTCGCTAGAACACGTGTCAATGTAGAAGTCTCTCTTCTTTTTTTTTTTTTAAAGTAAGTTTGTGCTTATTATGAATTGTTTTTCAAATATGTTGCGTTGAACTTTAAAAACAAATGAATTTAAAAAATCGCTACTTACGGACATTATTTTGGCGAACCTGCAAAGAATAATTAGAGCTGGTTTAATAAAGCATAAACATGTTTTTAAAAGAATGTAAGAATTTAGAATTATTATTTTTAATATTTACTTGTTTGCAGTTGGTCGCTGGTTGTCTATCGCCATTTTGGAGATTGGGATAACAAAATGCACGCTGAAGTGATTGCTGTTTAATTTCTATTCATAACGAGAAAGAAATACCGTTTAATATTGGGTATCAATATTGTGCGTATCATTTCCCACACAATGTTTAACATAACTATTTAAATATCGGTTTTAAATATTAAATAGTTTTCTTATCATTTTCTTTAAACAATTACTTTTACGTTTAAAGTGTAATCTTAGCTTACAGCTGATTCCAGATAATCAAAGTATTATGTATTTTGTACTTTAGTGCACCTTTACAACTTAAATGAAGCTAACTTAAATACAAATGTATCAAGAGACTTTTGGTTTGCAAAAGTTCTTTCACATTTACCGATAGTAGCCCTTTATTTGGACAGTTACCTATAATCAGCTTTTTTATCTCTTCAATCACATCATACATTGTTGGGCGATCATTCGGATCAAAAGCCGTGCATTTAGAAATGAACTTGTATTGCTTGTCAGTAAAGCAAGGCTCGTGATGCAATCGAATATTAAAGCTGCAGATCTGTCGTTGAACCAAAAATAGATTAAAACATAATTTTATTTTAATTTTTATTTATAAATGCATTTCTATTTTAGAAATTATGTACATGATACTAATAACATTAGATTAAATATTTTTGACTTTAACTAGTAAAGGTATTTTGTAAATGTATTTTGGTCCCAAATAATGTATCATTCTTTTTTAAATACCATATTTTTTTTTTAATATTGATCAACAAAATACCTCCAAAACACAATTTGTATCGTCCAACTTTAAGTTAGAGTAAGGCAGGGCTCCGTGGGTTAAAATCTCATAAGCCAGATGCCCAAACATCCAAACATCAGAAGCTTTGGAAAACTTGGATCTTCTGTGGGATTCTGGTGAAGTCCATCTCACTGGCAGGTAGCTCTTCAATTCTATTGTTATTAAGTTACTTGTAAAGTTTATTGTTTTTAAAATAAAATAAAAAACTACATACATATTTCAAATATCCTTTCACTTTTTTGAAAAATGCATGTTAAAAAAACAAGTTAATAATGGTTTAAAAACTATATTGACGACCGTATAAAAAAACAATTTAATTAACATGATTATACATAAAATACAAAACTAATCATAAATTAAACATTAAACATGATCAATTCAAATAGTATTACCGTCATTACAACGACACATTGTCAGTACACACAGACAAGTGAAGATGACAAATAACACTAAAAAATAGTGTACCAGTATTTCAAAGAAAATTATCTAGATTAAATATTTTTTTTTTAAATCTTGATATTAACTATTATTCTTTTTACTTTCTCGTATATACGAAGTATAGAGAAAGTCTGGTAATCGTGCAAAAAAAAAAAATCGAGATTTTTACAAATCTCGACGTTTTACACCTCACTGATACGGAAAAACATATTTTTGCAATCTTGTCCGTATGTCTGTGTGTCTGTCTGTCTGTGTGTGTATGTGTATGTCCGTGTGTAAACACTATTACTTGAGTACCGTTACAGCTAGGTTGATGAAATGTCATATATAAGTATTTTATCAAAATCGTAGAAACGTATTAACTTTTGAGCGATTTCCGATAACCGGAAGTGGTACATTTCCTACTTTGAATTTTTCAAAAGCCTATAACTTGAGTACTATTTCAGATAGATAAATAAAATTTCACATGTTAGTATACGATCTAATTCTCTACCTTCTGTTAAATTTTAAGTAATTTCCGTTGAACGGAAGTAGTAATTTACGCTACTTCCGATTTCTCAAAAAACTAATGTAAATTTTTAAAGTACTAATAATAGTGCGCACTATTATGCACTTTTTTATTTGGCGTTCACTTGGTGTGCAATCCTTTTGTCTACGAGATTTTATTCTATTTTTAATACTTTAAGTATTTAAAATGGATTAAAAATCATGTCTATAGCCCGAGTTCCCATCCCCTGTTTTTTTTTATATAAGAATATTCGAGAAAGTTTAGGGGAGATCACTCCAGCTTCGATATTACCACCTTGAGCAATTACCCATCGTACAGTTATGGATAAGTTAGGACTAGGGTTAGGTTAGGGTTAAGGCTAGTTTTAGAGTTAAATGCTGATTTAGAGTTGGAGTTAGGGGTTTTGTTAGGGTTAGCTGTAGGCTTGGAGTTTGGGGTTAAGATCAGGGGTCTTCAGCATCTGTGGGGGGGGGGGGGGAATTGGACGGGGTGGTAATGTCCTAGACCCGAAGCTGACACATTTCATTATCATCAATAGAACTAGACTTGCCCAAAACATGAAAAACCAAACGTTTTTTGTGATAAATGAAAATAGAGAATTGAGCAAGATATTATTTTCAACTAGAGGCTTCTGAAAACACAGTTTTCAATAAAAGTTATTGACTATGGTTATAGGAAATTGACAATAGATGTTGGTTGAAATGAAGATTCTTATGATTTTAGGCAATTAAATCCATGTTTCATACATTGATGATTTGTTTTCAAGATAATGATTTGGATTAAAAAAAGCCATTGATACCTATATTTGACAAGAATTCAACGCTGGCTACAATGCAAAACCAAGCTTGAATATAGGCAAATGTTAGCGAGAGCTCAGATTTAGGGATTACATCAAAGAGATATCACCTCAAGACCTGTTCGTTGAGGAAAGAATTTCACTTCAACCCCACCAGAAGTTGATAAATCAAAGGAAGAAAAACGCAGGAGTTATGCACAATGTGTAACAGAAAAGATTGAGAAAAGAGCGGACAATATGTATTATATCTGCCATGTTCGTGTATGTTATATAACATCACGTAACCGCTTCCATAAGCTCCATTCATAGATGACTATACACTCATAAAGGACATAAATGTGTTCTCAATACTGCTATTTTCAATTTCTAATATACCAGAACAACTAACATACGTTAGATCAATTTTAGAATAAACATATTGACATAACTCACAACGTAACCTCTTTTCGATAACTTTCCTTTGAGGACCGTAGGGACACATATGTCCCGTGCTGTATCTCAAAAACTATTTAAGATATCGGAAAACCATTAACATTTTTAAATCTACGTGTCATTTTACTACTAAATGTGTGCACATATATTTGAAATTATGCCTGTAATCCTGGTGGTCCTGAAAGGGTTAAGACCACAGTTTTTCTTTTACGTATTTATTTCAAATAGTAAATCAATTTCAAATGTATGATTCCACCTGTGAGATAATCAATTAAAATGAAAGTATAGATAATATTATAAATATTTACTTACCTGTAGTTATTACTGATTCCTGTTTAATAGCATGAGCTAAATGGAAACTAGCTAACTTTACTTTCTCTGATTTTAGCAATAAAACACTGGCAGCAGTAATGTTTCTATGAATTATGCCCGTTGAATGACAATATGCCAAGGCTTCACCCACATTAAGTAACATTGACATGAGCATAAAGGGTCTACAATAGCTGCTGTTCTTGTTTTTGTTTACCAAATATTCCTTTAATTAAAAAAAAATGTAGAAATTAATATTACAGTAATAAAAAAAGAACACTATTTAGTATTTTTTTTAAAAAGTTGTTGCTTTAAGTAAATAATTTATTATTTATTTAACGCTTATATATAATTGTTAAACTGCGAAAGAGTATGCTTAGGCATTCCATATAATTTCTTTATCAGTATCTGTAAATCGTATTTTTATTCACAGACTAAGAAGTCCATTTAAAATACTAAGTTTCCTAAACGTGACATGGGAAGGCCGTCGATTTGCGATATGTTACTAGTTGTTTTTTATTTACATGTGCAGGATAATGCTTTCAATGATAAGGGCAAGAATTCCAAAAAAATATATTTTATGACACATTATTGTTTTAAATTTTTTTGACCACGGAATGCATAATGTTGGTCCTGCTTCTAAAACTCAGTATGGAAAAAATTTAGATAAGGTTTACACAAAAACAAAACTAAATATATTTTAATACATATTGCAAATATTAAGTAATGCAACACTGAAACAGAATTTACTCACTCCTCTTTACAACAATTTTATAGAATACTACAGCTTATATTCGACAACCAAGCATGACCGTCGAACGCACAAACCACGATTCTACTCAGTACTACAACAATTTTGACATTTCTAAAAATTTTACCGAAGCCATATATAAGAGAGAATCCTATTTCATTTCCAATAGAAACGATAGGTAGGATTTACATTGTGTTTGATGTATGCATCCAATTAGCAGAATAAATTGTAAAACTTTTAGGAAAAAAGAAACGGAGGTGAAAAAAAAAAAGGGTGTAATTAACATAGCACATGGAACTGCTACATAGAATCTAACGTAGTGTAAAATAATTATAAACCAAAGCTAATAATTTCATGTACTAGCATATATGCATATTTTCTAATTAAAAAAAGATTCTTTTGATTTATCTTATCTACAAAACAGCATACTAAGTAGTTTATAACTTATTTTTTTTACTCTCCTGTAATCGGAGTTTTTTAAACGAGCAAAAATTAAAATCTTGAATTTTTACTTTGTTTCTATTTGTTTGTGTGTGTGTACGTTTATGTGTGTGTGTATGTGTGTGTGTGTGTGTGTGATTACAGACGAAACTGCAAAACAAAGATTTTTTTTACGAATTCAGAAGGATGTAAAACGTCACAATTTGTCAAAATCTCGATTTAGATCTTTTGAAAAATTACAATTCATTCTTCATCTTCAGTATACAATAAAGTAGTGACAAGAAAACGGCAAATATTTTCGCAATATATTTTAGCTACTCATCACAATTACAGTACTTCATGTATACTCTGTAACGACAAAGTAAAAATACGTTATCCCATATATTTCACAAATATATATATATATATATATATATATATATATATATATATATATATATATATATATATATATATATATATATATATATATACATAAGTATTGAATGTCGTTTCATTCGATAGAAGGACTTTGTAGCATACAGGCTTCGGGTAAAATGTGTACCTAATAACATTTGGTGGTATACAAATAGAATATATATATATATATATATATATATATATATATATATATATATATATATATATATATACATATATATATATGTGTGTGTGTGTATGTATACATACTTGTAATGTAGTTTTCTCAAGGTTATTGAATCTACAGTCCTCTAGAATGAAAAACTGTGGAAGTACGTCAATTTGCCAAGCCAACAAAGTAATGATGTTTGGGTGATCAAGTTTCCTAAGCTTGTCAATTTGATTCTTGTTTAGCAGGGCGCCAGAATCAATAGGCTTTGACTTGTCAAAATTTCCATGCGCTATTTTGTCAAGGATATTTATATAGATCAATGCAGGATAGCCATAGTATTTACCAGAGATAGATCTCCAACCATTTTCCATATTTTTCTCCAACTGTAAATTTTAAATTATAAATATTATATTTTATCTAAAAACAAACAACACACATTTTAAAATGCAATAACATTGTCAGTTTAATTAATTATTATTCAATAGTTTAATTTAGTACATACTAGTTTAAATTTGTCAGCAATATACAGCACTGGATACAAAATGTGATTCAGCTGATAAACATATTGTTCAAGTATTTTTTCGCTGTTATTGCCAAAGAACAGAAAATTAGCTGTAACAATCTGCCTTAGGCGTGGAGCTGGATCAAATATCAAAGGCATCAAGCAAGAAAAATCCTGAGAAAATGTTTAAATTTTGTAGTTTTTATAAATAAATGTAAAACGTTTTGTAAAGTTAAAATGTTTAAGCTTTATACAATCTTAACTAGCTTTAAAATATTTTATTGATCTATCTATCTATCTATATATATATATATATATATATATATATATATATATATATATATATACATATATATATATATATATATATATATATATACATATATATATATATATATATATATATATATATATATATATATATGTATAATTACCTCTTCATTTTTAACTAGTCTGTAGAGATCACACATACTTTTTATTATGTTTACAACTTCTAAATAAAGAACTGAGATATCTGTGTGTGAATGTTCACCTGGAAAATTAAAAAAAATATCATTCCAGTAATTAAAAAGCAAAGCTCTATTGCAAAATAATCAAAGATTTAAAAGCTTTTTTTTTTTTCAATAATTTAAACTTATTGTGTATTCAATCACTTAAACGAAAATGTACTTACGAACGAGAAATCCTAAAAAGTGTCCAAGTCCACGAAATATTAAATCAATACACAAACTTGTAGGCCTATTGTCATCAAAATATTTTTTAGATCTTTTCTGCAAGGCCGTCACATAAAACTGTAGAAATTTTAACTCCAGACATTCCGAAACTTTGTTTATAAAAATCTAAAAAAAGAAAACAATTTTGCTTTATAAAGTTTGTTTAATTATAGTAAACGACCCAAATTAAAAAATAAAACCCTCCCCTACCCTCACTAAATTTTCCAAATCTTTCTACACTAAAGTAGAACATAATTGAACATTGAAGCAAAAAACATGTAAAAAGAAAAACAATTTCTTCTTTACCTAAATATAT
Organism: Physella acuta; assembly: GCF_028476545.2. Classification (NCBI taxonomy): domain Eukaryota; kingdom Metazoa; phylum Mollusca; class Gastropoda; family Physidae; genus Physella; species Physella acuta. The sequence continues at coordinate 213,125 of NW_026731997.1, forward strand.
ATAGCTTAATGGGGTCTAGTTGATTGAAGGGTAACCGTGTGAAATATTTTTTTAAATATGTAAACTCAGTATAGTGAAACAAAATTGTAAAACATATCATTACTTCTTTGTGATTTTTTAAATGAAAATATCATTATAAATCATATTTGTAATGTAGAATATATTTTAATTATGATTTTATTCTAAGTTTAGGATTTCTATTTTGTTATTCGTGTGCGATGTTTTTAAACTGGTGCAAAAAGTAATACAATTATTTCGATTTTTTTTTAAATGACGCAATTAAAATCCAAAATCTTTTCACACAATTTTAATTACCAACTATAAAATAGATTTCACTGACCCATATTTCCGTACATAAATATATTCCTCACAAAAGAAAAACAAATGCAAACACAAACGCAAACGCAAACACAATCTCTTAATCATATGGCTTTATCAAACACACGGCCTTGTATTCCAAAAATAATGCTTTCACGGACGTCCGCGAAAATTGCATTCACATTTTTTATTAAAATGTTTTACCTTATTTAAACAGCTCATTATAACGAGAAAATGATGAGGTTCACTTTTTTTTAGTAACTCCGACATTTTCTTTGGTAACTGTTTAGTAGTAAGATTCCACGAAGAGAAGTCCTTTAGAGTCTGCAGCAAATCTTGTAACGGGACCATAAAAAATATTTCCAACATGGATTGATACGGGCTTGTGCTTTCAAAGTGTCGATACGATGTCAAGATCGAACTGTGAACATTTAAAATTTGGTATTCTTAATGAGAAAGAAGAAAATTACATTCTAACTACAAGTTTAAATTTAGTTATTAAAAAATTATTAGTATGTATTTTATAGACATTTTCATAAGGAGATATGTGACGTTTTTTTTCTTTTTTTTTTACAATTTACAATAATGAGAAAGAAGAAAACTACCTTCTAACTAGAAGTATAAATTTAGTTACTAAAGAATAATTGTCATCTATTTTATAGACATTTTCTAAAGGGGATTTGTGCCGTTATTTTCGTTTTTTATATTTCAATTTAATATCTACAGCCTTTTGAAAGCTATAACCATGTTTGGCACGTGAAATGTAGTACTAAACAGCAAAAACAAAGGCTGTTTTATTTATGCACTGATATCAATCAAATTTAAACTGCTTATATTTCAGTATATATTAAAACTTTGTCACGACTACTTTTTGAACCAGCTAAAAGTAAGAATTTTATAAGGTCTAAAAAATCGTACCATTTTTAGTATTCAAAGTTTCAAAATGTGCATGTTATTTTCCGTATACTTTTTTCAATAAAAGCTATCACAATTCCATCGTGAAAAAAGTTTTTTTTTTTTTTGCATGAAGAACAATTACCGAAAATATGGTGGGCATTGTTTAATAAATAAAAAGTAGTATGATTGTTAGTGTTAAAAACTGAGAAAACGGCCTAATGTAACGAAAAGAAGGTCTCCAAATACTGCAAAGCCGATTGTAAGCTATGGGTGTTTCCGAGATAATGGAAATAAGATTATCAAATATATGAGAACTTTAGCTGTCCAATGATGCTAAATACAATATGATGACGGATATAAAACTTTTCATAGAGAACTTGTAAATTTTGGATAATTTGATTATTTTTTTCATTAATAGGGTAATAAAAATGATATTTTAGACACGTACGACTTTGTTTTTCTTATTAAAAATGCTATTTTTTTTTAAATACGAAAACGGACACATTATCCAAAAGTGCAAGAAACCCATTACTTCGAAAAACCAGAAATTTGGTGATTTTTTACGGGGCGTATCCCCTTATCGCACTACGTATTTTTTCTTTATTTTTCTGGCAAATCTAAGAACTCGACTTTCAACAACATCTAAAGCAGTGAATTCGTTTTAACTTTCGAGATACTTCAGAAAAAAAGTTTTTATTTCAAATCTAAATAGATATTAAAAAGTAAAGAAAATTCTTTAAACCAAGCAATCCTTTGGGCAGAAGAAGTAGAGGTTGATTAGTTTGTTGACCTCGGCATACGAAGTGATAGTTAGGTTAGAATGAAGCCCAGCATTCTATATTTTCCCTATTGTGCGTCAGGTACCCACATTTAGATATTAAGACTATAAATTAAACATAGTTACCTCGCTTCATTATAAAAAGACTGGCACAGTTTAGCAGCATCACTGTTTGTGCATGCCATTGCCATCCGACTTAAAAGCATTGCAACTACTATACTGTGATTTTGAATCCTACTTATTTTGATGGCTTCCTGGGACTGCTCATATCTGCTTATTTTGAATAATGATATAAAAAGTATGAATAAAATTAAAAACGCAGAGCCAATTATTTAGTGCATAAATTATGTGTGAGTAATAGCCAAAATGGTATACAAAAAGGTAATAATAGTGATATATAAAATAGTGATAGATAATTTGGTAGAAAATATGAAAATAAAAGAAAATGCACCTTTCTCTTAGAATCGTCTGCAGCAACATTGTTAGCAAAGTACCCTTTGGGAAAAAAATGTATAAGTCAATATTTTTAATATATGTAATGGTGTGTTGCAACGGCGTCATTAGGTTTGTATTCACCTGGTAACATATTTTTCCCCTATTGTTTTTATATATTTTACTGGATACAACATTGTTTTGACGGTACATTTTATGATTGTTTTGATTATCTGTTATCCCCAAAACTGTTTCAACCGGACAGAGCTCCCCCCTCCCCCAGCAACACCCAGTCCTGTGATTGTAGTGTTGAAAAAGTTTATAAGCGCATAACCATTAAACAAAATAATATAATCACAATATGCTACCACTTTATTAAACTAATTTTTTTCTGTTTGGTAAATCGACGTAGCAAATATAAAATGAAGTGCAAATAAAACACTTGATTTTAAAAAGTTTCTATGTAGACTTGTCTACATTAAAATGCTCACCAATGATTGTACATCAAAAGGACTGTTAAAGAACTCTTCCTTAAGCATTAGAATTTCCGCAAATGATTTTGCTTGTGATTTTAAAAATACATTTTCACACATAGATATATGCACTAGACTTGAAATACAGCTCTTTGCATACAGTTTTGGAATAATCTGAAAACAAACGATTAAATATAGCATTTTCAGGTAATTTATTTTTCTTAAAACTATATATATATATATATATATATATATATATATATATATATATATATATATATATATATATATATATATATATTTATATTTATATATTTATATATTTATATATTTATATATTTATATATTTATATATTTATATATTTATATATTTATATATTTATATATTTATATATTTATATATTTATATATTTATATATTTATATATTTATATATTTATATATTTATATATTTATATATTTATATATTTATATATTTATATATTTATATATTTATATATTTATATATATATATTTATTTATATATATATTTATATATATATATATATATATATATATATATATATATATATATATGTATATAATTTTTTAGTTATGTTAATACCTTTCTTGAGAGAATATATATATTTATATCAAGACTGTTCTTCTGTAAAACCATTTGGTCTACACCTTTTTTCAGCTCCTCAAATGTTGCGAATGTTCCGTCTAAAATAATATTGAATTTTAAGAATAGAAATCAATATCGTATAGCAGTTTTTGTTTTTGTTTTTTGCTTTTGTAAATTTACATACCCTGCTTCAGATGAAAGATTTATATTTTTAGAAACCAAACTTTCACATAAAATGTATGTCTGATTGTGGTTGTGACATAAGCACAGTAATAGAATGCATCTCAAATTAGAAATTATTTTGTTTCCAATACTAAATTCTTAAGAAGATGATAAAATTATCTTTGTATTCAAAATACGTATCTAGAAATGGCGTAAACTATCTTATGTTTTTATAAATAGCATGTGAACGAATAAACATAGTATTTACAGAAGGCTACCGATGCCTTATATTATAAAATAAACATAAAGTTACGGTTAAAGTTTGATATTAATATAACAAAATATACCGTGAAACTTTTGTTTTTTTACATATATTTCGAGCAGCAAATTTATTTTTTAAAATCACTAATTATTAACGTCATTTTAACTGAAAATTTATATCTAATTCCCTAAACAATAATTTACGAAACCCCGCTACGTATTGGTCAAATAATATGTAGTAGGAGGCAGCATTTATTGAACACAGTTCTAAACATCAAACAGAAAAAAGTGAGTAAAGATTTTTTATAAGATTTACATCGATTGGCCATGTACAAAGACTATCGTAAAACAATTTAGTACAAAATACTTCAGCTTTAATGCATTAGTTGCAAACCTACAGCTATTTTTTTTGAATTCGGATATGTTGTCTGACATACAACATAATATAATCCTTAACAAAAAGGAATTTGCTGATTTTTTTTTTAAATTAAAAGGAACAGTGAGTAAACGAAATAGTTATAAATATAATAAAGGCTAATGATTATAAAATCTATAATAATAGTTTCGCTGTCTGTCTATCTATCTATCTATCTATCTATCTATCTATCTATCTGTCTGACAAGAACGCTCTAGAGAAAACACAAGCAATTTAAAAACATGCACAGTAATTCGAAAAACGAAATATGACGTCGACACATTTAGCGTAGAGTAGAACATAATCTCAAACCAGAGAGTGCACACAGTAATGTAATGACGTCATTGATTCTAGCGTAAACATTGAAAAAAAGGAAATGTTGTCTAATCTAAATGGTTTGCGTGAAGAGTTTCTTGCATACAATTCTTCGGGTAGGGGCGAAGCCCCACCCCCCGCGTAAGAACGTCTGAGCCCCCCCCCCCCCCCCCTCCCCAACTCAAAAGAAATTTCCTCATCGATACTCTATAATAAAATTACCGCCTAATTAATGTGTCTAATCTAAAAAGTGGTTTTCTTGCTATGGGACGGTAGACATGTTTTTTTTTGGGGGGTGGGGGGGGGGGGGGGTGGGGGGGGGGGGGGGTTGTGGGGGGGTGGGGTGGGGAGGGGGGGTGGGGGTGGTGTGTGGGGGGGGGTGGGTTGGTTTCAGTGTTTCTTTCAGACTTTTTCCTCCCCGGAGAGGGGAGGGGTACTTGAAATTTTCGGGGGCGGGGGTAGAATTTTCTGGGAGGGGGCGGACACTGGAAAAAGTATATAATTATGTTTCGTTGAATGGGACGGTAGACATGTTTTTTTTTTGGGGTGGGGGGTGGTGGAGGGGTGGGGTGGGGGGTGGGGGTGGTGTGTGGGGGGGTGGGGGGTGGTGTGTGGGGGGTGGTGTGTGGGGGGTGGGTTGGTTTCAGTATTTCTTTCAGACTTTTTCCTCCCCAGAGAGGGGTGGGGGTACTTGAAATTTTCGGGGGCGGGGGTAGAATTTTCTGGGAGGGGGCGGACACTGGAAAAAGTATATAATTATATTTCGTTGAATGGGACGGTAGACATGTTTTTTTTTGGGGGGGTGAGGGGTGGGGGGGCGGTGTGTGGAGGGGGTGGTGTGTGGGGGTGAGGGGTGGGGGTGGTGTGTGGTGGGGGGTGGGGGTGGGGGTGGGGTGGGGGTGGTGTGTGGGGGGGGGTGGGTTGGTTTTAGTTTAGAGAAAAGAGACAGCACTATCAGCCTAGCGCCCGTTGTACCCTTCCTCAACGGGCCAATTTTCTCGTATATTAATAAATAAGGAGCCAATTTGTTTTAAGATTAATTATTAATTTTCTAGGATCATATAAATGTACTTGTAAGAGGGACCATTTACAAGTACATCACAGTTGCTACAATGTTGTTTAAATAGATTGACCAAACCATATATAATCATAAATCTAAACAAAGATAAGAAAAATGAAATTCGTCAACACACATATAATAATACGAAATTAACGATACGTATACAAACGCTTTATATTTTGAATAGATATTATGTTTACATGAAACAAGAATAATTGTATAATGTGTAATATCTTTTTTCGTTTGCTATAAGCGTTTATGAAATGTATAGAAAGTCAAACACTATAGTTCTATGCAAAACAAAAACCTAATCTGGTGTTTTTATATGTTTTTCAAAATACGCATTAAATCTGTACAACGATACTATAAAAAATGTAGGCCTACACGATGTGATACTCAGCTTTTCCAATAAGATGCTCAAGGAAACGATTTTAAATAATATTATAGTACTATTTATTCAGCAAGTGAAATACTTACATTTTAATAAGTTCTTGCAACCCTCTGGTGTAGCCAAATTTCTTGCAAATAGCAATGTGTTCGTATTTCCAAAATAATCCGGATAAGCAAGAAATTGACCTGAGCTATTTTGTAATTTTAAAGATTCTTTTTTCTTAAATCTTTCCAACTCAGCAAATAAACTTTCATCGGATGATTTTTTACTGTCCTGAGTTGTATCAGGACATTCTTCTTCTTGTTTGACGAAATTGTCTGAATTAATGCTTGTATTAGGAGAAGCAGTCGATCCATCAAATTTATTACTTTTTATTTTAACAACAAAATCTGAAATGTTTTCATCAGTTGTTATATTCATGCACGTGAAGCTAGAAAAGAAATTATCAAACTTTTCCTGATGTTTTTCATCCAGGGTTGTTGATAGTCCTTTTATTTGAACACAAATGATCTTTTGGTGTTTTAAAACATCTTTATTTGTTATCTAAAAATAAAGTGTAGCTCTTAGGTTTCTGAAAGTACAGTTGCTAAATACAATTTTAAAAATTTAGTTGCACTACTACTTTAAAATTTAATCACTATAATATACTTAGATTACGCCATGTATAAATTGAAACATTGATAGCTTAGAGGAAAAGAAAAATATATTTATTTTTAATAACATATAGCTGAATATTTTTATTTTTTTTACTCGGAGTATACTATTAACCGCAAAAGTAAACTTAGCAAATAATGTTTGCTTTGCCATTATTAAAGTGCTGTTAAAAAAGCTATTGCATTTGTTTAAACATTTAATTTTTACTTTCTCGTTTATACGAAGTATAGAGAAAGTCTTGTAATCGTGCAAAAAAAAAATGAGATTTTTGCAAATCTCGAATTTTTACACCTCACTGATACGGAAACACATAATTTTGCAATCTTGTCCGTATGTCTGTGTGTGTGTCTGTCTGTCTGTCTGTGTGTAAACACGATTACTTGAGTACCGTTACAGCTAGGTTGATGAAAAGTCATATATAAGTATTTTATCAAAATCGTAGATCTGTGTCAACTTTTGAGCGATTTCCGATAACCGGAAGTGGTACTTTTTCTACTTTGAATTTTTCAAAAGCCTATAATTTGAGTACTATTTCAGATAGATAAATGAAATTTCACAGGTAAGTAAAAGATCTAATTTTCTACCTTCTATCAAATTTTGAGTAATTTCCGTTTACCGGAAGTACTAATTTACGCTATTTCCGATTTTTCAAAAACGCATGTAAATTTATAAAGTACTAATAATATTGCGCACTATTATACACATCTTTATTCGGCGTTCGCTTGGTGCGCAGTTGTTTTTTTATGAGATTCTATTCTATTTTTAAAAGTTTAAGTATTTAAAATGGATTAAAAATAATCATAACTATATCCCCAGTTACCATCCCCTGTTGTTTTATATAAGAATATTCGAGAAAGTTTAGGGGAGATCACTACCGGTTTATTTTTTTATTTAACACGGAGCGCATGATAAATCCAAAAACAGAATTTCAGCTTATAAGTTTTTCTGGAAATACTCATTGTGTATTTATTTATTTTTTTAAACTCGCTTTTGAAAAAAAAAAACGTTTAAACAAATAATTGTAAGTGTTATAAGATTGTATAAGTAAACATTAGCAGATATATGTTATTATAGTTTTATGAACTGTATTGCAGTGTAACCTAAGCTAAATAAACACTTCCTTGTCAGCAAACATAGACTAACTTTATGCTCGAGTGCTTACGGTTAAACTTCCTAGTAGTATTCATGATCTCACGATTTGTTATGTAAGAAAAACATTACAGTCAGATGTTTAAATAACGTAATCCGAATCCATGCTCATTTAAATTGTAGACCAAGGCATATGTTGATAAATCCCTATGACACACAATGGTATTTAGTAAATATTCCCGAGTTGTGATACAAGTTATTGAGGGTTAACTCAGATGCAATGTTTTGAGTACCGAATACAAGAGCAAATATAAGTTACCTTCTGCCATAAACTGGGACATTTTAGTAGTACTGTTAGTTTTGAATTTTTAAAATTATCCTTGAATTGCTTAAAGAAAGGGCCGTCTGTAAGAAAAATAAAAAATGTAAACACTTGTTATTAGTTTAGGTATGTATTTTTAATTGATCAGTAGTAAGACTGTACTTAATCATTTCTGAGCACAATCCTAATATGTAAAACACCATGTGCACACTTCTCTCTCTCTGTCCGCAAAATATTGTCACAGTCTATCATATCAGTATCTTCAGATTGAGATCTTTAGATTTACTTATCGATACGTAATTTATGAAATTTATACAATTTCCTCGGCCTAAACTAATACAAATTACTTTAAAAAACAACATAGATACCACTGAAAAGCCGGGGTTTTAACGGAACCATTTAAGTCTTTTAATCATTGTGCATTTAATATGGTGTTGTGTTGACTAATTGTGTATAAAATTTGGTTTTATTTTTTCTAATAGGTACTAGTAGCCTATGTTATTTTAAATAAGTCGGACTTTTAGCTATTTAGTTATTTCTTTGCTTTGACACTAATATCCTTATACCTGTAATAAAGCACATTGCGTTTTGACGAATAACTATTTTATGAAATATTCTTCTAAAAATGTATAACATTAAAAATATATAGACCTATAATTCACGTGTAAGGGGTACCGACGGCTAGTAATTACGTAATATGAGAACTGATTAGCCAGGATTTTGTAGTATTTTATTTGTTTTGCTCTTTTCAGTAAAAGCCAGACAAGTAGCGTCTGACCAACAATTGTCTACCCCTTCTTAGTCAAGCAATCAACCTTTGGCGACCATCTTATTGAAAGATGGCAATCACTTAATCTTGTTATCTTTCGTATATTATTGAATATAATAATTTTAAATGAAATTGTATCACTAACCTAATTGCTAATTAGATTAAAAATAAATATTTATGCACTTTAGCCAAAGATATATTTTTTTTGAACAGTTTAAACTAAATTTTTGTCAGTTATTTTTTAAAATTATTTTAAATGTATCTACTGTTGGTCAATTTAAATTTATTTTCTACATTTAATTAGAAAACAATGTTTAGCCCATTAAAACATCTAATTATACTTTTTAACGAAAATGTCCAGATGCATATCCTTTATTGAAATTGTGATCTCCACAAGTCTAAAAATATAGTCTTTTATTAGGCCTATATTTATTTAAGTAATGTGTAAATGATATTCTACATGGTGTTAAATACTTACTCAGCGAATAACTAGCAATCATAAACTTCTCTTCAACAAGAACCGCTGCGAGTTTACGCAATCTTTCAAGACATTGATCATCTTCACATTCAGGAATGTTAAAGTCACTTGTCATTTTGAAATTGAACTTAAAAACAAAACAGTGTCACATTCATGTGCTATTATAGATAAATAATTTTGCTAATATATATATATATATATATATATATATATATATATATATATATATATATATATATATATATATATATATATATATATATATATATATATATATATACGTGAATGTTTGCTAGGCTAACCTAGCTAGTTTCGAGCAAGATATAACCTACACAAACTAGCCGCTACTCTACACAAATGACCTGAATTCTTTCATACGATAAACATGTTCTCTAGCCTAAGTGAATGGAAATTTAAACATATGGCATCGATTTATTTTCAATCAGCAAACACGGTTGCAATATACTTCCTTGTCCTTGCTTATTTCAGGAAATCTCTTGTCACATGTCTACAGGTATTCTTTGCGTTTGATCTTTGACAGAGAGTTCAAATTAAAATTTATCTTATTTTTTTGCAGTTTCCAAAGTTAGCTAAGCATTAGTAAATATGTGTTTGAAAACGTTTTGTTTTTTAACTACGCTAAGATTATTTATAACACAATATTGCTAAAAATACATTTTAAATCAGTCTTTAGTTTTATCATTTATTAACAAATATTCAGTCCTCGTTTAGCTATTAAAAAAAACAATGCAACTTTAAAATATTTTTGATAAAAATAATGTGTATGTAAATAATGATAATAGCATATTTCTAATGGGCACCTTCTATACATGACTTTACAAAATCGATTGCGATTGATTTTTTCATGTCGGTGGGGGGGTCTGGTAATAAAATATCTGTATTGTGAATATACGTGATCGATTACACTGGTAGGTTAGTTTGAATCTATCTCATTCATGTGTGAAGAGAATGATTGATTGTGCAGGATAAATAGGTCAAATTAAACATCAAATGGTTACACTACACACATATACAAATAAGCACAGACATACACAAACACACACTAACCATACATACATGTATAGATTTATACATTTATGAATATTCATAGGTTATATTTATAGTATAGGCTATAGGCCTATATATATATATATATATATATATATATATATATATATATATATATATATATATATATATATATATATATATATATATATATATATAAAGCAATGTATGTTTGTTTGTTTGTTTGTTTGTTTGTTTGTCCTTTATGCATTACTACACCTCTCATCACATCGCCGTGAAACTTTAGGAAGTTTTTGAGAATATTCCTGGGGAGGTTTCTGCGAAAAAAAATATTTCAAATTCGCAGGGGTGGCGCCCTGGCAGGGCGCGATTTGTTTTTCTCTATAAGCGGTATATAAAAATAAAAAGTCGATTTTGGTTTGACATCGTTCACCCGATAGCCATGAGACTTTGGGGAGTTCATTATAATACTCTAGGGAAGGGTTCTGTAAAAAATCATTTTTAATTTCACAAGGGCGGCGCCACAGGAGAGTGCGATTTTTCTCTATATACCGTATATAAAAATAATAAAAGTGAATTGCCGTGACACCATTTACACGATCGCCATGAAACTTTGGGAAGAAGTTGAATTTATTTCTTGGGGAGGTTTCTGCGCTAAAACATTTTCAAATTCGCAGGGGTGGCGCCCCGGCAGGGCGCGATTTTTTTTCTCTATATTCGATATATAAAAATAAAAGTCGATTGCGGTCTCGCAACGTTCATCCGATAGCCATCAAACTTTAGGGACTTGCTTAGAACACTCCAGGGAAGGGTTCTGTAAAAAATCATTTTTAAAATTCGCAAGGGTGGCGCCACGGTATAGTGGGATTTTTCTCAATAAACGGTATATAAAAATAAAAGACTATTGCGGTTCGACGCAATTTATCCCGGTGCCATAAAACTTTAGGGAGTTGATGAATACTCCCGAGAAGGTTTCTGGGGTGGGAGGGGAAAATAGGGGTATGTGGGTGGTGGGGGCGGGGGATTCAATTTTGCATGACCCCCCCCCCCCCCCCCCCCCGACATGATGCGATTTGGCGCCCAGGTCTTTCCCGTGAGCGCTATGGTGAATACGTTTGGTCTAAACAGTGTGATAGACAATGGATAGGATGGGGTGTTACAAACGCTTACTAAACTGAATCAGACGTGTCCTCTGGCGCCCTGGTAGGGTGCAATTAGGCTGCAAAGGCTCACATGGGCCGCTGAGGGTCATGTAATACGTTTTATTTTAATAATCAGAAAAATTAACCAAAGTTAGATTATTAACTGGGATGTTTCTTTTTGTCCGTAAAAAATCCAAACAGTTTCGTCACTTTGCGAATGATGCAAACAGCATCTATTTTTAGATAATCCAAACAGAAATTGAGATCGAGCATCTAAGAATAGACCATTACTAACGCTAACATATTGCATCAGTCACACTGATGTTTAAAACGCGTCAAATATTTTTTTTTTACGTGTTAATTAACAAATCCTGTACATTTTTGTCACTTTAGTGAATGACGCAATCTGCATCATTGTTAACAGGATGCCATTTTAAGGAGCCAGGGGTCGTACGCCGCGCCTATGCGGTAGTGTAATCGGGGGGGGGGGGGGGTAACTCCAGAGAGCGGGCCTCTACGTCTCTGACACATGGGCGGTCACCGAAGTTTGTTCTACCATATTATTTCGGTGAGTGATTAATGTACACTCAAGGTTTTCATGCGGTAGTATAGGTAAACCCGTTCCCTGATATTTATGATCCAAACGCAGGCATTGTTTACATTTAAATAACTAATTTTTAGAAAAGAAGGTCACGCGTCTAAGAACATATGATTGGTAACGCGTTGGTGAAATCCTTCTAATATATTTCGTCAAACTTTCTTCTATCCCCGCGGCAACGCGCGGGGGTCGGGTACGCTAGTATATATATAAAAAGTAATGTATGTGTGTCTGTGTGTGTGTGTGTCCTTTATGCATTACTACACCTCTCATCACATCGCCGTGAAACTTTGGGAAATTGTTGAGAATATTCCTGGGGAGGTTTCTGCTAGAAAATTTTTTTCAAATTCGCAGTGGTGGCGCCCCGGCAGGGCGCGATTTGTTTTTTCTCTATATACGGCATATAAAAATAAAAGTCTATTTTGATTTCACACTGTTCATCCGATAGGATGAAACTTTGGGGAGTTCGTTATAACCCTCTAGGAAAGGGTTATGTAAAAAAATAATTTTTAATTTCGCAAGGGCGGCGCCACGGGAGGGTGCGATTTTTCTCTATATACGGCATATAAAAATAATAAAAGTGAATTGCAGTGACACCGTTCATCCTATAGGCATGAAACTTTGGGGGTGTTGATTAGGACACTCTGAGGAAGGGGTCTGTAAAAAAATCATATTTAATTTCGCAAGGGCGGCGCCACAGGAGGGTGCGATTTTTCTCTATAATATGTATATAAAAAAAATAAAAGTGAATTGCGGTGACACCGTTCACACGATCGCCATGAAACTTTGGGAACATGTAGAGAATATTACTATTACTGGGGAGATTTCTGCGCTAAAAACATTTTCAAATTTGCAGGGGTGGCGCCCCGGCAGGGCGCGATTTGTTTTTTCTCTTTATGCGGTATATAAAAATAATAAAAGTGAATTGAGGTGACACCGTTCACACGATCGCCATGAAACTTTGGGGAGTTCATTATAAAACTCTAGGAAAGGGTTCTGTAAAAATCATTTTTAATTTTGCAAGGGCGGCGCCACGGCATAGTGCGATTTTTCTCTATATACGGTATAAAAAAATAAAAGTCGTTTTTGGTGTGATACCGTTATCCGATAGCCATGAGACTTTGAGTGAGATGATTAGAACAATTCATGGAAGGGTTCTGTAAAAAAATATTTTTTAATTTCGCAAGGGCGGCGCCAGGGGAGGGTCCAATTTTTCACTTTTTACGGTATATAAAAATAATAAAAGTGAATTGCAGTGACACCGTTTATCCGATAGGCATGAGACTTTGGGGAAGTCATTATAAAACTCTAGGGAAGGGTTCTGTAAACAATCATTTTTAATTTTGCAAGGGCGGCGCCACGGGAGGGTGCGATTTTTCTCTATATACGGTATATAAAAATAAGTCGATTTTGGTGTGACACCGTTAATCCAATAGGCATGAAACTTTGGTGAGTTCATTAGAACACTCTAGGGAAGGGTTCTACAAAAAAAAAATAATTTAGCAAGGGCGGCGCCACTTTCTGTGTATAACTCAAATCTAAAAATAAAATCACACTTCTAAAAATAACTTTGTAAGGCGAGGAAATCCTTCTGTACATTTTTGTCACCTTGCGAATGTTGAAAAAATAACTTTTTGTAAATCGAGGAACCATCCAGTAGAGTTTCGTCACTTTATGAATAATGCAATTAGCATCTTTTTTTTTTTTAGAAATCCAATCAGAAATTGAGATCGAGCATCTAATAATACACCATTAGTTGCATCATTTACTCTGAAATTAATAACACTTTCAATAATTTTTTTGCGTGTTAAAGAAACTCTCCTGTTGATTTTTCTCACTTTAGAGAATGACGCAATCTGGATATTTGTTTGGATGAACCAATCAGAAAGTCTGATTACGCGTCTAAAAATACACCATTAGTAAAGTTAACAATTTGCATCAGTCACTTTGATGTATATAAAAGCAAAAGAAAAGCAGTTTTTGCATTATTAAAGACGAATATAGTAAGCTGCTTTTATTTACATGTTAAATCCGCGACAGTGAACTTTACGATTTGGGGTGAAAAAAAAACAGCGGCCATTGAGGAGTTGCCGATTATTTCATGAATTGAAAAAGGTAAGTTAATACAAAATTAAATCTCCATTATTGTTATTTTTCTGTCAATCTTTTTTATATACACCGGTGTCAATATGTTTGTTAAAGGGAGTCATGAAATTGAATTTCCAAAGTTGTATCAATTATGAAAGCAAATAATGAAAACCTTAAAAACATTTCTATTTTCTTCCTGCAAATATCCCCCCCCCCCCCCCGCCCCAAACTTCATTTGTAGATACTTGATGCCATGTCAGATAATCGAGAAAATTGATGTAGTGAAATTTTAGAAACGGGATCCTACTAATACATCTTTTTAAAAGCAACAACGCAAAATTTGATGATACTATAAAAAGATGTTAACTTAATATAACCAAGAAGTAGGCTACATAAGACACGGCGGTGTTCACGCGAGATTGGAGTCACATTATAGTTTAGACGTCACACGCACAAACAAATGTAATATATTACATTCAAATGGCAAAAGCGACATACGCGGTTAAAAAAATGTCGCGGGGGGGGGGGGGGGGGAGGACTTAATAATAAAAACACCTTCTTGAATGCCATAATTTTTTTAAACTCGCCACACGAATATTTTTAAGCTCTTTAGTTTGTAAATCTAGAAAGTGAAAATAATTGCTCTAATGTGTCTGTCGGTCTATTTGTCCTTTATGCCTTAGTACACCATGCATCAAATCGCCGCACACATCCGGATGGTGTTAAATACACTTACACGATTAATTTTAATAAGCACATTTTTTAATATGGATAGTGAATTTTTCCATTTATTTTTTTTTTTTGCTACAGCTATGCCTCCCAAACGAAAATCTATTGGTCGATCTACATCAGAAACAAGAAAAAAAGGGCAATGCGAGCTTCTGAAACAGACGAACAGCGAGAATCAAGATTGGAAACAGTTCGATTACGAGCTGCTCAAGCCCGCTCAAATGAAATAGAAGAGCAACGTGAATCACGATTAGAATCCAATCAGGTAGGCACTACTCAAGTCCGCTCAAATGAAACAGAACAACAACATGAATCAAGATTGGAAACAGTTCGATTACGCACTACTCAAGCCCGCTCAAATGAAACAGGAGATCAACGGAGAGAAAGACTGGGAACCAATCGAGAACGTAATTTTCAAACCAGACGGACACTGCAGGCAGATCTGAACCTCTCTGCATTCAGTTATGATCCTGATTATGATTACAGTCTTCATCGAGGTGTCGCTATCCGAAAAATGGACAAAGTGTGCGAATTTCGCCATGCGTTAAAATTTAAGAATGAAACGCCTGGAATGTGCTGCGCAAGTGGAAAATTGAAACTACCAGAACTGCATTTACCACCCGAACCGTATTCAACTTTGGTCTTTGGTATCAGGTGAAACAAGCCAGTCGAAACATTTCTTGGAAAACATACGTAGGTACAATTCATCTTTCCAGATGACGTAATTCGGTGCATCAGCAATCATTCGTGACAATTACATGCCAACCTTCAAAATTCAAGGCCAAATATATCATCGGGTTGGATCACTTTTACCACTGGCAGATGCAGATCACAAATTTCTCCAAATTTACTTCATGGGAAGCCCTGCTGAGCAAGTTAAAAAGCGTTGTCTATTCAATACCAGTACTAACCAAGATATAATAGCTGCTCTACAAGCTATGTTTGATTAACACAATGAACTGGTTCGGCTATTCAGAACGGCGCTTGACCGAATGCCAGCTGATGAATATGCTGTTGTAATTAGAGCTGACAAAACACCAGTCGGCAGAAAAGAGGCTTGCCTCATTCGCATATTTTGGTTTGGTTGTGTAACAAAATTACACCCGACAAAATTGACGAAATAATATCAGCAGAGATTCCCGATATCAACATCGATCTCGGTTTGTTTGAAGTTGTTTCAAGCAACCTGATCCATGGTCCATGTGGCGCGATCAACAACACTGCTCCGTGCATGAAGGATGGTAAGTGCACAAAACGATATCCAAGAGACTTACACGCCGAGACTATCACCGGAAATGATGGCTATCCAAAATACCGTCGACGAGCAACTGAGGATGGTGGCAACGTCATCGTTCTAAAATTGCACAACAATGACATTGATATTGATAATCGTTGGATTGTTCCATATTCACCGTTACTATCAAAGACGTTCAAAGCTCACATCAATGCAGAGTATTGCAATTCAGTGAAATCTATCAAGTATATTTGTAAATATATAAACAAAGAAAGTGATATGACTGTTTTTGGAGTGGGAAATCCGTCTGCACCAATCGATGAAATTGAACGATATCAATTGGGACGCTACCTTAGTAGCAATGAAGCTCTTTCGCGAATCTTATCATTTCCCATTTATGAACGCCATCCACCTGTTGTTCACTTGGCTGTGCATGTTAAAGATGGACAAAGTGTTTGCTTTACAATGGAAAACATACAAACTAAAGCATTGTCACCACCGCAAACTACTTTAACTGCATTCTTTGTGTTGTGAAATGAAGATGAGTTCGCCAGAACGCTTCTTTACTCAGAAGTTCCAAAGTATTACACGTGGAATGGATCAGCGAAAAAGTTCCACCGACGAACACAGGGCAAACCAGTTGCAGGACATCACAATGTATATTCGTCTGACACGTTTGGCCATCTCTATACCGTCCACCCAAATAATCAAGAATGTTTTTACTTGAGATTATTGTTAGTTAACGTACGAGGGCTTAAATCATTTCAAGAACTAAAAACAGTAAATGATGCAGAATGTGAGACCTATCGAGAAGCTTGCCAAAAACTTCATCTTCTTGAAAACGATGCCCATTGGGACACAGCACTCGCTGATGCATCAAATACTGCTCAGCCACAACAAATGCGTACGTTATTTGCAATAATATTGAAAATATGTTTCCCTTCCAATCCAAAAGATCTTTGGGAAAAACACAAAGATTGGATGAGTGAAGACATCTTACGTCGTTTGCAAAGCACGAATCCCAGTATGCAATTTACACCAATGGTGTATAATGAGGCGCTGCTGTCTATCGAGGATATATGTTTGTCAATAGCTAACAAAGGATTGGTGCAATTGGGAATGTGTGCAAACAATCGATCTGGAAATAACTCATATGATCGTGATTTGCAACGTGAAAACGACTTCGACGTCAATGATTTGGGTGCGTTTGTTGAAAGGAATCTCCCAAAATTGGTTCCAGAACAACGTATTATATACGACACAATCATGCAAGCAGTTACAAATCAAAGCGGAGGATTGTACTTTATAGATGCACCTGGAGGTACAGGCAAACCTTTTCTTATTTCAATCATTTTGGCAACGATAAGATCAAGAAATAAAATTGCCTTGGCAATTGCATCATCTGGAATTGCAGCAACACTTTTAGATGGTGGTTGAACAGCACATTCAGACCTAAAATTACCGTTAAATTTGCATTCCATCGAGACGCCAACATGCAATATCACTAAAAGTTCTGGAATGGGCAAGGTTCTCCACACATGTGAGTTGATCATATGGGACGATTGCACTATGGCGCACAAAAAAGAATTGGAAGTTCTTGATCGCACACTTCAAGATTTGAGGGATAATGGGCAGCCCCTTGGCGGAGCACTCATTTTATTGTCGTGTGATTTTAGACAAACTCTGCCAGTTATACCACGTTCAACACCAGCTGATGAGCGTAATGCATGTCTCAAATCATCTGTTCTATGGAGACATGTAAAGAAATTAACCTTTAAAACCAACATGCGTGTTCAACTTCAAAATGATGCATCCGCCGAAAGTTTCGCAAAACAATTGCTGGATATTGGGAATGGGAAGATGGCAGTTGACAGATCGTCACAATATATCACCTTGCCAGAAAACTTTTGCAATATGACATTAAGTCAAGACGACTTAATTGAAAATGTTTTCACAAAAATCTCACAGAAGTTTGAAAACCATCAGTGGCTTACTGAACGTGCCATATTAGCTGCTACAAACAGCGATGTCAACGACATGAATTTCAATATTCAAAAGAGAATACCAGGGGATGAGACAACGTACACTTCAATAGACACTGTGATAAATCAAGACGAAGTAGTCAGTTATCCGACAGAATTCTTAATTTCATTGGATTTGCCAGGTATGCCACCGCATATATTAAGTCTTAAACTTGGTGCGCCTATCATTCTCAGAAATATAAATCCATCACGACTGTGCAACGGTACACGACTTGCATTCAAAAAAATGATGCACAATATCATTGAAGCAACTATTTTGAGCGCAAAAATTCAAGGGTGAACATGTGTTGTTGCCATGTATTCCAATGATACTAACAGACATGCCGTTTGATTTTAAACGCTTACAATTTCCAGTACGCCTGGCTTTTGCCATGACTATAAATAAAGCGCAAGGCCAATCCCTGCAAGTATGTGGTTTAAACTTGCAGAACCCATGGGCAATTATATGTTGCTTGCTCACGTGTGGGAAAATCTTCTGATATACGTATATGTGCCAGAAGACAAAACAAAAAACATTGTATATCCACAGGCGCTCGAATAAACACATTGAATTAAATGGATTCAGCATTAAAAAAATCAATTGCAATGTGAATGTTAATCATATTTGTATATAAAAGTGGTGAATATGTTTCAATAAAGTACACTGAATGTTCAGATGTTTAAATTAAAATGCTATATACGCTTCAATTAATATGTTAAGTGAATGTTAATCATATTTCCATATTAGAATGATAAATATGTTATAGTAAATATGTACATTGAATGTTATACAGTTTTTCATATAAAATTGATTTATACATTTTTGAAAATGTAAATTGAATGTAATAATACTTCCTTTTTAAAATGATTGATAGTTTTCATTTTCAATAAAAATGTAAATGTAATGGTACATAACTTTCATAATGTGTTTCTTTAATTTTTTTTTAACTTTAAGACCGCAGCAACGCGCGGGGACGGGTACGCTAATATATATATATATATATATATATATATATATATATATATATATATATATATATATATATATATATATATATATATACATACATATATATATATATATATATATATATATATATATATATATATATATATATATATATATATATACATATATATATATATATATATATATATATATATATATATATATATATATATATATATATATATATATATATATATATATATATATATATATATATATATATATATATATATATATATATATATATATATATATACATATACATATATATACATATATATATATACATATATATACATATATATATATACATATATATATATATATATATATATATATATATATATATATATATATATATATATATATATATATATATACTTGTGGGTAGCGAAGGGCTATTTGTGAGTTCGCCAACTGGTAGACTAAACTCTAGCAATGAATAAAAAACATAAATATTTAGAAAAATATTTGAAATTCGGCATTACCATCATCACTGGAAGTGGAATAGAGAATAAACAATGTGCAAAGTTGTTCTTAGTGAGGAGTCTATGAAAACTTCCAAACGTCAACACACCAAAAAAGATATGTAGTTCTTTCGTCGGCATGAAGCTAGTTGCAAACGTCAGAGACTTGATCGAACAGAACTTTTTCACAAAGAAAACACAGCATTAGTGCAAGCATCAGATGAAGTAGTACTAGAAATTGCCAAGCAAAAAACCTCTCACACAAGGAGTAAATCTCATCAAACCATGTATGCTGAAGATGGTAAAATTAATTTTTGGGGATTCCAGTGCAGTAAAGATGCAACAAATATCTCTGTCTAATAATACTATGCAGCGGCTTATGTTAAAAGACAAATTTAGAATGAAATCAAGGTTTCACCATTGTTTGATTTTCAAGTTGACGAATCGACAGATGTGCGTTCGTGTTTGCAGTTGCTTGTCTATGTGAAATATATTCATTCAGATGTTAGCAAATATGAGTTGTTGTTTTGTGAAGATATCATGGAGAAAATAAAAACGTTTTTTGAAACTCGAGGATTAAAATAAGAAAACGGCTGTGGGGCTTGTACGGCTGGTGCGTCATGTTTCAGTACGCCGGCTGTCAATAGGAAATGTCAATCGTGTTTTTGAATTGAAAGATGACATCTAGATGTTCTTGGAAGTGCAAGGAAACAATACCTATTGATATACTTTAACGACATGGTGTGGTTGGAGAGAGTATCAAACCTAGCAGATATATTCGAACATCAACATAAGCTTAACCTGATAAAGGAACGAATAATATCTCTTTTCATGATAATCGCTTGGCATTTTTATCAAAGCTGCAAAATTGGCGAGGAAAAATAAATATTTGAAATACTGCCATGTTTGAGAAACTCTGCAGTGTGGTGTGATAGATACAATTTTTAACATATTCTGTACATCTTGAATCTCTTGACAACGAACTGCGGCGTTATTTTCCCCGAGCTGAAAGAAGAAGAATCTGCAATGGCACCCATTCTTTGCTTTCCTTGATGTTACCAGCATTGCCGATGAATAACAAGATGAATTCTTAAATTTGCAAAATTTAATTGTTAATGCTAGTTAATGCTTGTTAATAGCATGTGATTTTGCTCATCGTATTAAAACAGTTATCAAGAATAATTCATATTGAAAATCTAATAGAAAATATTAATTTAGTGCTTATTATTTGCTTTACTAATTTCGACTTGTTAATTATATTGGGGTCGCGGGTCACTTACGTTTTATGAAAGGGGTCGCCACTCGAAAAAGGTTGGGAACCACTGGCCTAGTATATGGCCTCAAGATTTAAAACATGACCTAGGGTAGCCTATATGGACTCAAGATTTTAAACATGGCCTAGGGTATATCGACACAAGATTTAAAACATGACCTAGGGTAGCCTATATGGACTCAAGATTTTAAACATGGTCTATGGTATTGAGCTCAAGATTTAAAACATTACCTAGGGTATATGGACTTCAGATTTAAAAAAATATGATTTAGGTTATATGAGCTCAAGATTTAAAACATGACCTAGAGTATATGAGCTCGTGATGTAAAAACAATGACCACGACCTAGGCTTCAGGCTATACATTGAGATCAAAGAACTCAGCAACAAGCTGACGCCCTAGATATAAAACACGATCCGGCGTCGGGCCTTAGACTCTTATTTCAGCTGTGGTTACACAATCCATCCTAATGGCGGGGGGGGGGGGGATCATGACCTTATCGTGAGCTCATGGCTCTGAAACTAATAGGTCCACCAAGGGGTCGGCGTTGTCGAGTCGGTAAAGCTCATGGTTGCTAAACCGAAAAGTCTCGAGTTCGAACCCTCGGGCAGATGAGGCTCGTCAGCGGTAAAAGAGATTCAACTCTTCTAGGAAAGACAACTCTAAAATCAAACAACTGCTGCCTTGTAGTTTGTTCTTGGTTGGACAAAGGCTATGAAGCAAATCCAAAAAGAAAAGCAGGCTGAAATCGGAGTCAATGGCCTCAATGGCGCACAACCAGTTGACACGTATCCTTAATTATGATGTAGGCGTGGTCGAGTCGGCAAAAGGTCATGGATGATTAATTCGGAAAAGTCTCGAGTTCAAACCCTCTAGCAGATCAGGCTCGATCCCTTCCAACACTAAAAATTAAGAACGAAGAAGAAGAAGAATAGGTCCACCTTTACATTTAGGAGCCGTTGGTAAAACTAGGTTCCGTCTAGATTCTTTGAACTGTGATTGGTACTGAACTTTGGTCGGATAAGCATTAGATCGTTGACATAAAATGGCCAGATATGTTTTTTTTTAAACTATGGCTAAAAACAATTAATTATGTACAGCTTGGTAAACTTTTTTGTTTTCTCGTAAATTTGCCAACATTTATGGATATAAATTATGATACAAGTCGGAGCCAACGAGCCATACGGCGCATAACATGTTGTAACGTAATATCTAATTGCATCGGAGGAAATTCACTACAATATAACAATTAACAATGAAAAAAAAAGTGCTAAGAACGCCCTTTAACCGCCCTTCCCCCACCCCCAAGCGTCATCTATCTTCAACAGAGTATGTTTTAATTATGGAAAGATACGAAACAAGCCTTGAATATTGATATCATAATAAACATTTTCTTGTTAGAAATTTTACGATTCAATTGCCGACTATTGTAACTCCTCAACACTAAATTGTAAAATGTATCTAGTTTTCTAAGATTGTATTTTTATATATTTCCGAAATATTAATGTAATAATGTTGAACAATCTTCTGAACACACATGAACACACGAATGTTTTTAGCTAGACCTAAACACACGTAAACACAGAAATGTTTTTAGCTAGACACTGAAACACATAAGGGGTCGTCCATAAATGACGTCACACTCGAAGGAGGGAGGGGGGGTCCGTAATTTTGTGACGGTGTGTGATGAGGGGGAGGGTTCAGATGGTGCGACGTCACACTTTTGTATTATTAAAAAGCAATGTTAAAAACTAATTTAAGACGTTATTTCGCACTTTAGAAACTGCTTTTTAATAAATTGCAATAGAAATTGATTAAAATACTCTATGTTGACTGAGTTCAGACAAGATTTCGGAAAAATATCGATGTTTTAAGAAAAATTCAACTGCGATTTGAGGGGGGTTGTAGGCTGAGGTGTGACGTCATTTTAGGGTTGGGGGTCTGGCTTTTTTGTGACAATGTGTGACGGAGGGGAGGGGGAGGTAAAAATCGTCCAAAAAAGCGTGAATTCATTTATGGATGACCACTATGAACACGCCAATGCGTTGTTGCTTTTATCTAGACATAAACACTAAACACATGAACACGCAAATGATATGTTTTTGGCAAACTATAAAAACTAAACATATGAACACTCAAAAGTTTTCTTAGCTAACCCTTAAGGGGATATGCGCGGAAAAAAATCACACAATTTCTTGTTTTTCGTCATGATGGGTTTCTTGCACTTTTGGATACTTTGTCCATTTTTGTATAAAGAAAATAATAACTTTAAAGAGAAAAAAATATGTTATGTGTTTGAATTAGGATTTTTATGTCCCTATTAATTAAAAAATAATCAACATTCCCCAATCTAACAAACTCTCTATGAAAAGTTTTATATCCGTCCTTATATTGTATTTAACATCATTGGAAAGCTGGATTTCTCATGTATTTAATAAACTTGATTTCCTACATCTCGGAAATACCCAAAGCTTACAATCGGCTTGCAGTTTCCTGACCTAGTTTTTGTTACTTTTGGCTGTTTTTCTCAGTTCGCAGGTTTTTATCACTAAAAAGCCTACTACTTTTTTTATTTATTAAACAATGCCAACCATATTTTCAGTAAATGTTCTTGATGCTAAAATACAACTTTTGTCACGAGGGAATTGTGATTGCTTTCATAGAAAAAAGTATTTGGTAATTAATATGCACATTTTGAAACTATTGAATACTAAAAAGGGTCCGATTTTTTAGACCTTGTAAAATTCTTACTAGTAATAATTTCAAAACGTTGTCGTGACAAAAGTTTAAATATATACTGAAATATAAGCAGTTTAAATTTGATTGCTATAGGTGCATAAATAAAAAAGCCTTAGTATTTTTAAAAGTACCCAAAAATTCAAAATGGCGGAGGTTTTTTTGGGTTTCCATGACAACCAAAATTGTTTTCGACTTTTTTTTTTGCTGTTTAATATTTACTTTTATATGCCAAATATGATAAAAGTATTCAAAAGGCTTTAGATCTTAAACTGTAAAAAATAGAAAAAAACATAGCATATCCCCTTAACAGAACTGAAAACACATACACTCGCGTGTTTTAACCCTAAATATTGAACACAGATGAACATGAGAATGAGTGTATGTAGCCCTAAACACTGAACACACGAATGTTTTTTTTTTTTTATCTAGACCTAAACAATTAACACATTTAAACTCAATCGTGTATTTAACTAGCTCTAAACACTGAACACACATAAACACGCCAATATATTTTACCTAACCCTAAACAGGACAGACTAACAGACACATTGTTGTAATACCCTCGGACCAGCTGTCACTCGCTATCTATATACTACTAAAAGTCAAGTTCGTTTACATGTTTGAATATTTATTTGTTTTTTTGTTTGTTTTTTTGTTTGTTTTTTTGTTTGCCTGATTGACTATTGCTCATGGTTGCACTCATCGTGGAAAGCTGTAAAATAGTATGTAGGTAGAGAAAATTTTTTGTTTTAAGACAGACTGTTAATCACAAATTTATTTAAAGACGTTAATTAATTTATTGATTTATTCATACGCAGAGTAACCCATTTTTTTTAAAAAGATTAAAACGACCACTACACTCGGCGGGACCGTGACGTCACAGGTTTTTGTTTACTCTTTAGTACAATAAAAAGTTTAACGCGTTCTAAATCTAATTTTCTGTCGGTCATAACTTTAACAATACGTCCGTTTGCTGTATTTATTACGTTCCAACACTTATATCAATTTTAAACTGTCTTTTTTCATTTAGTTTTACGATAAATTTCTCTAGATCTACAATCTGTCCAAGAAAATGTTAAAACATTGACTAAACTTTGTGGGAATAGTGACGTCCCTTGATGTGTTTACTTTTTGGTACAATAAAAATGGCGGACTCCATCATAGACTTTGTGGCCCATTCAAAAGTTTAACGCGTTACAAAGCTAATTTTCTGCCGGCTATAACTTAAACAATACGTCCGTTTGCTGTATTTATTACGTTCCAACACTTATATCAATTTTAAACTGTCTTTTTTCATTAGTTTTACAATAAATTTCTCTAGATCTAGATCTAAAGATCAGCTGTTGAAGGAAAGTTAATAGTTATGAATCTAGCCTAGATTCTAGACTAGACTAGAATCTAGATCTAGCCTAGATCTAGGTCACTAGACTCAATGTACATTCTAGATCTAGACTTAATGTAAATTCTACATCTAGAATCTATTTCAGGCCTTAATTATTTTATATAAATCTTTGTTTAGCTTCAATGATCATCTAATTCGAGAATAAATGGGATTTTTGTAAATCTAGGTTCTATATCTAGATATAGTAGGATTACTAACTAACTTGGAGGCGTGGTCGGCTGCTAACAACAATATGGCGTCCGGACCGGACGAATGACTTCGGACCATTTTTAGGCCATGTTTACCACGAGCAAAATGGCGGGTGTTCACATTATTTAAACATGGTATAGGTGGCCAGGGCTAGATATGCCAGAAAAGCATTTTAAAATTTGCTTTGGAGAGTGAAGGCTAAATTTTAAAGTCAGTGTCATAAAAATTAATAGAACTTTTTTTTTTACGTTTTCAATTATTTTTTCTTAAGCCCTATATGTGAATGATAAGGTTGACTATCAGGAACTCGCGGGGCACAGGGCAGGTGAAGTAGGGTTCATCTGTTTCTTTGTCCTAAGCATATGAAGGGATAGTGTGGTCAGAGACATGCTCGGCTGGAATCGTTTTTTAAACGATAAAAACATGTTGTCTGAGACTTGGCGGGACACTGGGCAGGTGAAGTAGAGTTGAGTAGGTGACCTGTGACGTCAGTATATGAAGGGATAGTCCGAAATCGGTGTTTTCGGTGTTTTTAAATGATAAAAAACATCTTTTTGAATGTGGGGTCTGTTTTTTGTGACGATAAGTGACACTGCAGTAGCGTAGCGAGGAGGGGGGGGGGGGCGGGTGGGGGACATATGTCCCCGGGCGCCGACCTTAGGGGGCGCCAAAATGGGTTGGAAAAATAAATTGAAAGGTTGAGGGGGGTGCAAATCGAAAGTTTGAGTGGGGGGGGGGGGTGCACATCAAAAGTTTGAGGGGGGGGGGGGTTGCAAATCGAAATCTTGCGGGGGGGGGGGGGGGTTCAAATCGAAAAGTTTGTCCCCGGGCGCCGAGAAGGGTCGCTGTGCATCTGAGTGACAGACGTGATGTTTTTTGATGGATGACCCCCGAAACCCACAGTTATCCAAGGGATGACGGGTAGTCTAGTTAATCTCTATTAATTTGACGACTGCTTTAGCCTACGTTATAGCTTAACTCGTAACTAGACACTGCTTGTCATCGCAATATGTGTAATAGTAGAGTCATTGCAATATGTTTAGTATTAGAGTCATTTTAATAGTTGTAGTATTAGAGTCATTGCAATATGTGTAATATTGAAGTCATATGCAATATGTGTGATATTAGAACTCGTCTATTCATAGGGTTACCAAAGACCCTTTCATTTATTTGACAAACAGAAGTCCAAATCTTCACACCCACTTACAATTTTTTTAAAGATCTGCGAGAGAGACATGTCATATGCATGTATTAATATATTTAAGTCAGGGGTCTCCAAACTATGGCCCGCGGGCCAGGCGCGGCCCGCTAAGTCCTCTCATCCGGCCCGCTGACATAATTTTGTCCACGGAAAAAATAAACGTTTGTTGGTGATGGCTGTGGAACTTTGCCCAGTAAAATCAAAGACATAAGTGGAAGAAACTGGCCCCCGAAGTGAAATTTGATAGTTAATGCGGCCCTCGGACTGAAAAGTTTGGAGACCCCTGATTTAAGTAATACATATTAAATAACCCGGGAAGTAGCGCAGCAGACGGGACTAAATGGCCCACGTACACCACGATTATCCAGATTTAGCATCAGCTTTCATTTAGCCGTGCTACATGATAACGGCTTGGCCTAATGGTTGTCTGCACAGAGCAAATTAGCGTCAGTGGAGGCTATAGGACTAATCGGGTGCAATTTGAGTATTGGAAACTTTACATAGCGACATGCACCAGTGGCTTTGGATTAGCCGGGGAATTGGTGCCTGCATTTATTTCACGGTGGAGTTTTGTGAGGGATTTTTTGGGTTTTGTTGGGGTTTATTATGAAATAAATGTTCGGATTTTAGTTTATCGCTTTTAGACGTTTAAAAGTACAGTTTTTTCTGGGTTTGGGCTAGACTTTAGAAGTAAGACTTACTGCAAGAGTACGTTTGTGTAAAGATGGTCTTTTAAAGACATCTTTTGATGAAATGGGTTTTGGCAAGATGGGTTTTTGAAGTTTCCTTTTCACGATGTGGGCTTTTGTATATACCTTTTCATAAAACGGGCTTTTAACAAGATAGGCTTTTGGGGTTAGCCTTTGATGTAATGGGTTTCACAATGTGAGCTTTTGAAGTTGACTTTTGATAACTTTTAACAAGATGGGATTTGAAATTAGCTTTCGATGAAACGGGCTTTTATAAAAAGGGCTTTTGACAAGATGTGTTTTTTATTTGCTTTTAATGAATTGGGCGACTGAGGTTACTTAAGATTAGAAAGGCTTTGAAGAAGTTGGTTTAGTTAAAATTCCGTGCAGCTGAAAAATACGAAATATCAATTTACTGTGTTTGATTTTAGGATTTAGGCAAATGGGTGGCAGAGAAAGGTAAAAGAGAAATATATTTAGTATTTGTTGCTTTTTCATTTTCACTTTTTGGGAATAAAACTAGAAATAACAAAAGTAAACAATATTTTTTTCAGCACGCGAAGCCAAAAATAAATCAATAAAGTAAAATAACAAAAACAAACATTTTAATTTTTAGTTACAAAAGCAATATTTATTTCGCGATTTAAAACTTTATTTTTCTAAATCTGAAACTTAAGCTTTAACTTATCAAATTTAATATTTTAAGATCTTTCATTCTAAATCTGAAACGTGAACTGTAAATTTCCTGATTTAAATAAACCAGGAGTGATCTCCCCTAATCTTTCTCGAATATTCTAATATAACACTACGGGGGATTGCAACTAAGGACATAGACAATATTTGATATTGGCACCTGTTTCACGTGAATTATATGCCTATATATTTTTAAAAATTTTTGCTTGAGAAAAATAATTAATGAAATAGTTATTGGTCAAAACGCAATGTGCTTTACTACACGCTATTTCCGATTTTTCAAAAAAACGCATGTGAATTTATAAAGTATTAATAATATCCCGCACTTTTATGCATATTTTATTTGGCTTTCATTTGTTGTGCAATTCTTTTTTTCTACGAGATTCTATTCTACGAGATATATGGTCAGGTTGATGAAGGATACAACGGGCGCTAGGTTGACAGTGTTGTCTATTTTCTCTAAACCAAAACTAAAGCCAAAGCTACGACCTTAACTTCAAATTGAATCAGAAACAATGACATTGAAAACTGATTTTTATCCAGAATCGACATTTTAATTGGGTTTAAGCTACACG
Organism: Physella acuta; assembly: GCF_028476545.2. Lineage (NCBI taxonomy): Eukaryota > Metazoa > Mollusca > Gastropoda > Physidae > Physella > Physella acuta. The sequence goes on from NW_026731997.1 coordinate 241,622, forward strand.
TTGTTACTGTGCATTGATACTAAATATAGTCGTATCCATACCCCTAAACCTTGCTCTTAGTCTCAATCATGATAGAAGTCGCATTTAGAGTTTCTGGCAACTCTACTTTTGGGGAGGAATTCCCGCCAACCCCCCTGTAACGGGTCAGTTGTAGGTTAGATTATAATAGGTTAGAATAGTCTAGAACTAGGGGAGAGTGCATGTGTGAGTGGAGTTCACCCTACTGTGTAGTTACCCTTGTGTGTTTATGTCTTGTAGTCCCAAGGTCGAATGCGGGTATAAAAGGGCGAGTGAACGATTGTGGGGGGAGTCAGCGGGTTAGTAGCGGTTAGGACGAGGGCTGTTCTAGTACGCTTGAAAGCATTGAGACGAATAAAAGTAGTGAAGTTAGACACGAAGCGTTGTTGTTGATTTGAAACGAACACAAAACGTAACACATCCCCCCCCCCCCCCCCAGACACACACCCCAAGGCACGTCTACCGTCCCATTCAACGAAATAGAATTATATACTTTTATTAGTGTCGACCCTCTCTCAGAAACTTTAGTCCATCCCTGCCCCCGAAAATTTCAAGTACCCTCTCCCCCCTCCGGGGGACGAGAAAGTCTGAAAGGAACAATTATCGCATTTGTAGATAATACAAACTAGAGGTAGAGACAACTTCTATAATATAGACTCGTTTCCTACGTTTGGCCGATAAACCTCACTCAGTTAGACAGTGTTTCTTTCAGACATTTTACCGGGGTGGGGCACTTGAATTTATGCAGGGGCAAAAACAATTCTCCAGGGCGGGGGAAGACGAGACTGGTAAAAGTATATATTTTCTATATAAGTTATATTTCGTTTTTTTCGGAGGGGGGGGGGAGTAGTCGTACTACCGCGGGGGGGGGGGGGGTGGAGGGAGGGGCCTTGCCCCTACCCATAATGATAAATAATAGAAACTGTGCACACAAAGTACTTTTAACATTAGACACATGAATTAGGCCGCAATGTTAGTCTTTTTATTATAGAGTATTGATAACATCATTTCTTTTGAGAGCGGGGAGGGGGGGGGCGTAAACGTTCTTATGGGGGGAAAGACTTCGCCCCTACCCGAATAATTGCATGAAAGAAACTCTGCAAGCAAACCACTTTTAAGATTAGACAGCATTGGCTTTTAAATTCAATGTTTACTCGAGAATCAATGACGTCATATTATCCTGTGCACTCCCCCGGTTGTAGACAATTTTCTACTATATGCTCCATGTGACGTCACTTTTCGTTTTTTGAATTACTATGCATGTTTTTACTCTGCTTATGTTTTCTCTATGGCGTTCTTGGCAGATAGATACACAGACAGCGAAACTATTTGTATTACGACATAAATGGCCCGTTAGGAAGGATACAACGGGCGCTAGGTTGATATTGGTGTCTATTTCCTCTAAACTAAAACCAAAACAAAAAGCACCACCTTAATACAATTTAAGCGGAAACGAAAAATGACATTGAAAATGGATTTTTATCCAGAATCGGTACTTTAATAGGATTTAAGCTTGATCTCCACGTAGTTACTGCACATTGATACTAAATATAGTTGTAGCCATACTCCTAAACTTTGCAACTAATCTCAATCATGACAAAAGTCGCGTTTAGAGTTTCTTTTAGGCGAGTTTACTTGCCCCCCCCCTCCACACACACACACACACACACACACACACACACACACACACCTCAAAGCACATCTACCGCCCCATTCAACGAAATAGAATTTATATAGAAAATATACTTAACCATTGTCCACTCCCCCCCCCCCCTGCCAGAAAATTTAGTCTACACGCACCCCCGAAAGTTTTAAGTACCCCCCTCAGGGGAGGAAAAAGTCTGAAAGAAACACTTATCGTATTTGTTGATCACACAGACTAATGGTAGAATGTACTTCTATAATTTAGACCTCGTTTCCTACTTTTGGCCGATAAACCTCACTTTCGCAGACAGTGTTTATTTCAGATTTTTTTTCTGGGGGTGGGGCACTTGACTTTTGGCAGGGGCGAATAAAATTATCCGGGATGGGGGAGCCCAACACTGGTAAAAGTATAATATAATTTCTATATAAATTATATTTTTAAGTGGGAGTGATTAGACCGGGCGGGGGGTGTGGGGTTAAATGGGCTTTACCCCTACCCGAAGTGATGCATGAAAGAAACTCTGCCTGCAAACCACTTTTTAGATTAGATAATTGAATTACGCGGTAATTTTATTATAGTGTATCGATGACGATATTTCTTTTCAGTTGGGGGCGGGCGGCTTAGACGTTCTTACGCGGGGATAGGGCTTCGTCCCTACCCAAAGAATTGTATGAAAGAAACTCTTCGTGCAAACCTCTATTAAGATTAGACAAATCTACCACACTGTATCACACAACCAACCTGTCACACACTGTATCACATATTCAACCTCTCACACACTGTATCACACAACCAACCTCTCACACACTGTATCACACAACCAACCTGTCACACACTGTATAACATATTCAACCTCTCACACACTGTATCACACAACCAACCTGTCACACACTGTATAACATATTCAACCTCTCACACACTAAATCACATAACCAACCTCTCACACACTAAATCACATAACCAACCTCTCACACACTGTATCACATAACCAACCTCTCACACACTGTATCACACAACCAACCTGTCACACACTGTATAACATATTCAACCTCTCACACACTGTATCACACAACCAACCTGTCACACACTGTATAACATATTCAACCTCTCACACACTAAATCACATAACCAACCTCTCACACACTAAATCACATAACCAACCTCTCACACACTGTATCACATAACCCACCTCTCACACACTGTATCACATAACAAAACTCTCACACACTGTATCACATAAGCAACCTCTCACACACTATATCACACAACCAACCTCTCACACACTGTATCACATAACAAAACTCTCACACACTGTAGCACATAACCAACCTCTCACACATTGTATCACATAACCAACCTCTCACACACTGTATCACATAACCAACCTCCCACACACTGTATCACATAACCAACCTCCCACACACTGTATCACATAACCAACCTCTCACACACTGTATCACATAACCATCCTCTCAAACACTGTATCACATAACCAACCTCTCACACACTGTATCACATAACCAACCTCTCACACACTGTCTCACATAACCAACCTCTCACATACTGTATCACATAACCAACCTCTCACACACTAAATCACATAACCAACCTCTCACACACTGTATCACATAACCAATCTCTCACACACTGTATCACATAACCAACCTCTCACACACTGTATCACACAACCAACCTCTCACACACAGTATCACATAACCAACCTCTCACACACTGTATCACATAACCAACCTCTCACACACTGTATCACATAACCAATCTCTCACACACTGTATCACATAACCAACCTCTCACACACTGTATCACATAACCAACCGCTCACACACTGTATCACATAACCAACCTCTTACACACTGTATCACATAACCAACCTCACACACACTGTATCACATAACCAACCTCTTACACACTGTATCACATAACCAACCTCTCACACACTGTATCACATAACCAACCTCGCACACACTGTATCACATAATCAACCTCTCACACACTGTATCACATAACCAACCTTTCACACACTGTATCACATAACCAACCTCTCACACACTGTATCACATAACCAACCTTTCTGCTATCATCTAATCACAAATGTCTCGTCGTCGTGCTCAGGCATAAAATAACGTCAATAATTCCACGACGCAAAAATTTACGTGTCTGCGGATGTCAAACATCATGATTATAACGTTGATATGACATAAATAAAGCAGGAGTGATCTCCCCTACACTTGACTATGTGATACGGATATACAGAAACAACTTTAGTGTAACCTTTTAGATACACGTTGATTGGTTCTTTTTATGACACTACGTTGACAGCACATGTCATACATCATGAATTTAAATTCAATATATAAAAGAAAGATTAAAAACATTGCAAAATGTATATAGTAAGTGTCATTGCAATCACTTTGATAATTGCTCATTTTTTTAAAAAACTTGTTGAGAACAGATATAACCCATTTTATTTGCACAGAAACGAATAAATGGTTGTATGTTTTCCAACTGTGTACTTAATAATAAAATATACATAGAGCTTAATGTTCTTGGTAGTCAAGTTTGGATTCTTTACTATCTGTAAAAATGTCATATTGGAATTCCAATTACTATCATGCTTTTATGTTGCTGTAAAAAGTGTAAGATACAATGCAAACAATATAGTGAAACAAACGTAGCGCATGCTTTAAATGTAACACATGTCCTTGTTGTTTTTCCTTCACATTTAGTCAGGTCTAGATGTAGTAGATCCCCATGTTATCGACATCAGGTCAGATTTTAAGATTACCCAGATATAATTATATTGTTTTTACAATGATAATTCAGAATTCGCAATTTTCGTTGGATACAAATATAATAATTATGTTCAGTCGGATGGTAGGGTTAACAAAAGTAAAATTCATTAATTACACATAGCGGAACATTTAATTGATTTCGCAACAACATTGAGGTTTTTAGCTTTAAATTCGCCAATATTATATAGGTTTATGTTGGATACAAATATATTATGTTCAGTCGGATGGCAGAGTTAAAAAAAGGAAAATCCGTTAAATTACACATAGCGGAACATAACATTAAATTTGCCTTTACTTAAAACTAAACGGAAGGGAGATAATTAAGAAATATAATTGCAAGAAATCAAAAATAAAGAGAAAAGACATGTTTTAATAGCAATATTAATTAAACGATAAAACATTATTTAAATTATCTTCAAAAAATAAATTAAGAAACACTTTTGATGTATGAAGTAAAAAAAAAATGTCTTTAAAATGTTTAAATAACTGCTGTATAATATATACATAGACAGTATAATTACGCATAATCGTTTGCAATAATTAAGATCACTAACATTTATATATTTATTGTATGTGCCAGAATCATGTTTAGATTTCAGATTCCCATTCGGGAACAAACTAAAATTAATAAAAATACATCTACGGCTCCTTAGACGTCAAGATGGGGCTCTCGAGTTATCTGCAGAACATTAATAGTTTTATTATTTTCAAAACTCATTAAATTATTATACTGTAAAGAAAAACAACTTAAAATTGGCTAAAAACTCTTTTCAAATATCGATAAATGCGGAATGTTATTTTATTCAGAATGCATTCTTCTACCTGTCAATGACGTAGTATTTTAGTTATTAGCTTCCTATTGCTCAGCCAGGTACTTGACTGTGGGGTACGAGTGGGGTGGAAGATATGACCTCTGAGAACAGAAGGACATAAAACATTCTACAGTATTTACCTAATCCTTATCAAATATCAACATATAAAAAAACAATGTTAGTGGCACTTTAAAACTGGAAAATTTTGTAAATTGTAACTTTTGGCTCTACAGTCTCAAAAGGTTGCCGACCCCTGCTTTAGACTGAATGTATCTTTACCCTGTGCCTAACAATTGTACTACACTGTGAATACATGAGGCTACAGTAGAGTTATAAAATAAGCCTCTCTGAAGATTATTATTTAAACCACTTAATTAATAGTTTTACTTCCCTTTTTAACACACCATTTTAACATTGCGATGGTCTTATGTTTCTATATTAAACTTCAGCCAACATCGCCTGATGAAGCTTTAAACATACAGCCCTTGGTTCCATTATGTACAGCTATGATGTTGATGTCCGTTAGGTTATATCTTATCATGTCAGAGAAAAAGGGCCCATCTGTTGTCTTTTATGTATTAGGTAGTCAAGTTTTGATTCTAAAATACATATCGGTTTGTTATTTTTTATTGTGTTTTAATGTTGCTGTAAATAGTTTAAGATACATTATACATAAAAGACTGATATAAGCGTAGCGCATTATTCATTTGTAACACATGTTCATTTTGTGGATATTAAGTCGAGTCTAAATGTAGCAGGCTATAGATGTTATCGACATCAGGTCAGATTTTAAGATTAACTAGAAGTATCTTTGGTTTACCATGCCAATTAAGAATTCAAAGTTTTATTGGATACAAATATAATATTGTCACTATACTGGTAGGGTTGACAAAAGGACAATCAAGGAAATTTAACATACCGGCATACTTGATTCGGCAACAAAGAGGCATATGGTTATAAATTCGTATTTATTTAAAAATAAATAAAAGGCAGTTAATTTATATATGCAATTGCAAAAAAATAAAGAAAAAAGCAAACACATTATTTTATTACCAAATTCAACCGAATCAGAACATATTTTTAAAAACTTGGAATTGAAAAAAAAATGACATATTAAAGTAGCCTCAAATCAGTTTTTGGCGTTAAAACATATTGTTAATAAAAGAGGTATTAAATACACATAGACAATAACATTAGCTAACTATATTAGATATCTCTCAAATTGCTTACTTTCAGAATTATCCCCGTACATCAAAATATTACCTATTTATTTTAGATTCCAAATTCGGCGAAAAGCCCAAATAAATTAGAAATACAGTGGTAATAACTAAAACAAACACGCCTCCCGATAGAAGATATACTGAGCCCTGCGTCTATTAATTCGTCTCCGTTGAACACTAAAGAAGAAGGGAGTTAATTTATAAATGCAATTGCAAAAAAATGAAATCAACATTGCAAAAAAATAAGTGTATTAATAAATTCTAAAATATTAAAACATTAAGTATAATAAGTTATTGAAAATAAATTAGTATTTTAAACTGGACTCACGTTAGGTTGCTTTTCAGCATATGGTGCTTCAACAAACGAGTGCCCGGACATATCCTTCAGATAGTAGCTGTCGTGACATGATGAACCGGATCAGTTGGTCTAGTTGAAAAGACACTACTTCATAAATTTGCAACTCATCCTCCAGCAGATACATTTTTTGACATTCAGTGAAGTAAAGTTACGACAATATTAAAATCCTTGTGTAAATGGAATGTTTTTTTTTTTTCTTACGTTAAATATTTGAAACAACCTGCTTTCGTCGCTATTTAAACGAGTGCTCTAATTTGTGATTAGAATATTTGTTGTATAAATACTTCCTTATTTCTCATAATTCAAGGTTTTGGTTGGATACAAAATAAACCGGGAGTGATCTCCCCTAAACTTTCTCGAATAATCTAATATAACAACTCGGGACATAGACAATATTTTTAATCCATTTTAATTACTTAAACTTTTTATAATAGCATAGAATCTCGTAGAAAAAAGAACTGCACACGAAGTGAACGCCAAATAAAATATACATAATAGTGCGGGATATTATTATCACTTTATAAATTCATTTGCGTTGTTTCAGAAATAGGAAATTGCGTAAATTACTACTTCCGGTAAACGGAGATTACTTAAAATTTGAAAGAAGGTAGAGAACTAGATCTTTTACTTGAATGTGAAATTTCATTTATCTATCTGAAATAGTACTCAAGTTATAGGCTTTTTAAAAAATTCAAAGTGGAAAAAGTACCATTTCCTGATATCTCATATCTCTCAAAATTTGATACAGATCTACGATGTTGATAAAATACTTGTATATAAAATTTCATCAACCTATCTGTAACGGTACTCAAGTTATTGTTTATTCATTTTCTGTAACTGTTTTTGTATTAACTCCCTTACCATTAGTTTTAAAATGAGGCGACTATAGAACCAAAATGTCTCCAATTGTGTGGTTATTATATTGATTTAGCTATTCAAACCTTAACGCTGGTCATTGCAAATAACATAATCGTATCCATACAATCTCATTTAACCACCTCACATAAACTATTACAGCAAATGTTTTGACAAATATATTAAGTTTAATGGGTGGGTAGATTTGACTAAAGGTCAATTGTTTAAATTTTAAATGAAACTTAGCGGAATATTTGATTTCACGACATAGAGACAGTTGTTGCTATATATGAGCCTTCATTTAAAACTTTATAAGGGAGGTAATTTATAAATACAACTTTAAAAATAAATATACTGAAAAAATATATACTTATTTTAACTAAAACAGAAAACACTGTGATTTTCTATAAAATAAAACAAAACGTCGTTTAAAAATGTACTAAAACTTGAGTTTTTACTTAAGGCCAAAGTTAAATTTTAGCTGAAATAAACATTTATACACAGTAAAATTACTTAAAGTATTTGGTATATAAAAAATCGCTTACACTCAATGATACTACAGTGAGTGATAATGCACACAGTATTTTATTATGTATTCCCCAATTCGGCGACAAGCCTAAAATAATTAGAAAGCTGTGGTGCCACTACTAACGAGCCTTCCGTCAAAATATTGCTGATCCCGTCGCAAATCAAATGTTAGCGACGGGGGCAGCAATTATATAAATAGTAAGTGAAATTACTTATAGCAAACGATTAGGCGTATTTCTTCTGGTTATCTGTATTTAATACAGTTAGCATTTACATCTTTTAAAACGAAATCAAAATATATTGTTACAATCTAATTGAAATATATTTACTATCTCTTAGTTAAACTTGCTTTTTAAAAAAAAATGTCTTTGCTTTTATTGTTGATTTTTTTTGTAAATACATTTCTTAAGTAACTCCCTTACGTTTAGTTTTAAATAGATGCGAATTTAAAGCCGAAAACCTCAATGTTGTTGCGAAATCACTTTAAAGTTCCGCTATATGTAATTTAATGAATCAATCTGGTTGTAGCGAATATTAACATGGAAATATTTTCTCCGCTATAACTGGGATAGTTATTTTATTTATTTATTTTTTCTGTAAATATTACGTTCCCGGTGTCTTTTTAACAAATAGTGAAACCATCTGATCCGGTTTTATACCTTATCACAAATTGTGCTGGGATTTTGAAGAAAAAATATCTCTCGCACCACAGCCCGTATCTCAAATATATCTTGTGTTGGAGGGCTCGTTTATAGTTCCATCACTGCTTTCTAATTATTTTAGGCCAGGGGTCGGCAACCCTTTGAAGCGGAAGAGCCAAAAGTTACAATTTTCAAAGTTTCCCTGGTTTTAAAGAGCCACTAACATTTTTTTATTTCAAATATTTTATTTTTTTTATTAAGATTATTAGTATTTGTGCAAGGAGCTGGAGAGCCGCAACTTGATATCAAAGGAGCCGCATGCGGCTCGCGAGCCGCAGGTTGCCGACCCCTGTTTTAAGCTTGTCGCCGATTTGGAGAATTAATAATAACAAAGTATATCCATGAATATGACTCTGACCCAAAACGATTTTGAGAGTAAGCGATATTAAATATACCAAATATATTTAAGTAATTTTACTGTGTATGTATGTTGATTTCAGCTAAAATTTAACTTTTGTCCTACGTAAAAACTCAGGTTTTAGTACTATTGTAAACGTCTTTTTATTTTATTTTATGAAAAAAGACAGTGTTTTCTGTTTCAGTTAAATATAGGTATATATTTTCTCAGTGTATTTATTTTTAAAGTTGTATTTATAAATTACCTCCCTTTAAACTTTTTAAATGAAGGCTCTTATATAGCCAGAAATATCTCTATGTCGTAAAATCAAATATTCAGCTAAGTTTCATTTAAACAATTGTTGTGTCAAATCTACCCACGTATTGAACTTAATATATTTGTATCCCGCCAAAACATTTGCTGTAATAGTTTATGTGAGGTGGTTAAATTATATTTTATGGATACGATTATGTTATGTGCAATGGTCAAAGTTAAAACAAAATGTTATTTTGAATTTGATTTTAGGCTGTAACAAAATAAAAAATAAAGCTTTATTAAAATAGATAGACAGTAAAATAACGTAAATATACTTGTTATAACTGGGATCGCTTATTCTCAAAGATGTTTCATGTATCGCCCCCCCCCCCCCGAAAAAAATTCTACCGCCCTCCCCCCCCCCCCCCCCCCCTCCCGAACGAAATGAAATTTATATAATTTATATAGAAAATATATGCTTTTAACAGTGTCCGCCCCCCCCCCCCCCACTCCCGTAGAAAGTCTACCGCCCCCCCCCCCCCCCCACTCGTAAATTTCAAGTCCCCCTCCCCCGGAGAAAAAAATTCTGGAAGAAACACTGCCCGTCGTCTACCTTTCCCGGCGTGAATAGTTGTTACGTCATTGTTGCGAAGCGGGTTTGAGGACAGGTTCGATGTCGGAAATAATCTGCACGAAGTCCTTATATCCATTCCTTGTTCATTTATTGCACTTGAAAATTGCATAACCTTGACGATGACAACATTGACGATAACTAAACTAAACATGTGAGATTCGTGATGACTAAACGATATGGAAACAACAGTATCGATGATTTAAATGATTTCCTCTTCTCTAAGTCATTCAATGCATTCTACTTCCCTCTATTATCTTACTACACTACATAAGAGTACAATTCATGACGTTTCATACACATTATACAACAAAGGAAGACTAGAACTTAAGGTTAAAAAGGTAAACAAAAGGGACGCTACTCTGCACCTTATCTTACTGCTTACATCCCCTACATTATAATAATCTATTAAACCCATTCATAACAGTCATCATTCGCTAACCACAAACAGCCCTGCCTGAGCGTTATCGCTTGAACGTTCAGTTCATTTCATAACGACAGTACGTGGACGTCACAGCCATTGTTAAAATAAAACAGTTGCTACATCAGGTTGAACAGCACAAGTTTAGTCTACAGCCACCTTTACACAGTACGTGGACGTCACAGCCATTGTTAAGATAAAACAGTTGCTACATCAGGTTGACCAGCACAAGTTTAGTCTACAGCCACCTTTACACAGTACGTGGACGTCACAGCCATTGTTAAAATAAAACAGTTGCTACATCAGGTTGAACAGCACAAGTTTAGTCTACAGCCACCTTTACACAGTACGTGGACGTCACAGCCATTGTTAAGATAAAACTGTTGCTACATCAGGTTGACCAGCACAAGTTTAACCTACAGCCACCTTTACACAGTACGTGGACGTCACAGCCATTGTTAAGATAAAACAGTTGCTACATCAGGTTGACCAACACAAGTTTAGCCTACAGCCACCTTTACACAGTACGTGGACGTCACAGCCATTGTTAAAATAAAACAGTTGCTACATCAGGTTGAACAGCACAAGTTTAGTCTACAGCCACCTTTACACAGTACGTGGACGTCACAGCCATTGTTAAGATAAAACAGTTGCTACATCAGGTTGAACAGCACAAGTTTAGTCTACAGCCACCTTTACACAGTACGTGGACGTCACAGCCATTGTTAAGATAAAACAGTTGCTACATCAGGTTGACCAGCACAAGTTTAGTCTACAGCCACCTTTACACAGTACGTGGACGTCACAGCCATTGTTAAGATAAAACAGTTGCTACAGCAGGTTGACCAGCACAAGTTTAGTCTACAGCCACCTTTACACAGTACGTGGACGTCACAGCCATTGTTAAGATATAACAGTTGCTACATCAGGTTGACCAGCACAAGTTTAGTCTACAGCCACCTTTACACAGTACGTGGACGTCACAGCCATTGTTAAGATATAACAGTTGCTACATCAGGTTGACCAACACAAGTTTAGTCTACAGCCACCTTTACACAGTACGTGGACGTCACAGCCGTTGTTAAGATAAAACTGTTGCTACATCAGACAATGCCATCACCACCACACACAACACATAGGGAACAACCAGACTCACACTTACACAATAATTTCTCCACTCTCCCTTGTCCGTGTAAAACATGTCCACTACTCACACACCATCAAGGTCAAGTACACAACCTACTAGCCAGGACTTACATTAGAAACAATTGGATTACACACGTACCATATAACATGGACATGCATTTTCACATATGATTTAAATGTAACACATGTCCGTGTTGTCGACATTTATTCAGGTCCAGATGTAGTAGCTCCCCATGTTATCGACATCAGGTAAGGGTTTAAGTTTACCTAGATATAATTATATTGTGTTTACAGTGCTAATTCAGAATTATACGTTTTTGTTTAATACAAATATAGTGTGTTCAGTCGGATGGTAGGGTTAACAAAAGGAAAATTCATTAAATTAAACAAAGCGTAACATTTAATTGATTTCGCAACAACATTGCTTTAAATTCGCCTATATTTAAAACAAAACTTAAGGGAGTTAATTAAGAAATGTAATTGCAAAAAAAAAAAAAAAAAAAAAATCACCAATAAAAGCAAAGACATTTTTAACAGCAAATTTAAATAAGAGATAAGGACATTTTAAAATGTTCTAAATTAAAATATAATTTCAATTTGACTTATCTTTATGTTTTTATTTAGGTTTAAAAAACATGTACATACTGTATTAAATACATATAGGCAGTAAAAATACGACTAATCGTTTGCTATAAGTAATATCACTTACGATTTAATATTGCTCGTCTATTGTTTTAATTTCGGATTCCAATTTGGGAACAAATCTAAATTAATAAAAATACATTGATTACAGTAGGGAAGAGTCAAAAGCTACATTTATTGAAACAATTTCCAGTTTTTAAAGAGCCACATTTTTATTTCAACATTTTTGTATTTGATTAGGATTAGTAAATAAATTTCATTTGTCATTGAAAATAAATATCTTTAACAATTATATAATATTTATTCATTTAAAAACATACAAACGTTTCGCCAGAATAATACACTTAGTAATCAAATAATATAACTATTTGACTATCCCAATCCCCTTCAGAAGCTGTTAACTTTTCTTTGTTCTTTCTTTATCGACATGACCTGTTCAGGAGGTGTCTGCCATTAACCAAGCAGGCCTCAACACGGCAAACTCCGACTAACGGGCTTGGATATCGGTTTGATTACCGTGTATCGGTCGCTTCTGTCCTTTGGTTCTCACCACGCTTATCTGCCACCCCACAGGGTAGACTCGTACCCCACCGTCCAGTACCCGATTCAACGGTAGGAAACTAATAACTAAAAAACAACGTACTCACGTCAAATTAAGGATTACTGTCAGATAAGGAAATACATTCTGAATAAAATAGCATTCCAAATGTAACGATATTCGAAAATGTCGGCACGTGGGCAGTGGCAAGTAAGGATCTGTTGCCACGGGCTGTCCACAGCACGGCTTTGGGACTGGTCTTGGTGCCCAAGCGGCTGTCAGCTGTCAGTGTACTCTCTACTCCATCTGTTGTCACTGTTTTTATTCTGTTTAATATCACACGCCCCTGTTATAGAACGACATAACACAATCTAACTTTTATATCACACAGTCCTGTTATAAAACGACATAACACAATCTAACTTTAATATCACACGCCCCTGTTATAGAACGACATAACACAATCTAACTTTAATATGTGTTGTGCGAAATATTAGTATACCTTTTAAGTATACATTTTTTTTTGTTTTTCATATTTAAAGATATTTATTTCAAATCAAAATTCAAAAGTATATATCTAATCCTAATCAAATGCAAAAAAATCGTATTGAAATAAAAATGTGTGTGACTCTTTAAAAACAGGGAACTCATGTAAATTGTAACATTTGGCTCTTCCGGCTCTAAAGGTTGCCGACCTCTGGTGTAGGTGTATTAGTGTGTTTTGTGGAAATCAGCTTTATTTTATTTCAGCTATCAGACCTCTTAACCTCTAGTCTGTCAAACTAATATAAAACATGAAAGCTTTGTATAAGTAATGGAGTCTCGTGTTATGTCTATGTTTCTTTTTATTTATTTTATTTATATTATTGATTTTTTATACATTTCCTTTTTTTACCATGTCATTCTTTATTAAGCTTTTTTTAGCTGTAATTCCATCCCTGGTTTGCACACCTTATTTTAGTCTAGTTCTAATGCCATTTTATTTTCTCCATTTGATTACTCTATATGCAATTGATGTTCATGTCGTTGATGCTGTGTAAAACTATCAAATAAATTATTATTATTGATTTAAATGTTTAAAACAATTAATTAATTAATTTTTTTAAAAAAATCTCTTTTGGGACCTCTATAGATACAGATGTTTGAAAGGGAAGAAAGTTTGATTGGATGCGTCTCATTGTAATAACATAACCTATCCAATAGCTTAAAATGTGTATCATTTTACTTCTCTGTATTCCCAAATTTATTTCAGCTCTACTTAAAAACCCAAATTCCCCCCCCCCCCCCCCCCCTTCCACACTCCCCCCTTAGCCCTAATATTTGTTTTAATTATTTTAGGCTTATCGCCGGAATGAGGAACAAACTATAACTTTTTTTTTTTTACAAGTTTAATAGATCTCCTTCCACACAGTTCACTCTAGTCGAGCCTGACGCTAGCTGTGTGGATAGGTTGCTTGAACATGATAAAATAGATACAATACATAGCATTGCATAAAGAGAAAAATGTGCAATGTAATTTTCTTGATTTTCCTTCTGTTTCCTTGGTTCCATTTTTCCATGTTCCTTGATTTCATTTTCCCATGTTCTTCTGATTTCTTGTTTTTCATTACCGTATTCTTAACATATAACATAGAGTACAGTACAATACATGATCGCTTCTCGTAGTTCTTGGCCTTTGTTCTTGGGCATATAACTGTCTTGATTAGGTTGTGGTTGAATCTTGGTTGGTAGATGTAGTTCGAGAGTATCAATGAGGGATGTTCCGTTGATGAAGGGATGAGTTTGGTGTCGTGTCGTTGATGGTAGAGTTGAATCGATGAGGTATGATGCGTTGGTGAAGCGGCGAGTCTCGTGTATTGTCGTTGATAATAGAGATGTTCGAGTGGAGCTTGGAGAGAATAGTTGAGTTGGGGGTCCTTGTGTTGAGAGTGAAGTTGTGTCGTAGTCTAGTAATTGAGGTGGGCGATGTGTCGATGAAGAGTGAAGTTTTCCTGATATGCTGAGTCTAGGGTTGTAGATGTGAAGAATTTGAGCTTGGTCCGGTAGTTGGAATGTGTAGAGTGAAGTTGTTGACGAGTGTTTATTTTGGGCAAGTTAAGTTGGTTTTGAGAGATGGTTAGTTCACGTGCTGGTATTTGACGGAACCTCCCACCTAAGGCGTCTCCTAGGTCAAGGGTCGGCAACCTGCGGCTCGCGAGCCGCATGCGGCTCTTTTGATATCAAGATGCGGCTCTCCAGCTCCTTGCACAAATACTAATAATCTTAATAAAAAAATAAAATATTTGAAATAAAAAAATGTTAGTGGCTCTTTAAAACCAGGGAAATTTTGAAAATTGTAACTTTTGGCTCTTCTGCTTCAAAAGGTTGCCGACCCCTGTCCTAGGTGGGTGTCGCCAAAGTAGGGGCAAAGTTGTTAGTAGTAATGTGATTGCGTGGTTGATCTTTGAGCGATGAGTTTGATTTGCTTGCGATTGTGACGGACCTCCCACCTAAGATTTCTCCTAGGTGGGTGTCGTCATGCTGAAAAATAGAAGATTGAAAGTTAGCCACTCGTACATTTGAAGCCACCCAATACAAGTACTGGGTGACTCATCTCGAGGGCATGTGCACTTCGAGGGATGTGTGGGAGTAACCCCACAGCGGACGTTGGCGAGATTTTCAATTGATTGTCTACACTTTGATCTTAGCCAAAAGGCCTTGAAGCGAATGTTCCCGAATGAGAAATCTGAAATTAGAAAACACGCCAAGTAGAAGTAGCGCATTAAAATGTTAGTGGTCTAAATTATTGCAAACGGTTATGCGTAATTGTATTGTCTATGTGTATATTTTACAGCAGTTATTTAAATTTTTTAAAGAGAATTTTTTTTAAAAAATTATACGTTAAAACTATAAATTTATTTTTGTTAAAAATAATTGAAATAATTTATTATCTTTTAATTAATTTTGCTATTATAAATGTCTTTGCTTTTAATTTTGATTTTTTGCAATTAAATTTTCTAATTATTTCCCTTACGTTTAAGTAAGTAAATGCGGATTGAATGCAAATTTAATTAACGTTATGTTCCGCTATGTGTAATTTAATGAATTTTTCTTTTGTTAACCCTGCCATCCGACTGAACATATTATATTTGTATCCAACATAAACTTATAATTCTGAATTAGCATTGTAAAAGACAATATACTTATATCTAGGTAATCTTAAAACCTGACCTGATATCGATAACATGGGGAGCTACTACATCTAGACTTGACTAAATGTCGACAACATGGACATGTTTTACATTTATAGCATGCGCTACGCTTGTATCAGTATATTGTTTGTAATGTAGCTTACACGTTTTACATCAACATTAAAACACAATATTTGGCATATCACTATTTAAGTAAGGGGGCCGTCCATAAATGACGTCACACTCGTATAGCGGAGGGGGATCCGTAATTTTGTGACGGTGTATGATGAGGGGTGGGGGGGGGGACGTCACAATTTATTTAAAAAAAAAGCAATGTTAGAAAACGAATTTTAGACGTTATTTCGCGTTTTAGAAAACTGTTTTAATAAATTCTAATAGGAATTGATTAAAATACTCTATTTTGACAGAGTTAAGACAAGATTTTTGAAAAATGTCGGTGTGACGTCATTTCAGGGTATGGGGTTTGGCTTTTTGTGAAAATGTGTGACGGAGGGGAGGGTGGGGGGGAGTAAAAATCGTCAAAAAAGCGGGACGTCATTTATGGATGATCCCTTAGTACAAATATGGACACTACTTAATGTTTAGTCAAAATTGTATTTTTTTTAATGTTATTTCTATTACAAACAAAACACATTAGGGGGGGGGGGGTACCTTTTATTATTTCGTATAAATAAAATTACTTAAAATTAGTGTATAATTTCCTGTGTAAACCATGACATGATGCAACTGCAAAATAAAAAGATCTACGATGAGCCTAATTTTCTTGTTTAGAAAATTGTGATCATTTAAATAATATTGCTTAAATAGTGGTATGCCAAATGTTCAGAGTTTCTTCCAGGCATCTCTTAGGGGGGGTTAAGACCCCCCTCCGAAATTTTTTTACCGCCCCCCCCCCCCCCCCGAACGAAATGAAATGTATATAATTTATATAGAAAATATATACTTTTAACAGTGTCCCCCCCCCCCCCCCCCGAAAATTTCAAGTGCCCCACCCCACCCCCCCCCCCCCCCCGAAGAAAAAAGTCTGGAATAAACACTGCAAATGTTGTGTTTCAATGTTGATGTTAAAAGTGCAAGATACATTGCAAACAATATACTGATACAAACGTAGCATTATGATTTAAATGTAAAACATGCCCATGTTGTTGATATTTAGTCAGGTCTAGATGTAGTAGCTCCCCATGTTATTGACATCAGGTCAGATTTTAAGATTACCCAGATGTAATTATATTGTTTACAATGCTAATTCAGAATTCGCTATTTTTGCTGGATACAAATATAATATGTTCAGTCGGATGGTAGTGTTAACAAAAGGAAAATTCATTAAATTACACATAGCGGAACATTAAATTGATTTGCAACAACATTGAGGTGTATAACTTTAAATTCACCCTTATTTAAAACTAAACGTAAGGGAGTTAATTTAGAGATGTAATTGCAAAAAAAATTAACAATTAAAAGCAAAGACATTATAAAGTGCAAATTCAATTAACACATAATGAATATTAAAATAGTCTATACATAGGTAAAATATCATTTTCATCGTATTTTTGTTTTCTTTGAAACAATGAAAATATTAGCTGGATTCACATTTTGTTGAAAACACACATCAAATACACATCTAACGTAATATGTTATGACTGTTGAATTTGTCCATAAGCTAATTGTTTTTTTTAAACATAATTTAAGGTAATGTCCCCTTTGTAATGGTTTTTTCATTTATTTTTTTACTAATTTTTTAAATTTTTTTTATTTATTTGTGGGTAGGGAAGCACTGCCAAATTTAATCTATTTATTTTAGATATGAAACCTTATTTTTTTAATGTCTTACATTTTATATATACTATAGTTTTTTTCCTTTGATTTGGGTGGGGGGTGGGGTTCTGGTCACACAATTAGGTGATGAAACACGGCCTAGCGACGCTAATGTTATGCCCTTATTGCAACTATAGAACCAAATACCTTTAGGTTTTTGATTTTCATGTTGATACAGCCACTGGAGCCATAACGCTGGTAGTTGCAAATAAAAAAATCCTATCCTAAAAACTAATTTAACAACCGCGCATAAACTATTATAGCAAAATCTGCATCAATTGTTACAATCAATTGTATATATAACTGGTAATTAGCAAGGAGTAATATTAGTGTTGATATATATATATATATATATATATATATATATATATATATATATATATATATATGCACGATATGAAATGTGAGTCCAATATTAAACACTGGATTGTTTCATATTTTATAATTAATATATCTTTATTTCAAATAATTTAATGTTTTATTATTAACTTATTTTGTGTGATAAGTTAGTTACTTTGTATACTTATTTTAAACTTGCCTTCTTTTTATTACGTTTTTATATTCTCCTATACGAAGTATAATGGAATTATTGTAATAGCGCAAAAAATTGAAATCGAGTTTTGCACAGATCTCGACTTTTTACACCTCCCTGAGCCGGAAAAAAAACATACTTTTGCAATTGTGTCCGTATATATCGCTGTGTGATTATGTGTGTATGTGTGTGTGTGTGTGAACACGATAACTTCAGTACCGTTAGATCTAGGTTGATGAAAATTCATATATAACCATAATTTCAAATGTGTAGTTATTTATCAACTTTTTAGCGATTTCCGATAACTGGACGTACAAGCTTGTGTGAATATGGAATGACAATATGTGTGAACATGGAATGACAATATGTGTGAACATGGAATGACAATATGTGTGAACATGTCATGACAATATGTGTGAACATGTCATTACAATATGTGTGAACATGTCAGGACAATGTGTGTGAACATGTCATGACAATATGTGTGAACATGACATGACAATGTGTGAACATGTCATGACAATATGTGTGAACATGGCATGACAATGTGTGAACATGTCATGGCAGTATGTGTGAATATGGCATGACAATATGTGTGAACATGTCATTACAATATGTGTGAACATGTCATTACAATATGTGTGAACATGTCAGGACAATGCGTGTGAACATGTCATGACAATATGTGTGAACATGACATGACAATGTGTGAACATGTCATGACAATATGTGTGAACATGGCATGACAATGTGTGAACATGTCATGGCAGTATGTGTGAATATGGCATGACAATGTGTGTGAACATGTCATGACAATATGTGTGAACATGGAATGACAATATGTGTGAACATGTCATGACAATATGTGTGAACATGTGTGAGGGTGGGGATTTTTAGAAGGCGGGAACGAATGAATGCAATAACACACAGTTCAAGTTCAACTATAATTGTTCTTTATTAAAATGATATTTATGTTCAAGTTTCTACCTAACTGATCTACACTGTACTATTTACTTCTACTACTGACTGTTCATACCACATGCTACCTACTACTACGCACTCCCATGACCAATCCTAACACTAACTAACTGTTCCGTAGCTCTGCAAATTACAACCGTCTCTAACCACTACCTAACACCTTCTCTCCTCGCTATCTACCTATCAACTGCGCTAATCTCTCTACTGCCCCACGCCTCAGTGGTCAGCTGACCGTCCCACGTGACCGGTCAGTCCTGTGCGCCCATTGGTCTCTCTAACCAACCAACTAGGCCTATAGTCTGTTTCTGCTAACCTATATCTGCTAAATATGTCGGACGTAATCTTGCGTCATCACAACATGTCATGACAATATGTGTGAACATGTCATTACAATATGTGTGAACATGTCATGACAATGTGTGTGAACATGTCATGACAATATGTGTGAACATGGAATGACAATATGTGTGAACATGTCATGACAATATGTGTGAACATGTCATGACAATATGTGTGAACATGGAATGACAATATCTTAATTAAAAATTTGGTTGAGATAATGGGAAAAGCTGTTGAAGAATGACGCCAGTGACTAAAATTAAACAAAAGCAACGCTACATTGCAGCATTGCAGCATTGCAGCACTACAAAATACATTGTTCCGTGAAATGTATCAATACAGTGTGGTATGAGTGTAAATTGTATGCGAATTATAAGAAGTGCCAACATATTCCATCAGCTCAAGTCGGATGATTATACACTGTGTACAACCAGCTTATTTATTTCCATTCATTTGTAGTGTGCTTTGATAGAATGTGTTTCATAATTTAAAACTACAATTTTATAAACAAACACAAAACAAACAAAAACAAGCCGAATTAATGGCAATCCTACTAATTTAAATAAGCATACCTATATTAGTAATTTGAGTATTTTGACGAACGAGCAAGTTTTCAACACGGTTTAAAATTAGCATCTCGATGTAGCACTAAAGAATCATAAAAATAGTTAACAAAAAGCTCTCATAATACAATAGATCAAACATGATAGAAAACAGGAATTTTGGTGTGTCCATGATCGGTTGTACACACACTTGGATGTGTAGGCAATATGTATGTGTACATTTTCTATATCACCCATCAAACATTTTAAACGTGTCAACACTGTAATCCCAGAACTGATGGTTTTTTTTACTTCAGCCCTTAAACCAAAATATCCTATACAATGCAGCTTACTTATTACTTAATAAACATTCACCTCTCGCATAATGCCAAGTATGCTAAAAAAAGTGAAACACAGCAACATACTATAATAGAAAGCGTGCAATGATATATTGAAATGCTTCTACAGTCCTAACACTAACACTTACACAACTGGCAGGGACCTAAACCTACATGATCACCACCCAATGAAGAAGCAATATAAGGCACGGGTCGCTACAAGTATGCACCATAAACAAATATTTTATTTGTATATAAAAAGAAGTTAAAGTAGACAAATTGACACTTTAATTCGCTTTGGTATATTAGTATAAAGAAACTAAAAAAAATGCACCTAAGGGAGTTAATTTTACAAGAAAATAAACAACCAAAGCAAACACTGTGTAATTAGATAATTCAAGAAACTAAGAATATACATTATAATTTCAAACAAACAATAAAATTAAGTTTTAAAATATAACGAAAAGTGGGCTTTTAAAAATAAATGTTTATATATTTTATTTATAATTAACTCATAAAGACCATATTACGTAATGTTATTGGGTATGAGTTAGATCACTTACCATAAATGATATTCAAGTTTTCTGATGCTCTAGAACAGGGGTCTCCAAACTTTTCAGTCCGAGGGCCGCAATAACCATCAAAGTTCAGTTCGGGGGCCAGTTAGTTCCAGGCATATCTTTGATTTTTCTGGCCAAAGTTCCTCAGCCATCACCAGCAAAGGTTTTTTTCCGTGGACAAAAAGATCTCCGCGGGCCGGATGAGAGGGCCTCAGCCGGCCCGCGGGCCGTAGTTTAGAGACCCCTGCTCTAGAATATTTAGGATCCCGGTTTGGGGACAAGAAATAAAGCTACATCTGTACTACAACACACGAAGGAACTGATTGAGGAGATACGAGCTGCCTTGCAAGCTATACTTTATAGTAGGTGATCAGTATGTGAAAACGCTCCATGATATTCTATCCACATCTGGGGTTATAAATTATATGTATAACCTGTGTAAGTCAAAAATGTAAGATAAATCATATCGTTTTACAAGAGAGCTGTTCACGCACATGGTGTATACATATGTAAGTGATGGTTAATACAGGCTGTGTGTTGTTTGGGAATGGAATCTCACCTGGAAGCAAATATTACTTGCAATGTATTTTTTTTTTGTTTCTCATGTATACTAAATACAGAATACGTATTGTAATCCTGCACACAATCGAAATATATATATATATATATATATATATATATATATATATATATATATATATATATATATATATATATATATTTAAATCCCGACGCTTTACTCTTCCCTTATTAGTCTGTAATTTATTGTTCCTTTTGACTGCTTAACTGCTTAACTGTGCTCCATCCTCAGCTGTGATTATATAAAAAGCAATGTATGTTTGTGTGTCTGTTCTTTATGCATTACTACACCTCTCATCAAATCGCCGTGAAACTTTGGGAAGTTGTTGAGAATATTCCTGGGGAGGTTTCTGCGAAAAAAAATTCAAATTCGCAGGTGTGGCGCCCCGTCAGGGCGCGATTTGTTTTTTTTTTTCAATCTAATGTATATAAAATAAAAGTCGATTTTGGTTTGGCATCGTTCATCCGATAGCCATGAGACTTTGGGGAGTTCATTATACCACTCTATGGAAGGGTTCTGTAAAAAAAAATAATTTTTAATTTCGCAAGGGCGGCGCCACGAGATGGTCTGATTTTTCTCTATATACGGTATATAAAAATAATAAAAGTGAATTGCAGTGACACCGTTCATCCGATAGCCATGAGACTAGGGAGTTCATTATACCACTCTAGGGAAGGGTTCTGTAAAAAAATCATTTTTAATATAAAAATAAAACTCGGTTTTGGTCTGACACCGTTAATCCAATAAGCATGAAACTTTGATGAGTTCATTAGAACACTCTAAGGGAGGGTTCTGCAAAAAAAAAAAAAAAATTTAGAAAAGGCGGCGCCACGGGAGGGTGCGATTTTTCTATATATACGGTATATAAAAATAAAAGTCGATTTTGGTGTGACACCGTTATCCGTTAGCCATGAAACTTTGGGGGAGTTGATAAGAACAATTCAGGGAAGGGTTCTGTAAAAAGAAAATGGCTGCGATTTTTCTCTATATACGGTTTACAAAATTTTGGTTTTTACACCGTTCATCCGTGTACCATGAAACTTTGGACTTTGGGGAGATGATTAGATCACTCAATGGTAGGGTATATAAAAAATAAAACTCGGATGCGTTCATCCGAGTGCCATGAAACTTTAGGGAGTAGATGACAATACTCCCGACAATATTTCTGTGAAAAAGAAAACTAAAGTTTCTTATGGGCGGCGCCATATAGGGTACAACTTTCGTCAATACACGGTTTGGCGCCCAGAGTTTTAGAGCGACTTTGTTGGCACTTGGCATCCGTTAATCGAGCGTCCTGCATAGCGAGTAAGGGGTACTACTATATTCAGCGGTAAAAAATAACTTTGAAACGCGAGGAAATCCTTCTGTAAAGTTTCGTCACTTTGCGCATGATGCAATAAGCATCTATTATTAGACAATCCAGTCATAAATTAAGATCGATCATCTAATTATAGACCATTAGTAACGCTAGCATATTGCATCAGTCACACTGCTATTTAAAACACGTCAAATAATTTTTTTACGTGTTAAACAAAAAAAAAATCCTGTTCATTTGTGTCACTTTAGCGAATGATGAAATCTGCATCATTATTAACATGATGCTATTTGGCCGATGGCGCCTGTTAGTTTTAAGGAGCCAGGGGCCGTACGCTGCGCCTATGCGGTAGTGTAATCAGTGGGGGGGGGGCTGAGAGCGCCCCCCTACGTATCTGAAACAGGAGCGGTCACCGAAGTGTGTTCTACTATATTATTTCGGTGAGTGATTAATGTACACTCAAGGTTTTCATGCGGTAGTGTAGGTAAACCCGTGTCCTGATATTTATGATCCAAGCGCAGGGAAACAAAGGGAAAAAGAATATATAAGAGTGTGGGGTGGTTTCTATAGAATAAAGATAATCCAACCGCAGCTACGGTAATTTTTTTACAACACAACCATCAAGACAAAAATGAATGAAAATTTACTTTTTTTAACTATAATTTTTTTTTATTATGGTCGGCTCTGGGCCCCTAAATGGCGTGCCCCCCCCCCCCTCATTGCGGGGTCTGGCGGCACTGTAGTTCCGCCCCTGCCAGCAACAAGAAATTATACCATTATGTATTCTGAAGACTAGTTTAGTGTGTGTGGAAGATTCAATTCACGTAAGTTATTTTTGTTTTAATCAGATGGTGTACTCCCATCTTATTACTTCCCTTATGTTATTATTGGGGGGGGGGCAGTAAAGGGAAGTAGCTGTTAACATAAATAAATAAAAACATTTAAATAAAATCACAATTAACATAATACCGAATTATTATTTAAATTGTCAAAACAATATTAATACATTATTACATGAAACTAAACTTTTGGCAGTTTTATTATTGTGAAGAATCATATTTTTTTAAATTCACAACACGGCTTATTGACGTGACTTTAATATGTTTTCTTTTAAGTTGTTTACAATACGTTCCGTGGTATACACTCGTATAAATTGATACGTATTTATGGCTCTCTTTCTACAGGGACAAAACTAACAAACTAGACTTGGCAGATCGGTAGACAATTTTTTTTTTCTCACCCATGTAAATAATCTGCAGACGTTGATTTTTTTGGCTTCCTTTTTTTAGTTCACCATACCATGTAGTTTAGACTGTAGGGACATCTGGCTCAGAGGAAGCCCTGAGATTATCTCTCTAAGAGAGGAAGCAGAACTCGTTTTTCCCCATCAATCTACCTTGCTAATGAGCATTGTTTGAGCCGGTATTGACCGTAAAAGAAAGTGAATAAAAGACATCTCAGAATAAATTAGTGTATGTTTTCCTGTGTAAACGAAGACAGTGTATGCAACTTTCTACTAGGATAATATGCTTCTCGGTAGTAGAGTTTTGATTTTTTAAATATGTAAAGATTACATATTGGAATGGACATGTTTAATGTGCTTCAATGTTGCTGTAAAAGCGTCATATACATTAAAAACAATAAACAGATACAAGCGTAGGGCATGATTTAAATGTAACACATGTCCATGTTGTCGAAAATTAGTCAGGTCTATATGTAGTAAAGTAGCTCCCCATGTTATCGATATCAGGTCAGATTTAAGATTTCCTAGATATAATTATATTTATATAGTGTTTACAATGCTAATTCAGATTTTAAAGTTTTTGTTGGATACAAATATAATATGTTCAGTCGGACGGTAGGTTAACAAAAGGAAAAGTCATTAAATTACACAAAGCGGAACATTAAATTAATGTTGCAACAACGTTGAGGTTTTTAACTTTAAATTCGCCTCTATAGGTAGGAAAAGTGGTTCCAAAAGTGGTTCCACTTTGTGTTGCCAGAAAGCATATTTTTGAACCAAAATTGAATATTTTAAAATATTTGTGAAATAAGTACAAAGTCACTTCCGGTTTTACTAAAGCTAAAAATATTTAAACACAAAATTACTAATACTATAATAGTAATTTACAAAACACTTTAATTTTAATTTGGATTAGTATAGTCAGGGTGTTGTGGTGAAAGGGGATGTTATATTATTTAATATAAATAAACTACTAGGCTATATTCCATTGTAATAATAAGTAAAGCGTAATTAATATCAACAGTTTCTTCTTCTTCTTCTTCGTTCTTAATTATTAGTGTTGAAGGGGATCGAGATTTATCTGCCAGTGGGTTTGAACTCGAGACTTTGTTCGAATTTATCAACCATGAGCTTTTTTCCGACTCGACCACGCCTCCAACACAATTAAGCGTTACGTGTCAACTGGTTATGCGCCATTGAGGCCGTTGACTCCGATTTCAGCCTGCTTTTCTTTTTGGATTTGCTTCCATAGCCTTTGTCCAACCAAGAACAAACTACAAGGCAGCAGTTGTTTAATTTTTAAGTTGTCTCTCCTAGAAGAGTGGCTGTCCCCAGCTAACGAGCCTCATCTGCCCGAGGGTTCGAACTCGAGACTTTTCGGTTTAGCAACCATGAGCTTTACCGACTCGACCACGCCGACCCATCAACAGTTTAATATAAGCCTAATCAATCTAGATCGACCTCTGACTATGGGGTCATCTATTAACGATGTCACAACGATGCCAGACTCCCCCCTTCCCCAAAAAAAGTAAACCTAATCCCCCTCCCCCCGCTATTGCAACGATTTTCATAAAGTATTTAGACCTATGGGCTTTTCCAACATTCAATGTAAGCCTATTGATTAATTATTTTATAACAATTTATAAAACAACTTTTAATAATGCAAATAAAGGCTTAGATTCAGTTTCTTAACATGAGTGTTTGTTGAACATTGAAAAGTGTCATCTTACTTTCTGAACCCCCTCCCGCCCTTGACACAAAGGTCCAAATCTCCCCCACCACCTCAAAGTCTGATGGACGACCACTACAGCATTTTGCTATTATTTATAGGATATTCATTAATTAGTCATACAAACCCAATTACATTTGTTGCTGTGATGGTATCTCTGTCATTACAATTATTAAATAGTTAATCTTAACTCAACATTTCCCCTAAGCTCATTTGCTATAGCTGCCTATCCTTATAGAAAACATCTTTTCCTCAAATATCTGGAATGCATCTGATCAGCAAGTCTTTTTCTTTTGTAATATATAACATGTTCATAAACTTGCACGGCCAATAACAACACATTACCAGGAAACAGGCAGTGATTATAGTTTGCTGTATTTGTGGTTGATGGTTAGTTATCAGCCATGCTTCACTAAGCCTGGTCCACATTTATATGCTGGTATGGCTAGAATTGACAAAAACCCATATGCTTGATTCTTCCCTTATCATTAAGTTTTACATCTATGATATATATATATGCAAATGTAAGGCTTAGAGTGGGACTACATATTTGTGAACACATTTGCTAAAGCAAAAGTTCTTGAGTTGAAATTTTAATCCTTTAGGTTGTCTCTGATTCAAATTCAAAGCAGCTTTAACCTTAACTGGTACCTGACTGGTTATAGACAGTAAAACTTAGTAAAAGCTGTTTGACATTTTGCTGACCATAAAATTTATTAATATGGAGAGGCAACAAAACTAGGTGAAATCTACTTCAGCCCCATATTCTTAAAAACTATTTATAGTTCGCCAGTTTAAGTTATTTGTTGAATTAAGGTAGCAATAATTAGTTTCGGCTTACACCAGCACACACAACCAGTGCTGAAAAAAAAAATAAACATAACAAAGTTTATGATTTTCTTTTTTTAATTACCATATTCATTCAGAACTAACATAATAAAAAATAGTTGTTCAATATGAACAAGTTTTCTTGGGTCCAACATGTATCCTTGGATCAGTTTTTAAATTGAGCTTCATCTTGACTATTGTCTTCTCTGTATGCAGTTGTATAATCCACAGTATCTAAAAAAACATAAATAAATTTCATAAACTGTTATATTAAACTCATTAATATTTACATACTTTCAACTCTCAATGTTATAAATAAAAATATTTGTCCATCTTATAAAGATCATAAAGCAATGATGTGTATTTATGTATTGGATTGTATGGGCCATCTAACCATTACCATTCATTGAAACTATAGGTCTAATAGTTTACTTTTAATATTTTAATGTAAGGAGTTTGTCATTAAATACAATAGGCCTTCAAAAGAGTCCAAAAGTCATGTATATACCTTTTAAAAAAAAAGAAAAGGTATCAATAAAGATCTACTACTTATGTTTTGCCACGTCAGGAATTAGTTGAAAATTGATATTCAAACTAGGCTACTATAACTATCATTAATTCATGCACATACTAAAATAAATATTAGGATAATTATATTAATTTGATTAGTAAGTTAATCCATCTATGACAAGTGACACCTTTTGGCTTTATCAACTATTCTGCATTTTAAGTTCTAAAGATCACTACATAAAACTAAGAGTAGACTAAGTCAATATTAAGTTAATTAAGTAGAACTAAAATAAGACAGCTATTTACTAGTAAGCCTACTCTTCTATTCAGTAATTTTTACTATTATATTAGAGGCCTAAAATTACTGTTAGACTACTAATCTAGATTAAACTTAAATTTTGGATATTATTTAATGTACTAGTCTGTAACCTTTTATTTAGGCTACATGTAATTTTTACAGTTTAAAATTGTAGCCTTATTAAGCCTAGTTAACTTTGTTTAACTTACATACTAATACTAAATACCTACCCTATCACAGGCCTACTAGACTACTACTAAGCTACTACATGTAAATCTACAGTCTAGATAGGCCTACTGAAACTAGAAGTAATATGACAACTGTAAAAATTAAGCATACTTTTTTTTTTTTACAATACTATTTTAAGCCTATAGACCTACTGTTATTAAATATGAATCTATTAGTTCGACTAACATAAGTCATCATAAGTCTAATTAGTAATTACCTTTAACTAGGCCCTAATCATAATAACAATGTAATTGAAGTATTAGAACTGTCGTCTGTACCATAGCCTAAATTATCTTTTAAATAAAATGTATTTTGTACAGATCTAGTAATTTAGTAAGTATTAACTATTAAAATTAAATTAATATATAGAAATTATTGGCCTACTAAATAATTGATTCACTAATGTCATGATGTTGCAATTATGAGGTTGTGTGTATTATAATATACCTAGTAACTGTATAGAGTAACTATACTTACTAATACTACTTACTACTATAGTAAATATATTTTAACAAGTAGGCTTTAACTAATTAGAATAATCATTTATTAGACTAGGTGTATCTGTAGTGCCCTACTAATTACCAAGGACTAAGATTAACTATTTACTATATGACTAGTCTCTAAAACTAGTCTATACCAGCTACACATTTATAATATAAACTATGGGCCTAATTTATTTAACTTATCTATTATTACTATTAACTTAAAATACTTGAATTATTTAATATAGATTTTTATAAAATATATAACTTCTAGATTCTAGATGTATACTAGAGTAGATCTCTACTTGACTTATACTTAATAGATCTACTGACGTACAATATAAAGTTACTTAACTAACTATAAGATCTATAGTAGTTAATATAGTATTAGTATTATTGAGTATTAAGTATATAAATTAGAATAGATCTAGAATCTAGATCTTGTATTTTTATATTTAATAAATAGGCCTAATTAAACATATTAAAAAGCTGTAACATCCTAGATCTACTACTAGACTAGATCTATTCTAGATGTCTATATAGTAGCCTATATAGTACAGAAGTATATAGTATATAGTATAGATCTAGATCCAGTATAGGCCTACTAGATCTAGATCTAGATTCTATCTAGATCTAGATCCTCTAGAATAGATCTAGAATCTAGCTAGACTAGATTCTAGACTAGATCTAGAGATCTAGATCTAGATTAGCTAGATCTAGATCTAGAATAGATCTCTAGAGTACTCCTCCTAGAATCTAGTACTAGAATCTAGATTCTCGATATAAATCTATCTAGTCTAGATAATCTAGATCTAGAAACTTATAGATCTAGCTCTAGCTTACTGCTTCGAGCACTCACAGAGTGAGTAGTCACAGGCCACAGGCCTTAAAAAAAACCAATGAAACGTGCGTTAAAAACATTCTACAAAAACATTGGTAACAATTAATAAGAATAATGTTAGATATAAGTAATCTGAGCATAACAGTCATAAAAAAATAAGCCAATTATAATGAAAAGAGATACAAACGAATTTTAAAAGCCTGAATCGAACTGAAAATATTCCCTTGTTCGCCATTTTGTTTTCTTGGATTACCTTGTTCGTATTTATCATGGACAATAACTGTTATGACATTTATCGTTTCACTCTCCCTGGCCACTTCAGTTCAGTTCAAGGTGGGGTTAAGGGCGGTTTTATTAAATATTTAAATTTATACAATAATTCAAAATCATTTTCAACGGCTTATGTTCAACACAACAATCTGAAAAGGAGTGTAATCGATGGTTCCTTATCGACTTTAATTTTTGAAAATGTAGCTATAATTTTATCGCTTCCTAAATTTTTTAAAATAATTTTTAAAAAATTTAGTATGATTATATAGACTTTTCCTACCTATTTAAAACAAAACGTAAGGGAGTTAATAAAAAATTGTAATTTCAAAAAAAAATATAAAATAAAAGCAAAGACATTTTTAGAAGCAAATACAATTAACATATAATGTTTTTCTTTGAAAAATAAAAATACTAGCTGTAGTAAATGCACATAGACAGTAAAATTACGCATATGCATTTGTTATAAGTTAGATCACCTACGTTTAATATTGTTTGTTGTGAATTGACGGTCTCCTGTAAGATTATTTGAGGTCATGTGTTACATTTAAATCATGCGCCACGCTTGTATCAGTATATTGTTTGCGATATATCTTACACTTTTTACAGCAAAATAACAGCACAATAGTAATTGGCATTCCAATATGTAATGTTTACATATAGTAAAGAATCCAAACTTGACTACCAATAATATTAAAGCTCTGTGCATATTATGCTAGTAGACAGTTTGAAAACATTCAATAATTTATTCTTCGATGGCTTTTATTCACGCTCTTTTACGCTCAATGCCGGCTCAAACAAAGCTAATTAGCCAGGTAGATTTATAGGGAAAACAAGTTTTGCCTTCTCTTCCATTTCACTAAACCATTATATTTAATTTACTTTTTAATTACTTCCCTTTAGATTAGTTTTTTTAAGCACTTATGTGTCCTCCTTTTATATGCACATTATTATTGGGGGTAAGGACGGGGAGGGTCGGGGGGGGGGGGGGGTGAGTAATTGGTTTGTTATGGGGGTGGTGATCTATTAGGTGTAGGTCCATGCCGATTGTTTAAGGGTGAGTTGCAATTGTTGCATTTGTAAACGTTAATGATGGCATGTTTTCTATAGTTCCTATGCTGTCTTTTTATGTTGCAGTGTTTCTCTTTTTCAGAGCATACTTGCGAGAGGTGAATGTTTGTCGTCTTTGTGTTAATGTAATGCTCGTTACATATACCCACATTAAGTATTCTCGATTAGATTGAGATTTATGGAGGTGGGGAGGTGAGTATTTCCGCTCTTGTCTCGCTTTGTTTAGCTAATGTTTAGCTTATGTTCAACTGAATTGATCCCCTGAGAGGTTGCTTGGTTTTGACTAGGTACAGCTAAATAGATTCTGCTGCTGAACTATGGACGAGCAGATACATGGTATTTCTCAACTTAAATGTAGCAGATTCGAACAGCACCACAAAACAACACGGACCTTACACACTGGAATTCTCAATACACCAGAAAGACAAAGTCAGCGGCACCCACAGATGGGTCCCACCTACACTTAGTAACAACACAATCCTAAAGGCACTTAGAACAATAAGTAAAACAGAACCCACAATCACATCCATCCAACACACTGACAACCGGAAATTCATAATCTACAATGATAACCCACAACCCATCCCACACTACATTAAAATCAATTACAAAGAAACAACAATAAACATTTTAATCGCATTACTGGACAGGCGCACGATGAAGTATATTGCAGGAAAAAAATAAATCAAGCGATACAATATTTTTATTAAGATACCAAATAAACCAAGCAGAAAATATAGTCAACTAAAGCAACGTGTCCAGATCAATAATACGAATACGCCACCTCCACTATCGTATATCCAATATCATACTTTAGACGTTTTGTATTATCTACCCAACATGGGTTACAATTTGAGCTGTTTTAAAAATTATGATGTATTAAATTAAGGATAATGTATGATAATGTATACATTATTTTTCTATATTTTCTCTATTTATCTTCAGGTAACATGATCTTATCCCTTAAACACCTTAAACCCCTTGCTCGTGTGGGGAAGCGGTGATAGAGGAACATTTAAAAATTACAATAAAAAATAAAAATAAAATGTTGATGTAAAAAGTGTAAGATACATTACAAACAATATACTGATACAAGCGTATGATTTAAATATGCCCATATTGTCGACATTTAGTCAGGTCTAGATGTAGTAGCTCCCCATGTTATCGACAACAGGTAAGGTTTTAAGATTAGACAGATATAATTATATTGTGTTGTACAATGCCAATTCAGAATTATAAGTTTTTGTTACAGACAAATATAATATGTTCAGTCGGACGGCAGGGTTAACACAAGGAAAATTCATTAAATTACACATAGCGGAATATAACATTAAATTTGCATAAATCCGCCTTTACTTAAAACTTAACGGAAGGGAGATAATTAAGAAATATAATTGCAAGAAATCAACAATAAAGGGCAAAGACATGTTTTAATAGCAAAATTTATTAAACGATAATACATTATTCAAATTATATTTTAATATAAATTAAGTATCAGTTTTGGTGTATCAATTTTTTTAAAAATTTTATTTTAAAAAAATTAAGTAACTGCTGTATAATATACACATAGACAGTAAAATTACGCATAATCGTTGGCAATAATTAAAATCACTAACGTTCGAAAGTAATTTGTTCAAAATCATGTTTCGATGTTAGATTCCCATTCGGGAACAAACTTAAATTAATAAAAATACATGGCAGGGGGTCGGCAACTTGCGGCTCCTTAGACGTCAAGATGCGGCTCTCGAGTTCTCTGCAGAAAATTAATAATTTTATTATTTTATTTTCAAAACTCATTAAAATATTATACTGTAAAGAAAAACAACTTAAAATAGGATTAAAACTCTCATCAGAGCACAGTGAAAATAGGTGCAATAGAAAGTATACGGACAGCTTGCAGCTGCTTGGGCACAAGGCCTAACCCCACATCCGTGTTGTGGCCAGACCCGTGGCAACAATTCCTTGCTTACCACTGCCAAAATGCCGACTTTTTCAAATATCGATAAATGCGGAATGTTATTTTATACAGAATGCATTCTTCTACCTGTCAGTTATGTTGTATTTTAGTTATTAGCTTCCTATGGCTCAGCCAGGTACTTGACTGTGGGGTACGAGTGGGGTGGAAGATAAGCCCTCTGAGAACAGAAGGACATAATACATAATACAGTATTTACCTAATCCTTATCAAATATCAAAATATTGGGAAAAAAAAAAACAACTTTAGTTGCTCTTTAAAACTGGGAAATTTTGTATATTGTAACTTTTGGCTCTACAGTCTCAAAAGGTTGCCGACCCTTGCGTTAGACTGCATGTATCTGTACTCTGTGCCTAACAATATTGTACTACTCTGTGAATACATGAAGTTACAATCGAGTCATAAAATCTATTCATTTGTTTCTAGTAAAAAACTCAAAACAACCACGTTACAATTAAATATTAAAATATAAGCTCGTGTATAATATGCTCGCTTGGTCAGGTGTGTAGGGCTAACGGTCAGCGCGACCACAAAAAAGGGGGAGAGGCGGTTTGTTATGGGAACACGTGCTGCGTCAAGTTGAGTACAAGTAATACAGTGACGTCACGTTGATTAGCTGAATTTATCCGAACCCATATTGGTCTAGTCGCTGGTAGCTAGAAAGCCACACATGACAGTAAAAAGTTCTTCAATTAAAAAAAAAAAAAAAAAAAAAAAAAAAAAACGATGCATGAATGCATACAATCTCTGTCTCTTTATAACTAATATTGGGTAAAAAAGCACTCTTTCAATAAAGAACAATTTTAGATCGTCTTAGCACATTCACACGCTAACACACTGTAGACGTACGTACATATTGGAAAAGTTTAACTCCCGATTATTATTTAAGCCTAGTAATAGATGTTACCGAAAATGTCAAATCAAATATATTACATTATTAGTTAATGTGCGAATTGCATGTACATGAATTAGAAATTTTGCAACATGTATTGAGGGATCTACTAAAATTTGTGTGGACGTCCACAATGAGATTGGGGGGGGGGGGGTTCTAAAATCCCACATTTTTGTTTATGTCTTAAATGGATGACCCCTTAGCATTTGCATTTGTCTCTATTTTACATCGATTTTCTTATGATATGAATAATGCTAATGCTCTTAGGTTAAACTTCCAATAAAGATTTCCAGGCACGGATCAGGGCCCTAGCAATGAGATAGTGAATGCCTGCACATGCGTCTATTTACTTATTTGTTCAAAGAGTTTTTTCGAAGTGTTTAATTGATTATATAACCAGAGGCGTAGGGAGGGGGGGGGGGGCGGGGGTGCTGACCGCACCGGGTGACACCATTTAGGGGGTGACACCAAGGCAAAAAATAGTAAAATATATAGAGAAAAAATTTGAGGGGGGATGCAAATCAAAAGTTCGAGGAGGGGGGTGATGTAAATCGAAAATTGAAAGTTTGTCCCCGGGAAGAGTCGCTACTCCTCCGGGGGGGGGGGGGGGGCACCATTAAGTGCCACACCGGGTTACACCTGACCTCGCTACGCCGCTGTATGTAACAAAAATAAAAATAAATAATTTAAAAATATTGATATTTGAACAGTCTCGTTGTTTTACAGCAACTTGAATCAGAAAACTTTAGTTTTGCTAATGTTTTTTTGTCTGTCACTATAACCCATCAATGACATGTGTATGTCTTGATGACAATTTGCTTGTGACATATGTATGTCAAAGTATCGCCACTCAGATTAGTCTAGATACAGTTGTCTTTATATTGTATTTCTCAAAACTTTCCTAAGGTCTTTAGGGCTAATCGTATAATGTAATTACTTCTGTTTATTGTGTACTTCAGATGCACACTAAAATAAATAAAGCTAAATGATCATACAAGCCACTTTTCTACTGACTGTGTCCAGATGAGCGAGTGATGAACAGAGTGATTTTGATGTGAATAATAACACGGTTAACATAATGATCATGTCTTATTCAAGCCGGTCTTAATTATAAAATCAGTAGGACTAGTTTAACATAAAAAGTGACCTGATTATATTATTGTTATTTAAACAGTAATTTATACATAACAATTATAACTTACCATAATGACCATGTCGACAACATGGGCAAGTGTTATATTTAAATTATGCGCTATGTTTGTATCAGCATTTTGATTGTAATTTATCTTAAACATTTTACAGCAACATTAAAACACAATATTTCAATAGTATGATATTTGATTAGGCATATATATATATATATATATATATATATATATATATATATATATATATATATATATATATATATATATATATATATATTACATTCAACATAAATAACTTAAAATATGAAATAATATGTATTCATATAAATGCATAAACACGTTTCGCACAAAACATATTAAAGTAGTTTAGCAAGCTCTGCAAGAAATTAGAAATTTTAAATTCTTGTTATATCGTTCAATACCGAGTGTTGCTGACTAATAATTTTATCAGTTTTAAAAATAAATTAAAATAATTTTAAATGTGTGTGCATAGAACTAGAGAGACGCATCTCGACATCTAGAGAGCCGCATGCGGCTCGCGAGCCGCAGGTTGCCGACCCTTGCTATTGTGGCATGAATGAAGTTTTATTAAATAAGGTTTGTTCCCATATGGGAATCAGATTTACGGGACAAGAAGTAAAATAAAGGTATTAAAATATTAAAGTAGTTGATATTACTTATAGCAAATGCATATGCGTAAGTTTACTGTCTATGTGCATTTAATACAGTATATTTATTTTCCTACACAAAAAAAAATATTCGTTGAAATGCTATTTTCACCTATATAGAAAGTATAATTATTGAGTATATGTTAAT
Source organism: Physella acuta (assembly GCF_028476545.2). Taxonomy (NCBI): domain Eukaryota; kingdom Metazoa; phylum Mollusca; class Gastropoda; family Physidae; genus Physella; species Physella acuta. The sequence goes on from NW_026731997.1 coordinate 277,057, forward strand.
TAAATTTGAACCTAGAAATGTCTTTGCTTTTAATTTTTTTTTTTTTTTTTTTTTTTTTTTTTTTTTTTTTGCAATTACATTACTATATTAACTCCCTTACGTTAAGTTTTAAATAGAGGCGAATTTAAAGTTAAAAACCTCAATGTTATTGCGAAATCAATGTAATGTTCCGCTATGTATAATTTAATGAGTTTTCCTTTTGTTAACCCTTCAATCCGACTGAACATATTGTATTTGTATACAACAAAAATTTCGAATTCTGAATTAGCATTGTAAACACATTATAGTTATATCTAGGTAATCTTAAAATCTGACGTGATGTCGATAACATGGGGAGCTACTACGCCTAGACCTGACTAAATGTCGACAACATGAATAATTAGAAAATTAGGCTCACCGTAAATCTTTTTATTAAGCAGTTGCATACAATGTCATGGTTTACACAGGAAAACATACACTTATTTACTCCCAGCTGGCTTTTATTCACTCTAGTTTACGGTTAATACCGGCTCAAACAATACTCATTAGCAAGACAGTTCGATAGGAAAAAAATAAATAAACGTTCTCTCACCCATGTTATAAATCTGCAGACGTTGATTTCAACAGTTTTGGCTTCCTTTCCCAGTTTACCAGACCATGTAGTTTAGACTGTAGGGACATCTGGCTCAGGGGACGTCCTGCGATTATTAGCTCGTTTATCAGGACTTGAATGTTTAAGGTGGTTCTACCGCTAGGCCACACTTTCTGTTTCGTTACTATAACTAAGTGGTAATGATCTATTGAACATTTGTTATGTCTTACACGGATCTAAATGTTAAAGTCGGATGAGATTGTTGATTTGACGTATTATAAAACAACGTCAAAGAATTGTGTTTACCATACAGAGTAATTCTAAAGAGGACGTGTGAGGGATACAGAGTCACAAAACGTTTTATTTATTAATGTAAACAATTGTGAGAAGTAGACAGACGTGTTTATTATCTTCGGAAACATTTAATTCACGATAGACACAACTGAGTCCTATAAGAGAAACTAATATAACCAACAAGTCAATTAGAACTTGTGTAGTCAGTTAGATTCAGGCGAGCTTGGGTATTTTTTTCCGCAACTAATATAGGCCTACGTCACGTGTTCTAATAGAAATTGTTATACTAGCATCTACAATCATCCGTTTCTTAAAGGTGTTTGATTTGTTAATTATAAATTTAGCTCGTCTTTTCATGAAGTTAACGTGTTTAAGCAGAGAAATATGTTACAACACATACAGGACAATTGCAGCCCCACTTTAAATCGTCAGAAAAAAAAGTAATTCTTAAAACAAATCCAATATGGAACTTTCGATTCGATGTATCAAGTTGAATAGCAATCCCAGAACAATTTAAAATAATATTTTAAACAAGGAAACATAACGCATATAGATATAGCAGCTTACTTGCTTTTGCTTATACATGTATCATGGGTTTAAGCACAAACTTCAACTTTTATTTGTTTTTTTTTCTAAGTAGCCTACGTTGTGGTCGACAGGACGCGTTTGACTTCTAAAGAAATAACACTCTCACTTAACGAAGAATTTCCACCACATGTATTCTAATGCAGGGGTCGGAAACCTGCGGCTCGCGAGCCGCATGCGGCTCTTTTGAAGCATGCGGCTCTTCAGCTCCATGCACACATATTAATAATTATTTTATTTTATTTTCAAAACTCATAAGCATATTGTTCTGCAACACTCGGTAATAAACGATATAATGATAAACATAAGCAATACGCAATCGCTATTTTTCGAAAAAAAAAATACTTCATTTTGTTGAAAACACGGAGAGCGGTAAATTACTTTATTTTAAACAATCTGAAAAATAAATATCCGGATAAAACCTACGCTACTATTAACACAAATTAATTCAGCATTACTATAAACAAAATGAAAGATGAGTTCACAGAGAGATTTGAGCAACTCAAAACAAATGCAATTACTCTGACGTTCATAGTATATCCTCTCAATACAAAAACAATGATATTATCTTTGAGCTATTTTGAACTAATGCGGGTTGTCTTCAAAAGAAATTGCTAGATTTGAAATCCAAACATTTTTGGAGTTGTAAATTCACAGAATTCAAGAGCAAGTTAGAAGAGTTGGAGGTCCAGTAAAACATGCACGTTTCGCTGCACAAGTGGACTACTCTAAAAGAAATGCCGCGAGTGGAATAGTCTCCCAGGATGTTACAATGAGGTGAAGAAGTTACCTTTTGGAGTGCTGACGATCTTTGGGTCAACATATTCAAGCAAGCGTTTTCTTGTATGAATATAATACAAAGTATAGGAAGCCAACTAACTGATAAAAATCTAGAGGCGGGCTTGAAACTGTAAACAACAAGTAAAGAGCCAGGTTTAAAAGTAAATATATATTTTCAATTTATTAAATGCGATAATTAAACATTGCGTTTGTTCAGTTAGTGTATTGTTTTTTTTTTAATTTAATGTTTAAGTTATCTCCATTACAATATCTTTTTTTTTACTTTCTCACATACAGATGGTATAGAGCAGTGGTTCTCAAACTTTTTCGAGTGGCGACCCCTTCTTATAAAAGTAAGTGACCAGCGATCACCATAAAATTTTAAAAAGTCGAAATTAGTAAGGACATTAATAAACCCTAAAAACAGATTTTCTAGTAGACTTTCAATACGATTTTTTTTATTACTGTTTAAACACGATAAGTAAAATTGCATGCTATTAAATTTAACGTTCGAGGCTTTTGTATATTAACCTATATTTTGTATATGTACCCATATTTTGTGCATGTACCCATATTTTGTATATGTACCTATATTTTGTATATGTACCCTTATTTTGTATGTGTACCTATATTTTGTATATGTACCTATATTTTGTACATGTACCCATATTTTGTACATGTACCCATATTTTGTATATGTACCTATATGTTGTATATGTTCCTATATTTGGTATATGTACGTATATTTTGTTTATGTACCAATATATATACCAAACAAATTCAACCAGGCACAATAATTTCAGATTACTTTATTTTTAACCAAAACACTGTACATAAGAAGCGTACTGTTGTAATCCTAGTTGTCTCTGTTAAATTGGCTATTCAGGTCTTTGTTCTTATTTGATTTGTGATTCTATTTCAATCATATAGGCCTTGTCCGTTTCGACAACTCATTTGAGGGGTCTATTTCAACCTTGCTGGTTGTTTCTGTTGAAGGGGCGTATCGGGGTTGTTTCTCAACATAATGAGGGGTGTCATGCTGTCAAAATATAGATTTATACAATTTTAAATTAGATTCAATATCAAATTTTAGTGATCATTAAAGTAAATTTAAACAAAGAAAACCCTAATATCTACAGTTAGTCTTGACGTTACCACATGCATATACTTGTTATGTTTTTGTTTGTTTATTTTTCTGCGTAAAGAAAATAGTGTAGGCCTATAGCTTGTGGCATACGTTTAAAAAAATAAACCGGGATTGATCTCCCCTAAACTTTCTCGAATATTCTTATATAAAACAACAGGGGATGGCAACTCGGGATATAGACATGATTTTTAATCCATTTTAAATACTTAAACTCTCGTAGAAAAAAGAATTGCACAAAAAGTGAACGCCAAATAAAATGTGCATAATAGTGCGGAATATTATAAGTACTTTATAAATTCACGCGTTTTTTGAGAAATCGGAAATAGTAAAAATTACTACTTCCGGTCAACTGAAATTGCTCACATTTTTATAGAAGGCAGAAAAGTATATCTTTTACTTACACGTGACATTTCATTTATCTATCTGAAATAGTACTCACGTTATAAGCTTTTGAAAAATTCAAAGTAGAAAAAGATCCAGTCCCAGTTATCGAAAATCGTTCAAAAGTTGATACGGATCTACGATTTTGATATAATACTTATATATGAAATTTCATCAACCTAGGTGTAACGGTACTCAAGTTATCGTGTTTAAATACACACACATCCACACACACACACACACTCAGACATACGGACAAGATTACAATACTATGTTTTTCCGACTCAGAGAGCTGTAAAACGTCGAGATTTCCAGAAATCTCGATTTTTTTTGCACGATTACAAAACTTTCTCTATACTTCGTGTATACGAGAAAGTAAAAAAGTTCAATTATCAAAGTGATTGCAATGCTACTTACATCTAGGACGTCCGTATTAACGATAATAGACACCATGCACAGAAGGCTGACACAGAAGAAGAAAACGAAAGGACTCATGTTTATCTCAGTTGAGCTGGAAATAAAATTCATTTTTAATTTTGAACATAATTTCAAATAAAACAATTACACACACACACACACTCTTAGACACAGACATATAGACAATGACTCGCACACACACACACACACACACATATTTATATATATATATATATATATATATATATGTAACTGGGGTAGGCCTAACTACCAGTTACAAATGATAACGAACGAGAGGCCGAGACACAGTGTTGGTCTGATGCAACCGATGACAGGTGGCTTATTGGGTCGGGCTGATAACAACCTCAAAGCCAACGCGTGCTATTTTGGGAAACGGTATTCAGACGGCCTGTCAACTTTGATGGATAGGACGCAGATGTTATTTTACGGTCTGTACGTTTGAACTACGCAACTGGTGGTCGGAGATCGAGTACAAGTATCGATTACGGAGGAATACAAGTACGGAGACGAGTACGGATACAAGGCATAAATAGGAGGGCACGGCAGGACTCGTTCTCTCTCTTCCCGTTTCAGCGAGCTCTCTTCCATCTTGCATCGCTCGCTTAGATCAGTCAGTCTGTGTGACTATGTCAAGTCGGTTATAGAACGGGTTAGCCGTATTGTGTTAAGAAGGATTATAGACATGTGGATTCAGTTATATAAAGCCTAGTGAAGGACTGTTAGGGGTCAGTTGATTCAGACTATTATTGAGAAGCATTCCTGTTGATTTATTGTGTTATTATGAAGCATTTCTTGATTCATGTAATAAAGGATCAATAGCGAACCTGCATCTTGAGTATCTATACTGTGGTCAATGTTGTCTAGAATGAGTGGTTAAACTCGTTAACACGTGGCACTACAGGCAATTAGGTCTCATTACATGTGGCGTTGCGAGCATGGTAACTGTTGGCTCGTTACAATTGGCGTTGTCGGCAGGATAAATGTTCGCTCGTCACAATTGGCGCTGCGATCAGGATGAATTCAACTAGACTTGCCGTTTAAGGCACCTATAGTCAACCTTGTGCATAACTGTGTTTAGTGTGTGTGTGAATTCGGACATTCAGGAACTGTGAAAATTGAGGAACGAGGAAAAATTTTTCATACACACACGGTAAGAAAGAACTCTTTTTTTTTAGTACTTAAGGAAGAAAATGTCTACTCTGGACGAGAAGCAGACCCATATAGTGGTCCTACCCAGAGAGTCCCATATTAACAAATTCTACGGGGACGGAGATCCAACTTTAACCAACAGGTTCAGTGAAGAGGTCAAAGCGGCCTGGGCCTCGAGACATATGTCACCAGAGGAAAGATTAAGACTGCTGATGGGCAGTATAGGTGAAACGGTTAGGGCAGAGGTTAAGTGCCACGATAGGACCGTCCAATCAGATCCAGATAAGGTGCTAGATCTGATTATGGAGACCTTTGGGGAGAGACGGTCGGGAGTGCAACTGCTATCGGGATTCGTGGGCTTAAAGCAGAGAATGGCGGAGAGTGTGATGGAGTACTCACACAGGATGAACAGGGCCTTTGATTTGGTAAAGGGCAAATCACCGGACATTGATGTACGCCTACTGAGGGACCAGTTCATCGAGGGGCTAGCAACCCCGATCCTAAGAAGAGAGTTGAAAGAGGAGGTCCACAAAGACCCGCAGTTGACCTTCCTTCAGGTCAGGAACTCAGCGATCCGCAGGTCCGAGGATGAGGACCAATCGAACTGTTCGGTGGACAAAGTCTCTGTGCCTGAACAGAGACAATCCCCACCCACAGGGGCCGACACGATGGAGACCATGATGGCTCAACTGTTGGCCCACCTAGAGAAGGTTGACCAACGCTTGAAGTGGTTGGAAAGCAGGTCAACAGCTGAGAATCAGGAAAAGAACGGTACAAAACAGGGACGGGTTGGACGGCCGCGTCCTGCCAAGCCATCACTCCAATGGACGGCAGACGGTCGACCAATTTGTTTGTCTTGTTCACAACCCGGACATATGGCACGGTACTGTCCGGTGAAACGATCGCCCTCTGTACGGCAGGTCAAGGCTACAGAGCGGCGAGGTAATGACTTAGGCCTAGTAAACAAAATGACAAAGAAACACAGTAAGGAGAAAAAGAAAGGCAAAACACAACTAATGGAAAAAATGAACTGTGAAATGAACTTGAATGTTGAAAAGTTTCAAGTGAACAATTTGTTGGTAGAGAAAAATGATGATAGGAAGAAAATTGGTAGACTTAATAAAGGAATTCAAAGTCTAACCAGGAAACTGGATAGGAAAAGTTCATGCAAATTAAAGGCACAGGAGAAATGTTCATCTTTAGAGTGTCTGTTATCGGAAGAAGTAAATAAAAATAGTGGACAACAGAACAGTGTGGGCAAACTAAAAAAATTATCAGATATTGAAAAAGAACTTCAAATTACAGCAAAGTTGGGATCCATCGAACAGCGATGGGCAGCAGAATTGGCACTCTTTGACCTGGAGAGAAAATATCGCCCAGGGCAGTCCAATGGTAATGCTGACGCGTTATCAAGGAATCCTTACGAGAGACCGGGTGATGAGGAAGAAACACTGACAGGAATATGTGAGGTCAGAGCGTCAACAGATATCCCTCATGGGGTACAAGTGATGCAAAACGGGCAGACCGGGGTGGAGCACATATCCACAGAGCCCGGACATATGGACAGTAGTGATTTTATTTGCCTTAATCACAAAAAGATAAGAGATGCCCAGAGAACGGATAGTGGCTTACAACCGCTATTGAAACACGTCCAGGAACAAAAATTCCCAGGAAGAAGGGAAAGAGAACAATTTGGTCGAGAAACAAAGAAAATACTGAGTCAGTGGAACCGTCTCAGTATAAAGGATGGTGTTCTCATGCGGAGAATTCATGACCAAATTGATGGCACAATACACCAGGTGGTGGTGCCGGGACAATTACGAGGAGAAGTGCTAAGGTTGGCACATGACAGGGCAGGACACCAGGGTCAGGACAGAACCCACAAAATATTACGACGGAGGTGTTACTGGCCCAATATGGAAATGGAGGTCAAACGCCATTGTGAGGCTTGTGTGAGGTGTCAGCATGCGAAAATGCCAGTTGTCAAAATGAGACAGCCATCAGGACACCTACTAGCGACAAAACCACTAGAGATTGTGGCTATGGACTTTACGTCGTTGGAGCAATCATCGGATGGGACGGAACATGTGTTGGTAATGACTGATGTATTCACCAAATGGACTGTGGCGGTGCCCACACGAGATCAGACTGCCAAAACAGTGGCAAAGGTCTTATTAGAACATTGGTTCATCAAATATGGCATACCAAGACAATTACACTCTGACCAAGGAAGGGCTTTCGAGTCAGAAGTAATTAACCAACTGTGCAACCACTACGGGATCAACAAATCTAGAACAACCACATTTAATCCGAAAGGAAACGGACAGTGTGAACGGTTCAACCGCAGCATGCATGATTTGCTGCGTACGCTAGAACCTGAACAGAAAAAACGTTGGCCTGATTTTCTCCCAGAGTTGGTATATCTATACAACTGCACACCACATGCCACAACCGGCTTTTCGCCATACATGTTGCTGTTCGGACGAGAGGCTCGACTCCCTCTTGATTTGTTCCTAGGAAAAAGGGAGAGTATGACTGGCTCATACACCGCACTGGAATATGTGAATGAACATATGAGAAGAATTAGAGAAATGTACAGGGTAGTACAGGAAAGACTAGAACATGAATCTCGGCGAAGGGAACCGCCGATACAGACGAAGGACCCGCCACTCAAACTGAATGACAGGGTATTACTGCGTAGCCACCCGTTAGGCAGAAACAAAATCCACGATCTCTGGGGACAGGAGATATGGCAAGTCGTGGAGATGCCTAAAGTAGCAGGTGGCCCCTTTAAGATAAGACCCATCGATCACGCCAAACCGGATCGGTGGGCGAATATTGCTCAATTAAAGAAATATTGGAATAGGCAAGAAGAGCAGTTACACACACAGAAACCCAAGACAATTAGGGAACCGGAAGTTATAACGGAAATTCACATACCCATTCCGGAACCATATCACCATCAACAGAACAACAGCGATACGCAAGGGGAGGATACCGGCAACAATGAGGATCCCGGTCCCTCCAGAAGCAGAGAGACAGTAGACCATCAGATAAGTGGTCCGCGGAGAAGTTTAAGGAACAGAAGGAATACGAAATTTTTTGTCAGCAACCATCAATTCTTTCATGGTCGCGCTGGTATGAAAACAGACTGTTCAAAGAGCTATAGAAGTGAACTGGTGAAGGCACCAAATGGAAAGGGTGGATGTGAATTCTAGAACTGTTTTGTGTCTCAGGAAGATGACGTAGACACAGTTGATATGTGAAATAGGTAGAACTGTCAATCGTATACGAATGGAACGTCGTGGACAGTGAGTAGAACAATAGATTTTTTTTTACGACTGTGCGATTGACTTTGGAGGAGTGCACCTGCCAGGCGTTGTTTGTGGTTGAAAACACACAAAAAAAGCAGGGGTGGATGTAACTGGGGTAGGCCTAACTACCAGTTACAAATGATAACGAACGAGAGGCCGAGACACAGTGTTGGTCTGATGCAACCGATGACAGGTGGCTTATTGGGTCGGGCTGATAACAACCTCAAAGCCAACGCGTGCTATTTTGGGAAACGGTATTCAGACGGCCTGTCAACTTTGATGGATAGGACGCAGATGTTATTTTACGGTCTGTACGTTTGAACTACGCAACTGGTGGTCGGAGATCGAGTACAAGTATCGATTACGGAGGAATACAAGTACGGAGACGAGTACGGATACAAGGCATAAATAGGAGGGCACGGCAGGACTCGTTCTCTCTCTTCCCGTTTCAGCGAGCTCTCTTCCATCTTGCATCGCTCGCTTAGATCAGTCAGTCTGTGTGACTATGTCAAGTCGGTTATAGAACGGGTTAGCCGTATTGTGTTAAGAAGGATTATAGACATGTGGATTCAGTTATATAAAGCCTAGTGAAGGACTGTTAGGGGTCAGTTGATTCAGACTATTATTGAGAAGCATTCCTGTTGATTTATTGTGTTATTATGAAGCATTTCTTGATTCATGTAATAAAGGATCAATAGCGAACCTGCATCTTGAGTATCTATACTGTGGTCAATGTTGTCTAGAATGAGTGGTTAAACTCGTTAACACGTGGCACTACAGGCAATTAGGTCTCATTACATGTGGCGTTGCGAGCATGGTAACTGTTGGCTCGTTACAATTGGCGTTGTCGGCAGGATAAATGTTCGCTCGTCACATATATATATATATATATATATATATATATATATATATATATATATATATATATATATATATATATATATATATAATTGAATTTGGTCATGTAACTTACCAGAATTATTTTTCTCGCTTAACAAAACGTAGAATAGAATGTCGTATGTTAAACAGTATCAAACCCTCACCTTATTTATAGCACATATGACCATTTAATCAACCTTTAAAAATATATTTTAATCAATATGGAAAACAAAATCTCAAGGTTCTCAAAATACGTTGCAACAGTGCACAATTGAAATCAAGACTCGGAACTTTAAAAGATTAATCCAAACATTTATTTTACAATTTAAGTTTTTATTGTGGCCGTATAAATAGTTTATATAATCAAATACGAACGGTGATAACACTTTTTGAAATTTTATTAAAGTATATTTTATAAATTAATGCTATGCTGAGTTCTTAATTATTTGCTTTACGCTTAAGGCAAAATCATGTCTATATCACGAGATTCTATCCCCTGTAGACTTATTCCAATATATAAAAGCCCATGTGAGCTCTTCCCTTTTTTCTCTCTCTGTCCTCATGTCCAGACTTTAAGTGATCAGTATCTTCAGCGATATATGGAGAACTTAAAGATATTGACTTTTGTTGAAAATAATATGGTAGAAGTTTTACATGTATAAACTAATTTTTATTTAAAGAAATAAAAATTAAGTAGTATTCAATATAGAAACACATTTTTATGTATTAACAGAAAATTGTTTATGGTTGTGACCAGAACGAAAAAAAAACAAAAAAACAAAGCAAAAATCAACGACATCGTATGCCACAAATTGTTTTCTCCATCCGCCATTTGAGAATACCTTCAGCGTTAACCGAACACAAGTATATTATCATATTTACTTTGATAATGATTATATAAATAATCAATAAACACGGGCTTTATGTTTCATTACCATATTTAGTTTGATAAGGGTTATATTAATAATTAATAAATACGGCTTTATGTTACATTATCGTACTTAGTTTGAATAATATTAAAAGGCTAACCTATAAGCTGTTTATAATTACCTTCATTCTGTGGTATTAGGTATTCTTTGTCTTAAATAAACCAGGAGTGATCTCCCCTAAAGTTTCACGAGTATTCTTATATAAAACAACAGGGGATGGGAACTCGAGATATAGTTATGATTTTTAATCCATTTTAAATACTTAAACTTTTAAAAATAGAATATAATCTGATAGAAAAAAAAAGAAGTGCGCGCCAAGCTAACGCCGAATAAAGATGCGCATAATAGTGCGGAATATTATTAGTACTTTAAAAATTCTCATGCGTTTATTGAGAAATCGGAAAGAGTGAAAATTACTAATTCAGGTCAACAGAGATTACTCAAAATTTGAAAGAAGGTAGAGAATTAGATCTTTTACTTACATGTGAAATTTCATTTAGCTATCTTAAATAATACTCAAGTTATAGGCTTTTGAAAAATTCAAAGTAGAAAAGGTACCACTTCCAGTTATCGAAAATCGTTCGAAAGTTGATACGGATCTACGATTTTGATATATTACTTATATATGAATGTTCATCAACCTAGCTGTAACGGTACTCAAGTTATCATGTTTACACACACACAGACAGATACACACACACACATACACACACAGAGACATACGGACAAGATTGCAAAATTATGTTTTTCCGTATCAGTGAGGTGTAAAACGTCGAGATTTGTAAAAATCTCGATTTTTTTTTATTTATTTTTTTGCATGATTACAAGACTTTCTCTATACTTCGTATTAACGAGAAAGTTAAAAAAAACATTTCGCAATTTTACGTTTTTTTTTTACTTTCTCGTATATACGAAGTATAGAGAAAGCCCATCTTGCTAAAAACCCATTTCATCAAAAGATGGCTTTACAATGCCATCTTCACACAAACGTGCTCTTGCAGTAAATCTTACTTCTAAAGTCTAGCCCAAAACCAGAAAAAAAACTGTACTTTTAAACGTCTAAAAGCGATAAACTAAAATCCGAACGTTTGTTTGATTATAAACCCCTAACAAAACTCCAACTTGAAATAAATGCAGGCACTAATACCCTGGCTAATCCAAAGCCAATGGTGCATATCGCTATGTAAAGTTTCCAATACTCATGCGATTAGTCCTTTAGCCTCCACAGACGCTAATTTGCTCTGTGCAAACCGTTATCATGTAGCACGGCTAAATAAAAGCTGATGCTAAATCTAGATAAGTGTGTGCTTTAACGTAGGCTAAAGCAGTCGTCAAATTAATAGAGATTAATAGCTAGTGACAGCTGGTCCAAGGGTATTACAACAATGTGTCTGTTAGTCTGTCCTGTCTAGGGTTAGGTAAAATACATTGGCGTGTTTATGTGTGTTCAATGTTTAGAGCTAGCTAAATACACGATTGAGTTTAAATGTGTTAAGTGTTTAGGTCTAGATAAAAAAAAAATCAACATTCGTGTGTTCAGTGTTTAGGGAACATACAATCATTCTCATGATCATCTATGTTCAATACTTAAGGTTAAAACACGCGAGTGTATGTGTTTTCAGCTCTGTTAAGGGTTAGCTAAGAAAACTTTTGCGTGTTCATATGTTAAGTGTTTATAGTTTGCCAAAAAAAAACACTCGCGTGTTCATGTGTTTAGTGTCTAGGTCTAGATAAAAGCTACAACGCATCGGCGTGTTCATATGTGTTTCAGTGTCTAGCTAAAAACATTTCTGTGTTTATGTGTGTTTAGGTCTAGCTAAAAACATTTCTGTGTTTATGTGTGTTTAGGTCTAGCTAAAAACATTCGCGTGTTTATGTGTGTTCAGAAGACTGTTCAACATTGTTACATTAATACTTAGGAAATATATAAAATACAATCTTAGAAAACTAAATACATTTTACAATTTAGTGTTGAGGAGTTACAATAGTCGGCAATTGAATCGTAAAATTTCTAACAAGAAAATGTTTATTATGATATCAGTATTCAAGGTTTGTTTCGTATCTTTCCATAATTAAAACATACTCTGTTGAAGATAGATGACGCTTGGGGGTGGGGGATGGTCGGTTAAAGGGCGTTCTTAGCACTTTTTTTTCATTGTTAATTGTTATATTGGAGTGAATTTCCTCCAATGCAATTAAATATTACGTGTCAACATGTTATGCGCCATATAGCCTGTTGACTCCGACTTGTTTTTTTTTTATTTGCTTCCACAGCCTTTTTTAATTCAAATAAGTTTTTCAGGACAGCAGACGTTTGATTTTGAAGTTTTTTCTACTAGATGGGTTGCTGTCCCCAACTATAGAGACACATGTACCCGGGGCCGAATTCATAACATTATGGGTTAGCAAAACAGATTGAATGACCTGATCATTTAGTCAATTGACCAGGACGATAAAATTACCTACTTTAACGTAAGTGGCCTACAAGAAGAAAATCATGGCCTAGGTTCTAGAAGTCATCTATTTAAAACATGGCATTGGGTCTAGGGGGGCAGGGATTTAGAGCATGGCCATTGATCTGAAGGCCCAAAGTTTACATGCTCTAGAGTCTAGGGGCCACTAATTTAAAACATGGCCGATGGTATACGGGCGCAAGAAGAAAATAAACCGGGAGTGATCTCCCCTAAACTTTCTCGAATATTCTAATATAACACTACGGGGGGATGTCAACTCGGGATAAAGACAATATTTTTAATCAATTTTTAATTACTTAAACTTTTTATAATAGAATAGAATCTCATTAAAAAAAGAGAATTGCACGCCAAGTGAACGAAAAATAAAATGTGCATAATAGTGCGGGATATTATTAGTACTTTACAAATTCACATGCGTTTTTTTGAGAAATCGGAAAATAGCGTAAACTACTACTTCCGATCAACAGAAATTACTCAAAATTTGAAAGAAGGCAGAGAATTAGAACTTTTACTTACATGTGAAACTTCATTTATCTATCTGAAATAGTACTCAAGCTATAGGCTTTTGAAAAATTCAAAGTAGAAAAAGTGTAACTTCCGGTTATCGGAAATCGCTCATAAGTTGATACGGATCTACGATTTTGATATAATACTTATATATTGAATTTCATCAACCTAGCTTTAACTCAAGTTATCGTGTTTACACACACACACACACACACACACACAGACACACATACATACTGACAAGATTGAAAAACTATGTTTTTCCGACCCAGGGAGCCCTATTTTTTTCACGATTACAAGACTATCTATACTTCGAATGTATTAGGATGGATTGTGTAACCGAAACAAGAGTCTAAGGCCCGACGCTGGATCGTGTTTTATATCGACGGCGTCAGCTGGTTGCTGAGTTCTTTGATCTGAATGTAAAGCCTGAAGCCTAGGTCGTGGTCATTGTTTTCACATCACGAGCTCGTATACTCTAGGTCATGTTTTAAATCTTGAGCTCATATAACCTAAATCATATTTTTTAATCTTAAGCCCATATACCATAGGCTATGTTTTGAATCTTGAGTCCATATGCCCTAGGTCATGTTTTAAATCTTGAGCTCATATACTCTGGGTAATGTTTTATATCTTGAGCTCATATACCATAGGCCATGTTTAAAATCTTGAGTCCATTTACCCTAGGTAATGTTTTAAATCTTGAACCTATATATCATAGGCCATGTTTAAGACATTTGAGCCCATATACCATAGGACATGTTTAAGACATTTGAGCCCATATACCATAGGACATGTTTAAGACATTTGAGCCCATATACCATAGGACATGTTTTAAATCTTGAGCGCATGGGCCATGTTATAATTATGGAACCCATATACCATAGGCCATGTTTTAAGTTGGTGGCCCCTAGACCCTAGACCATGTAAACGTTGTGCCTTCAGATGAATGACCATGATCTAAATCCATGGCCCCCTAAAACCAAGGCCATGTTTTAAATAGAGGACCTCTAGAACCTAGGCCATGTTCTAAATCCATGGCCCCCTAGACACAAGGCCATGATTTAAATGGTGGACCTCTAGAATCTAGGCCATGCTCTATATAAAATAAACCGGGAGTGATCTCCCCTAAACTTTCTCGAATATTCTTACATAACTTGAAATATAGACATGATTTTTAATTACATAAACTTTTAAAAATAGAATAGAATCTCATGGAAAAAAAGAATTGCGCACCAAGCGAACGCCAAAACAAAATGTGCATAATAGTGCGCAATATTATTAGTACTTTATAAAATTACATGCATTTTTTGAGAATTCGAAAATAGCGTAAATTAGTACTTCCGGTCAACGGAAATTACTCAAAATTTGACGGAAGGTAGAGATTAAGATCATTTACTTACATGTGAAATTTCATTTATCTATCTGAAATAGTACTCAAGTTAAAGGCTTTTGAAAAATTCAGAGTAGAAAAAATACCACTTCCGGTTATCGGAAATCGCTCGAAAGCTAATCAGGATCTACGATTTTGATAAAATACTTATATATGAAATTTGATCAACCTAGCTTTAACGGTACTCAAGATATCGTGTTTACACACAGACAGATACACAGACACACAGATATACGGACGCGATTGCAAAATTATGTTTTTCCGTATCAGTGAGTTGTAAAACGCCGAGATTTGTAAAAATCTCGATTTTTTTTTTTTTGCACGATTACAAGACTTTCTCTATACGAAAAAGTAAAAAAACCATAACCTCTATGCCAGATGATTTGATCTTAACACCCCCCCCCCCCCCCCCCAAATCTTTAATCAACATGCCTTAAGATGGATATTGCTCCCTAGTTAAAGAACGAACGCCCAAAGCTACACCACCTTCTAGCTCGGCATCTACCCCAGTTATATATCTTCACATGTAATATATATATATATATATATATATATATATATATATATATATATATATATATATATATATATATATATATTTATATATATATATATATATATATATATATATATATATATATATATATATATATATATATATATATATATATATATATATCATACCTCAATTTAATAACCGCTGACAGTTCACAGTATGTAATGCATCGTTGTGACCCTTCTAATGTTTATTGTGTTAGGTTTTACATAAGGAGAACGGCAGTGAGTGAAAGAATAGGTAGAAGACTATGCTTTTGTGGGAACAGCGCATTTCCACCCTGTCAATTACCCCCCGGACATTCCCCCCCCCCGACATTACCCCCCCCCCCAGTAATTACCCCCCCTGTCAATTACCCCTCGCCCACTAGGACATTATCCCCCCCCCCCGGACAGGGTTAGAGTTAGGGTTAGGGTTAGGGTTAGGGTTAGGGTTAAGGCTAGGATTAGGTTCAGGTTTAGGTTTAGGTTTAGGTTTAGGTTTATGTTTATGTTTAGGTTTAGGTTTAGGTTTAGGTTTAGGTTTAGGTTTAGGTTTAGGTTTAGGTTTAGGTTTAGGTTTAGGTTTAGGTTTAGGTTTAGGTTTAGGTTTAGGTTTAGGTTTAGGTTTAGGTTTAGGTTTAGGTTTAGGTTTAGGTTTAGGTTTAGGTTTAGGTTTAGGTTTAGGTTTAGGTTTAGGTTTAGGTTTAGGTTTAGGTTTAGGTTTAGGTTTAGGTTTAGGTTTAGGTTTAGGTTTAGGTTTAGGTTTAGGTTTAGGTTTAGGTTTAGGTTTAGGTTTAGGTTTAGGTTTAGGTTTAGGTTTAGGTTTAGGTTTAGGTTTAGGTTTAGGTTTAGGTTTAGGTTTAGGTTTAGGTTTAGGTTTAGGTTTAGGTTTAGGTTTAGGTTTAGGTTTAGGTTTAGGTTTAGGTTTAGGTTTAGGTTTAGGTTTAGGTTTAGGTTTAGGTTTAGGTTTAGGTTTAGGTTTAGGTTTAGGTTTAGGTTTAGGTTTAGGTTTAGGTTTAGGTTTAGGTTTAGGTTTAGGTTTAGGTTTAGGTTTAGGTTTAGGTTTAGGTTTAGGTTTAGGTTTAGGGCTAGGGCTAGGGCTAGGGCTAGGGCTAGGGCAAGGGCTAGGGCTAGGGCTAGGGCTAGGGCTAGGGCTAGGGCTAGGGCTAGGGCTAGGGATAGGGCTAGGACTAGGGCTAGGGCTAGGGCTAGGGCTAGGGCTAGGGTTAGTGTTAAGGTTAGGGTTAGGGTTAGGGTTAGGGTTAGGGTTAGGGTTTGGGTTAGGGTTAGGGTTAGGGTTAGGGTTAGGGTTAGGGTTAGGGTTAGGGTTAGGGTTAGGGTTAGGGTTAGGGTTAGGGTTAGGGTTAGGGTTAGGGTTAGGGTTAGGGTTAGGGTTGTGTCTAGCGTTGGTTTTGGTTTTGTGTGAAGTTTTAGGCTAAGGTGGATGCTTAGGTTTTGGTCTTTTCTTAAGATTTGGATTAAAGTAGTACATAGGTATAGACTTCTAGTTAGAGTTATGATTCTAACCTGAGAGGGGGGTGGGGATAATTCCCCGGGGGGGGGGGGGGGGGTAATTGACAGGGGGGGGGGGGGAAATACGGGGGGGAAAGTCCGGGGGGGGGGGTAATTTCCGGGGGGGGTAATGTCCTGTAGCCGCTTTTGTTGCTGAAATAGACTATTAATGTAAATGCAAACATACACAAACGTATTCTTTCCTTTTAATTATAAAAAAAATGGTGCATATTAAAACAAGTTAAAAAAAAACGAGTGACAATTTAAGCGCAATTTCCTTATGTTATCTAAAAATAACTCTGTCGTAGCGTAAAGCACACACGGGGTCAAAACGCAAGACGTATAATGCTGGGGTGCGTTCAAGCTAGGAGAATGATCGGTTTGTAGGTGTTTATGTAATTTAAAAAAAAAAAATGTGACCGAACGAATGTAAAATCATGATGCACGACATGTGCTGTCAACTTATCGTCATAAAAAGAACCAATCAACGCGTATTTGAAATGTTACACTTAAGTTTCTTCTGTATATCCATAGTACAACGTAAAGTTTAGAGAAGATCAATCCTGCTTTATTTATCTCATATTAACGTTATAATAATGATGTATGTCATGTGCATACAAGTAACGTTTTTGCGTCGTGAAATTATTGACGTTATTTTATGCCTGAGAACGACGACGAGACATTTGTGATTAGATGAGAGCAGAAAGGTTTGGTATGTGGTACAGTGTGTGAGAGGTTGGTTATGTGATACAGTGAGTGAGAGGTTGGTTATGTGATACAGTGTGTGAGCGTTTGGTGATGTGATACAGTGTGTGAGAGGTTGGTTGTGTGATACAGTGTGTGAGAGGTTGGTTATGTGATACAGTGTGTGAGAGGTTGGTTACATGATACAATGTGTTAGAGGTTGGTTATGTGATACAGTGTGTGAGAGGTTGGTTATGTGATACAGAGTGTGAGCGTTTGGTGATGTGATACAGTGTGTTAGAGGTTGGTTGTGTGATACAGTGTGTGAGAGGTTGGTTATGTGATACAGTGTGTGAGAGGTTGGTTATGTGATACAGTGTGTGAGAGGTTGGTTATGTGATACAGTGGTGAGAGGTTGGTTATATGATACAATGTGTTAGAGGTTGGTTATGTGATACAGTGTGTGAGAGGTTGGTTATGTGATACAGTGTGTGAGAGGTTGGTTATGTGATACAGTGTGTGGGAGGTTGGTTATGTGATACAGTGTGTGAGAGGTTGGTTATATGATACAATGTGTTAGAGGTTGGTTATGTGATACAGTGTGTGAGTGGTTGGTTATGTGGTACAGTGTGTGGGAGGTTGGTTATGTGATACAGTGTGTGGGAGGTTGGTTATGTAATACAATTTTGATAGGTTAATTATGTGATACAGTGTGTAAGAGGTTGGTTATGTGATACAGTGTGTGAGAGGTTGGTTATGTGATACAGTGTGTGAGAGGTTGGTTATGTGATACAGTGTGTGAGAGGTTGGTTATGTGATACAGTGTGTGAGAGGTTGGATATGTGGTACAGTGTGTAAGAGGTTGGTAATGTGATACATTGTGTGAGGGGTTGGTTATGTGATACAGTGTGTGAGAGGTTGGTTATGTTATAACGTGTGTGAGAGGTTGGTTATGTGATACAGTGTGTGAGAGGTTGGTTATGTGATACAGGGTGTGGGAGGTTGGTTATGTGATACAGTGTATGGGAGGTTGGTTATGTGATACAGTGTGTGAGAGGTTGGTTATGTGATACAGTGTGTGATAGGTTGGTTATGTGATACTGTGTGTGATGTTGGTTATGTGATACAGTGTGTGAGAGGTTGGTTGTGTGATACAGTGTGTGAGATGTGAGAGGTTGGTTATGTGATACAGTGTGTGAGAGGCTGGTTATGTGATACAGTGTGTGAGAGGTTGGTTATGTGATACAGTGTGTGAGAGGTTGGTTATGTGATACAGTGTGTGAGAGGTGAGAGGTTGGTTATGTGATACAGTGTGTGAGAGGCTGGTTATGTGATACAGTGTGTGAGAGGTTGGTTATGTGATACAGTGTGTGAGATGTTGGTTATGTGATACAGTGTGTGAGAGGTTGGTTATGTTATACAGTGTGTGAGAGGTTGGTTATGTCTTTAATAGTGTTTTTAATATAATTAAATATATTAAATATCATGCCCTTTTTAGTAATGGCGATAACACATTGTTACGGAAATGGTTGGTCTGGTAGATGAATATGAATATTACAGAGACCCTTTTCCAACGGTCGTTTTCGTCTCTGGCCATGGGTAGTTACAATGTCAACTTTTGGCTTCACAGCTGAGGATGGAGAACAGTTAAGCAGTCAGAAGAAACAATATATTACAGACATGTATACTTTCTTAACATAAAAGGCTAATAAGGGAGGTGTAAAGCGTAGGGATTTAAAAAAAAAGTTTTCGAGTGTGTGCAAGATTTAAATAATTATTCTGTATTTAGTATGCAAGAGAAACAAAAAAAAGACATTGCAAGTAATATTTGCTTCCAGGTGAGATCCCATTCCCAACAACACACAACTGGTATGAACCATCACTTACATATGTATACACCATGTATGTGAACAGCTCTCTTGTAAAACTATATGCATTATCTTACAATTTTGGCTTACACAGGTTAGACATAATTTATAACCCTATATGTAGATAGAATAGCATGGAGCGTTTTCACATACTGGTCACCTACTATAAAGTATTGCTTGCAAGGCAGCTCGTACCTCCTCAATCTGGTTCTTTCGTGTGTTGTAGTACAGATGTTGTTTTATTTCTTGTCCCCGAACGGGGATCCAAAATATTCTTTAGCATTGGAAACAACCATACTCATTGATGATAAGTGATCTAACTCATACCCAATAACATTACGTAATAATATGGTCTGTATGTGTTAATTATAAATAAAATATATAAATGTCTTTTTTAAAAGCCCACTTTTGATTATTTTTGAAACTTATTTTTTTATGTGTGTTTAAAATTATAATGTATATTCTTAGTTTCTTGAATGTTCTAATTACACTGTGTGTTTGCTTTGGTTATTTATTTTATTATAAGAATCAATTCCCTTAGTTGCATTTTTTTAGTTTATTTATACTAATATACCAAAGCGAGTTAAAGTGTCGATTTGTCTACTTTAACATCTTTTTTAAATACAAATAAAATATGTTGTTTATGGTGCATACTTGTAGCGACCCGTGCCTTATATTGCTTCTTCATTGGGTGGTGATCATTTAGGTGTAGGTCCCTGCCAGTTGTGTAAGTGTTAGTGTTAGGACAGTAGTTGCATTTCAATATATCAATGCACGCTTTCTATTATAGTATGTTGCTGTGTTTCACTTTTTTGAGCATAATTGGCATTATGCGAGAGGTGAATGTTTATTAAGTAAGCTGCATTGTAAAGGATATTTTGGTTTAAGGGCTGAAGTAAAAAAAAAAAAAACCCAGTCCTGGGATTACACTGTTGACATGTTTAAAATGTTTGATATGTGATATAGGGCTCTGTTAGAACCCGAACTTTAATATAGAAACATATTATTACTGCGATAGCAATGCTGAAACCGTGTGGTGCATTAGATATATATCCGTTTGTTGAATACTAGCAATTTAAAAGTACATTAGTATATGCTCAGGCTATCACTATCGGTCACGAAAATGTACAAATACAAAATCCTAGCACATCCAAGCTGCAATGTCTTCGACATATTGTGTGTATAACCGATCATGGACACACCAAAACTCCTGTTTTCTGTCATGTTTGATCTATTGTATTATGAGCGATTTGTGTTAACTATTTTTATGATTCTTTAGTGCTACCTCGAGATGCTAATTTTAAATCGTGCTGAAAACTTGCTCGTTCGTCAAAATACTCGTATCACAGATACAGGTATCCTTATTTAAATTACTTTGAATGTCATTAATTCGGTCCAGTTTTTTTTTTATAGTTTTAAAAATTAAATTGTAGTTTCAAATTATGAAACACATTCTATCAAAGCACACTAAAAGTGCGTGGAAATAAAATAAATAAATAAGCTTGTTGTACACAGTGTGACCCATCCCCCATAAATCAAACGAAAAAAATATAGAAAAATAAATGAATAAAAAAAATACAATTAAAACATCACAAGGGGAAATTACCTTCAATGATGTTTTTAAAAATCAATTAATTGTGTGTGTGTCTGTAAACACCATAACTTGAGTACCGTTACAGATAGGTTGAAGAAATTTCATATATAATTATTTTATAAAAATCGTAGATTCGTTTCAAGGTTTGAGCGATTTCAGATAACCGGAAATTGAACTTTTTCTACTTTGAATTTTTCAAAAGCCTATAACTTATGTACTGTTTCAGATAGATAAAAGAAATTTCACATGCAACTACAAGATGTACATTTCTGCCTTCTGACAAATGTTGAGTAATTTCCAATTACCGAAAGTATTAATTTCTGCTATTTCCGATTTCTCAAAAAAACGCATTTGAATTTATAAAGTACTAATAATATTTCGCACTATTTTGCACATTTTATTTGGCGTTCACTTGGTGTGTAATTGTTTTTTTCTACGAGATTTTTATTTTTTATTTTAAAAAGTTTAAGTATTTAAAATGGATTAAAAGTCATGTCTAAATCCAGAGTTACCATTCCCTGTTGTTTCATATTGGAATATTCGAGAACGTTTAGAGGAGATAACTCCAGGTTTATTTAAATAATAGAAGATTCAACTGAATGATAAAATATATGTATTCTTTATATTCGAAAACAAACATTGTTTAAGTGCCTTAACTAGTTATTTTGTATCCCTCATAATGGGACAGAAATAAAAAATAAAAATTCAATAAAAAAATCCCCCCTTCACAAAGACAATTCTGGGACTGCCGACCGAAATAGACCTAGATGTAGTAATGTAGAAACAACGTGTAGAAGAGACCACCAGATAACCATCTTCATCATCAAATGTTTAACTCTCTTCAACCCTATACAACAACCAGGCTCAAATCACCAAATGTTTAACTCTCTTCAACCCTATACAACAACCAGGCTCAAATCACCAAATGTTTCACTCTCTTCAACCCTATACAACAACCAGGCTCAAATCACCAAATGTTTCACTCTCTTCATCCCTATACAACAACCAGGCTCAAATCACCAAATGTTTCACACTCTTCAACCCTATACAACAACCAGGCTCAAATCACCAAATGTTTCACTCTCTTCAACCCTATACAACAACCAGGCTCAAATCACCAAATGTTTCACTCTCTTCAACCCTATACAACAACCAGGCTCAAATCACCAAATGTTTCACTCTCTTCAACCCTATACAACAACCAGGCTCAAATCGCCAAGACGGTGGGTGACAGCTTGACGGCTAGGAAAGAGCAGATAACCCGACCCCCCACACCCTTACACTTCTCTAGGAGGATTGACAACTATCTTCACGAGATCCACCTTTCCCTCCCCACACATAACCCCGACACCAAAAAAGGAACATGACAATGAAATGTAATGGCCTCATAACACATAGACGACGAAGACAATAATGTAGCGAAGGGTAAATGAAGGACATAAGGACACAGGACGTGAGAAACTCAACTGATAGCTCAGATAAACTCGGGCTGAGCTACGGTGATCAAACTACACTCATATACAGAGGACACGACCTTAGTGACCACGAGGCGACAACTGCGTGTATATACCAAGACGACAGACCACGAGGCGAAAACTGCTTGTATACACCAAGACGACAGACCACGAGGCGACAACTGCGTGTATACACCAAGACGACAGACCACGAGGCGACAACTGCTTGTATACACCAAGACGACAGACCACGAATCACTCACTGACTCAGTTGTTGATGTTAGTTAGGCGACTGATAATAGGGGAGATCCTCTTCAATCCCCCCCCCCCCCCCACCCCAACTGTAGACAACAAGGCAGGGAACAAGCACACAACACACCAAGCCAAACGACGACCAAGACACTATGTAGTCAAGGAAAACTACAAATATAACGCGACATATGTCATCAACAGTCTAGCAAAAGTTATAACCCGAACTTGTATAGATTAACATGCAACAGTATTATATACTAATCACCAACCGACAACTAGTATCTTAAACCTACTTAACCGTGTTCTCATACCACTGCATTTTTAATTCTCGTCCCCTAAAGGGGATTCAACATTTTTGAAGTTAATACATTTTATAGTAGTGTTACCTACAAAGCCAAAAACTAAATATTTAAGAAATGTTATTACTTAATCCTAATGTCTTTATTTTTTTTAGAAACAATACAAATAAATACCAATTGCTATATTTTTAACATAATTTAAAGTAAATTTTATGTTTACCACTATATTTCAATATATATATATATAAATTGATATACGTTGATATAAATTATTTCGTCATTGAGTAGTCTAGATTTGATTGATGTTTGTGGAGGGGTGGGAGTGAGTAAATAGGTTCGTCATGGGGGTGGTGTTCTGTTAGGTGTAGATCTAGGCCGATTGTTTAAGGGCGAGTTTTGGGGCAATTGTTGTATTTGTATACGTTAATGATGGTATGTTTTCTATAGTTTCTATACTGCCTTTTATGTTGCCGTGTTTCACATTTTTCAGAGCATACTTGCGAAAGGTGAATGTTTGTCGTCTTCATGTTGGTGTATTTATTGTTACATATACACAGAATACTCTCAATTGTATTGAGATTGGTGGAGGTGGTGGGGAGTATGCCCGCTCTTATCCCGCTTTGTGTAGTTCCTGGATTGTCACTCTCTGATATGAACTGCTTTCTAATTATTTTAGGCTTATCGCCTGATTAAGGAACAAATAATAACACAATATAAACTACGACAATGGCAGAATGCGACAGAAACGACATTGAAAATAAATTATCTTATTTGTACTAAATACATTTACCTAATTTTTCTGTGTATGTGTATTTAATTTGGCAAAATTTTGAATTTTTATCTAAAATATAACTCAAATTTGAGAATACATTTAAACGTCGACTTTTTTTCTTTTATTTAATTTAGCAATATTTTCTTATTGAATTTAATATTTTATTAAGCGTATAAATTAATTCGGTTTGTTTATTTTTTTGCAGCTGCATTTATAAATTACCTCCCTTTTAAATGGAGGCGAATATATAGCCATAATAATATGTCTCTATGTCGTTAAATCAAATATTAGTATTGTGTTTGTAATTTCTATTTTAATTTTTTTTTACAGCAGCATTAAAACACAATAATAATGGTATGCCAAAAATGTTTTATATATATATATATATATATATATATATATATATATATATATATATATATATATATAATTAAAACAAGACTAGGCAGATTTATAGGGCAATAATTAAACATGTATCTTACCATTTTACAAATCTGCAGCCGTGGATTTCGACAAACTTTTGGCTTCCTTTCCCAGTTCACCAGACCATGTAGTTTAGACTGTAGGGACATCTTGTTTAGGAATGTCCTGCGAATATTAGCTCGTATATCAGGACTTGAATGTTTGTGTGTCAAAACTATTACATTTTCCACATATATATATATAAAAGTATTTTCATTTAATTTACTTTTTGCTTTGCATTTTAATCGGTGAGATAATGGGCAAAGCTGTTGCAGAAAAAAGCCAGTGACGAAAATTAAACAAAAGTAACGCAACATTGCAGCATTACAAAATACAGTGTTCCGTGAAATGTAACAATACAGTGTGGTATGAGTGTAAACAGTATGTGAATTATAAAAAGTACCAACATATTCCATCAGCTCAAGTCGGATGATTATACATTGTGTACAACCAGCTTATTTATTTCAATTCACTTGTAATGTGCTTTGATAGAATGTGTTTTATAATTTAAAACTACAATTTCATAAACAAACACAAAACAACAAAAAACGGACCGAATTAATGGCATTCCTACTAATTTAAATAAGTATACCTATATTAGTAATTCGAGTATATTGACGAGCGAGCAAGTTTTCAGCACGATTTAAAATTAGCATCTCGAGGTAGCACTAAAGAATCATAAAAATAGTTAACACAAATCGCTCCTAATACATTAGTTCATACATGACAGAAGTCAGGAGTTTGGGTGTGTCCATGATCTGTTGTACACACACTGTGTTGAAGAAATCGCAACTTGGATGTGTAGACAATATGTATGTGTACATTTTCGTGACCGATAGTGATAGACTGAGCATACACTCATGTACTTTTGAATTACGAGACTATCATTTAACAAACGGTTATATCTTTAATACGCCACACGGTTTCAGCATTGCTATCGCAGTAAGAATATGTTTCTATATTAAAGTTCAGGTTCTAACAAAGCCCTATATCACCCATCAAACATTTTAAACATGTCAACACTGTAATCCCAGAACTGAGATTTTTTTTTTTTACTTTAGCCCTTAAACCAAAATATCCTATACAATGCAGCTTACTTAATAAACATTCACCTCTCGCATAATGCCAAGTATGCTCAAAAAAGTGAAACACAGCAAAATAAAAAGGCAACATCATAGAAAGTGTGCATTGTTATATTGAAATGCAACTACTGTCCTAAAACTAACACTTACACAACTGACAGGGACCTACACCTAAATGATCACAACCCAATGAAGAAGCAATGTAAGGCACGGGTCGCTACAAGTATGCACCATAAACAACATATTTTATTTGTATATAAAAAGAAGTTAAAGTAGACAAATTGACACTTTAATTCGCTTTGGTATATATTAGTATAAAGAAAAAAAAAATGCATCTAAGGGAGTTAATTCTTACAATAAATAAACAAACAAAGCGAACACAATATGTACTTAGAAAATTCAAGAAACTAAGAATATAAATTATAATTTTAAACATGCAATAAAAATATGTTTAAAACATAACGAAAAGTGGGCTTTTAAAAATAACCGTTTATATATTTTATTTATAATTAACACATAACGACCATATTATTACGTAATGTTATTCGGTATTTGTTAGATCACATACTCTAAAACATAGGCGTCCTTTGTACTGTAAAGAATATATATTTGGATCCCCGTTCGGGGACAAGAAATAAAACTACATCTGTACTACAGCACACGAAGGACCAGATTGAGGAGATACGAGCTGCCTTGCAAGTAATACTTATAGTAGGTGATCAGTATGTGAAAACGCTCCACGCTACTCTATCCACATCTGGGTTTATACATTATATGTATAACCTGTGTAAGTCAAAAATGTAAGATAAATCATATAGTTTTACAAGAGAGCTGTTCACACACATGGTGTATACATATGCAAGTGATGGTTAATACACGTGGTGTGTTGTTTGGGAATGGGATCTCACCTGGAAGAAAATATTACTTGCAATGTCTTTTTTGGCTCTCGTGTATATTAATTACATATTAAGTATTGTAATCTTACACACAATCGATATATATATATATATATATATATATATATATATATATATATATATATATATATATATATATATATATATATATATAAATCCCGACGCTTTACACCTCCCTTATTAGCCTGTTATGTTAAGAAAGTATACATGTGTCTAATATATTGTTCCTTTTGACTGCTTAACTGTGCTCCATCCTCAGCTGTGAAGCCAAAAGTTGACATTGTAACTACCCATGGCCAGAGACGAAAACGACCGTTGGAAAAGGGTCTCTGTAATATTCATATTGATCTATCATACCAACCATTTCCATAACAATGTGTAATCGCAATTATTAAAAAGTGCATGCTATTTAATATATTTTATTATATTAAAGACAGCATTTACAGTATATACAAAGGCGTAAAGATCTATTTCGGCGCCCTGGAGGAACCATCAATTCTGAGCCCCCTCCTTAAACTAGCCCTATATTTTAATCATTCGCGGTGGTGAAAATGTTGCATAGTGGCTCATTAGCTTCCAGATTAACACCTCTATTTACACTATCTAGTCAAGAACGTTTTATGTCTTGCGGATCATTGAACTAAACTATGACGTGTCTATTTCAACGTTTTTGAACTATTATATAAGTAAAATATAGTATCTGCCTAATGTCGTACTCAATGAATTATATCTGATTTTTATGGGCCTAAAAATGGTGTGCATCCAATACAAAATGATCGTTTAGTACAGGGGTCTCCAAACTTTTCAGACCGAGGGCCGCATTAACTATCAAATATCAGTTCGGGGGCCAGAGTTTTTTCAATACATATCTTCGGTGTTATATAACCCCCCCCCCCCCCCACAAAAAAAAGTTTAGACTTAAATCAAATTTGACTATAATTTAATACGTTTTTTTCTTTAGTTTTGTATAATTTATAACAATTTTTTACTGCCTTTTAATAAACGTATTCATTTGTTCAGTGTGTCTATGTTTTGCAGGTGGGTTTATAAACTACCTCCCTTTTTTTTAAATGGAAGCGAACATATTGCCAAAGTGGTGACACCAAGACGAACAAATTGCAAAAAAATATGTAGATAAACAATTGTTTTTGCCACTTAATAATTGCTTAATTAGAATGAAAAAGTCTTAAAAAGTAAAAATTGTAAAAATCCCAACACGCTAGGAGGGGGGGGGGGGGGGGGGTAACCCAATGACGTATAGGCCTACTGCTAACTAAAGAGAAAACAATGCTACATCTAACTGCATTAATAACCTACTATAGATGAAAAATGCGGCTCTTTTGATGTTAAGATGTGGCTCTTCAGCTCCATGCACACATGTAAATACTTTAAAAAAAAAAAATTAAAACTCATAAAAATATTTATCTGCAACACTCGATAATGCACGATATAATAATAAATGTAATTAATAAACACTTGCTAATCTATTAATATATTTAGTTACTCCTTTTCAATATACTTCCTTGTATTCTAAAATTGAGTTATTTAAATGTAAACAATGCCTTTACTTGTATCATATTTGTCGGTTTAACTACACTACCGCCCAGCACGCTATTGGGCGTTCTATTTAAAAATGCCTTTAGTGTACATTAATCACTCACCGTAATATCACCGTTAATCACTCTCAGCCTAAGTGTCGGAGACGAAAAGTCGAATTTCGTTATTGTAGGGTGCTTTTTAAAACTAACATAGGCGTATAGTATTCGCGGGATATCTTTGGGCGCCAAATTGCACCCTGCAGAGACGCCGGAGGACGCACCTGATTCGATTAAATGAGCGACTATTGCAAACTATTATATCCATATCCTATCAAAAACCATAATATTGAAATAAAAATGTTTGTGGCTCTTTGAAAACTGGGAACTTTTGTAATTTGCAAATTTTGGCTCTTCCGTCTCTAAAGGCTTCCGACCCCTGGTGTAGTCCAGGGGTCGGTAACCTTTTGAAGCGGAAGAGCCAAAAGTTACAATTTTCAAAATTTCCCTGGTTTTAAAGAGCCACTAACATTTTTTTTATTTCAAATATTTTATTTTTTTATTAAGATTATTAGTATTTGTTCAAGGAGCTGGAGAGCCGCATCTTGATATCAATAGAGCCGCAGGTTGCCGACCCCTGGTGTAGTCTGTTCTGTAAAATGAGGTGGGAGGGTGGGTGGTGTAATACCGATGCTGTTTTGTCTTGTCCCCGAATGGAGATCCAAAATTTATTACAATAGTCTATCAAAGAGTAACGTGAAGTGTAGGTGATTTAACTTATACCAAATAACAAAAGGTAATAATATGTTTTAAATTAACTGAATATAAGTTAGATTTAAAACAGTATTTTAAAGAAAATATAATATTTTATTTAAATTTAAATCTACTTTTATTTTTTTCATTTATTTGATATACATATAGTATTAATTAGTTTGAATTTCTTATTATATAGTTTGTTTAATTGAATTATTTAGTTTTTTTAAGTTATCTCCCTTGAAAGTTAATCTTTATGTTTAATTGTGTCAATATCAAGGTGAATTAATATGTCATTTTGTCTATTTTAACATATTATTTTTAAATGCAAAAATACTTATTTTGTTTGTGGCGCATACTTGTAGCGGCCCGTGACGTAAACTGACGTCATTGAGTGGTGTACACTTTTTTTTTTTTCTGCTTTCTGTATCTGGAAATTTTAGCACATACATGTAAGTGATACTGTGTTTGAATACGCATCCACAATGAAGTAACACTGCTACATACATTTCATTCTTGACTTTATGCACATAGAAAAAAAGTTTTTTTGTCAAATACAACCCTAATTAAAGATCTATGAAACATAAAGAGTCCTCATTGGTATTTTCTATTGACAAAAATTAATAGAAATAGTATATTTATTCTGTTTAAAACACACACACACACATATATATATATATATATATATATATATATATATATATATATATATATATATATATATATATATATATATATATATATATATATATATATATATATATATATATACTACAAGTTTAAAAGATTTTTTTTTTTATAATTATTATGTTTAATATGACTTTCAATGAATTGTGAATCCACCTGATCCGGTTTCTCTTATCACACATGTTGCGGGGCATTGATATTTAAAAAAAAAGACTCGCAAAGAGTTCGATCTCAGAGATACCTTTTGTCGGTACGCTCGGTTGTTGTGGCACCTCTGTATTTGTATTTTTTTTAGGTTTGTCCCTTGTGGGGGATCAAAAATAACTAGATCTAGAGAATTATAGCAATGTTAGAGAGTAAGCGAACCGGGCTATAACAAATATATTTATGTTGTTTTACTGTCTATGTTTGCTTAATACGCCTATTTTTTATTATTTTTTTTTATTTTATTCACGCCTAAAATCAAGTTTAAATCATTTTTTTTTTAAAATATAAATTATATATATATATATATATATATATATATATATATATATATATATATATATATATATATATATATATATATATATATACGAAAACATACCGTTCAATCTGCTAATAACTAAATGTCTTTTCTTTGTTTGATCATTTTTTGCAATTACATTTTTGTATTAATATCGTTACATTTGAAATGTTATTTTATTCATAGTGCATTTCCCTATCTGTCACTAATCCTTAATTCAACGTGAGTGACGTAGGTTTTTAGTTATTAGCTTCCTACCGTTGAGCCGGATACTGGACGGTGGGGTACGAGTCTACCCTACGGGGTGGGCAGATAAGCGTGGTGAGAACCAAAGGACAGAAGCGACCGATACACGGTAATCAAACCAATATCTAAGCCCGTTAGTCGGAGTTTGCCGTGTTGAGGCCTGCTTGGTTAATGGCAGACACCTCCTGAACAGGTCATGTCGATAAAGAAAGCACAAAGAAAAGTTAACAGCTTCTAAAGAGGATTACGATAGTCATATAATTATATTATTTGATTATTAAGTTTATTATTCTTGTAAAAAATGTGTATGTTTTTAAATAAATATTATATCATTGTTAAAGCCATTTATTTTAAATGACAAATCAGATTTATTTACTAATCCTAATCAAATACAAAAATATTGAAATAAAAATGTGGCTCTTTAAAAACTGGTAAATTTAAAAAAAAATGTTACTTTTGACTATTCCATTGTGTCATCAATGTTTTTTTTTTTATTAATTTAGATTTGTTCCCAAATGGGAATCTGAAATAAAACTTAGCGACTCATTTTGTAATATTTTATAATTTGAAAGTGATATTACTTATAGCAAATGATTAGACGTATTTTTACTGCTTATGTGTATTTAATACAAATAGCATTTACATATTTTAAAAAAAAAAACGTTATTGATAAAACCAAATTGAAATTATATTTTAATTTAGAAAATATTAATATTTTATTATCTCTTATAAATGTTTTTGCTTTTAATATATTCGCCTCCAGTAAAAACTATATAAGGGAGGTAATTTACAAATGCAGCTGCAAAAAAATGAACAGACTGAGTAAATATATACGTTCATTAAAATAAGAAAATATTGCTAAATTATATAAAAGATAAAAAAACGACTTTAAATGTTTACTCAAAATCTCAAATTTTCTTAACAAATAAAATTCAATGTTTCGCCAAATTAAAAACTCATATACCGAAAAATTAGTAAAATGTATTTAGTACAAATTGAATCGCTTAAATAGTGGGTCAATTAATTTCATTTATGGTAGTTTATATTTTGAAAGAAAAAAAAAAGGCAAAACACACTTTAAAATTTAAACAACAGTCCTGTCCTATAATGCTATATCAATAGGCCATGATATTTGGCCATAAATCTAGGTCTACGTTTTTATAGTATTAAAATTACGCACAAAAAAAAGGAACAATAAATACGCAGTTAATGCATAGTTTTCCTATAATTTAGAATAATATGGCGGCTGCAGCTGCAACAAGGAAAATTATCCAAGCAGTCAAGCCTCATGTTCCTTCAATCAAATTTCCACCCAGAGATACTGCCAATGAATTTTCTGGAGACAAGGGATCAACAACGGCTAATATCACACAAGGAAAATCTGAAAGCCTAGCTACACCTATGGGACATAAATCACCTTCCTCGGGACAAAGCATAGAATCATTTCAACTTCCACTGAAATACCATCGGAAACCCTTGTCAAATGAAGAAATGGAAGCTATTGAGAAAGGGGGCAAAGTATGATCAATCAAATACAAGAAGTATATGGATCTTAGTAACTAATTAGTATGTGTGAATAAATGGTTTTTAGCCACGTGATGTATGGTTTAATAAAAAACTGTACATAGTTTGACAATTTATGATAAATTTGTTGAGGCTTTATTTGAAATAAAGCCACCAATAAAAATTGAGTGATTATTAAAAAAAAAAAAACAAAAAAAAACGGTCGTATTTCTTTCTGTCAACTATTTAATTCTCAACATAGCATGGAACACAGTAAAGTAAGCAGTCAAAAGAAACCCCAGCTGCACATCCTATTTTAGTCTCATTATTATGCCATTTTACCTTCTCCATTTTTAGCGCAATTTCCATTCTGGAGAATTGCGTTTATTAACCCGTCATTTCTGGATGGATGGATGAATGGATGGATGAATGTGTGTCCGCAGGTTTAAGTCGTATCTCCTCCTCAACGAAGCAATATCGAGGACTAGTTCCAAAAGCAATTATGTTAAGAAAGTTACGAGGATGAACATAGCCCATAAACATTCCGGGTTTCTTTCATGGATTTCCCGGAAAAGCCAAAAAAAAACGTCAAAAAAAATGCCCATATCTCGACAACCCGACCACTTAGCGACTTGAAACATGTACCAATCGATTCCTGCCATAATTTAAAACAATATTGCCGAAGAAAGTTTTCAAAAATATCTTTTCGTTCGGTCACAATTTTTTTTTTACAAAATTATTTAAACTGAGCATCGTGTAGGCCTAGGATGATATTTTAAACTGAGCATCTTGTAGGCCTACTCGTTAAAATAAAGCTATTTCCGTTGATATAGGTTAATATAGTTGCCTTTTTTTTTACTTATTAATTCAAACGTTATTTTTGTACCCTATTAATTTATTTATAATTTATATGAGAGTGTTAGGGAGTTAGAATTACAAGGTTTTGTTTCGTTAGGCCTAATCATTTTTTCACATTTTTTTTTTAAATTAATTAAGGAAATTGCGCTTAAATTGTCACTAGACTTTTCATTAACTTGTTTTCTAATAAAAAACAAAAACTATTAATATGATTAAGTGTATGTAAGATCCTTCATTTGTCATTCCCTACAGTATCGTCTCAGTCATCTCCTGACCTGGTGTACTGTGTTCGTTGGGCTCGTATTGTCGTCTCTTATGTGGTATGGGGGGGGAGGGGGTTGTAATACCGATGCTGTTTCGTTTCATGTACCCCGAATGTGATACAAAATTTAAACATGGCAGAAATGGCAGGTGTGGTAAGAGTAAGTGATCTTACTTATATCAAATAGCAAAACGTAATCATTTGTATTCATTAAATATAAGTAAAACTTGAAATAGCTTTTTTTTAAATTTTCATGTTCTAGTTAAATTTCAACTATATGCAATTGTTTCATATTTTATAATATAATTATATAGTATTAATTACTTAATATTTCTTAATACACCGTGTTGCTTGATTAGTTTTTTTTTAACGTTATCTCCCTTAGATATAACTTTTTATTGTTTATATATTAATGAGAATTAATGTTTCATTTTATCTACTTTAACATCTTTTTATATGCAAATAACATGGACATTGTCCTATCAATCTGCATAGACTAGTTTTAATTATTTAATACATATTTATTACATTTTGACATGTCAAATATTATTGTGTTTTAATGTTGCTGTAAATAATTTAAAATATAAATTACAAACACAATACTTATACAAACGTAGCACTTGATTTGAATGTAGATACCTATCTATGTTAACGATATTAATCAGATCTAGAAGTAGTACCTCTCCATGTTATGGACATAAGGTCAGATTTTAGAACTTAGTTTTGGCTGGATACAAATATAATATGTGCAATCGGTTGGTATGGTTGATACAAGTACAATTATTTAAATTAAACTTAACGGAATATTTGATTTCATGGCTATATATATATTCGCCTTCATTTAAAACGATTTAAGGGAGGTAATACATACATGCAGCAGTAAAAATTGAACAAACCGAGTAACTATTATATTTATTAAAATGTTAAACACTATAAGAAAATATTACAGAATTATATAAAAGAAAAATAATGTACGTTTTAATTTATTCTCAAATTTGAGTTATGTCTTATATATTAATTAAAATTTTGGCGAATAAAAACAATCATACACAGAAAAATTAGATAAATGTATTTAGTACAAAGTGGATCGCTTACTTTTAGAGTTGATGCTAGTCACGAATACTGTTGAGGTAATTTAGATTTTGTTATTATTTGTTGACTCAAAAAAAAAACAACAAACAAAAACAATATCAATAAACAAAACAATAAAACCAATTATGATTGTGAGAAAACCTCTACAATTGACTTTAGCTTTGCTAAAACCTGATGTTGTCTCTCATCCTCACATCTTAAAGGAAAATTCTTTCAAAACAGATTAGTCTCCTTTATGAGCAGTGGACCTATCTGGAGTCATGTACTATGTGGTGATGATGCCATTGCCAGATGGAGGAAGCTGATGGGACCCACTAAAGTTCTCTAGACTGTGTTTGAAGATCCCCAAAGCATCCGAGGCCTTTATGGACTTACAGACACAAGAAACTGCACCCATGGCTCTGATTCTGATGAAACAGCGAGTCGCGAAATAAATTCTTCCTTCTACCCTGAGTTTAACATTGACCAGTGGTTTGAACAACAGCATGATTACTTTTACAAAGACCTCGTATAGTTTGATGCCTCTGTGTGTCAGCATATATCTATACCAGACTTTAGAACACAGCAGGACGATGTGATTACATAATAAATACTGAGAGAATTAAAAAAAAATGGTATTATTTGTTCCTCAATCTGGCGATACGCCTAAAAAAACTAGAAAGCCGTTCATGTCAGAAAGTGACAATGCAGGAACTACACAAAGCGAGACAAGGGGTCATCCATAAATGACGTCACGCTTTTTTTGAAGATTTTTTCCTCCCCCCCCCTCCCCTCCGTCTCACGTCGTCACAAAAAGCCAGACCCCCCCCCCTAAAATTTCGTCACACGTCAGCCTACAACCGCCCTCAAAATTTGCAGTTGAATATTTTTTTTAACAGTGATATTTTTCCAAAATCGTGTCTGAAATATGTCTAAATAGAGTATTTCAATCAATTCCTATTGCAATTTATTAAAACGGTTTTCTAAAACGCAAAATAACGTCTAAAATTCGTTTTCTAACATTTCCTCTTTATAATGCAAAAGTTTGACGTCGCACCATCTGAACTCCCCCCTCCCCCTCATCACACTTCGTCACAAAATTACCGACCCCCTCCCCCTATGAGTGTGACGTCATTTATGGACGACACACAAGAGCGGACACACTCATCCCCAACACCTCCATTAAAACAGTTTTCTAAAACGCGACAAAAAGTCTACAAATTCTAAAATTCATTTTCTAACATTGCTTTTTTTTGTAATGCAAAAGTGTGACGTCGCACCATCTGAAACCCCCTCCCCTCATCACACACCGTCACAAAATTACGGACCCCCTCCCCCCTACGAGTGTGACGTCAATTTTGGACGACCGCCTAACTCGGGATATAGACAATATTGTTAATCAATTTTAAAACTTTCAAAAATAGAATATGTATAATGTGTATAATAGTGCGAATTAGTATTTATGGGAAATTCACATGCGTTTTTG
Source organism: Physella acuta (assembly GCF_028476545.2). Lineage (NCBI taxonomy): Eukaryota > Metazoa > Mollusca > Gastropoda > Physidae > Physella > Physella acuta. The sequence continues at coordinate 312,237 of NW_026731997.1, forward strand.
AGATATATATATATATATATATATATATATATATATATATATATATATATATATATATATATATATATATTTATATAATGCTGGAAACAATTTGAACCTCCCTCCCAATGAGATGATCCTGGCTACGCCACTGTCCACCTGATCCGGTTCCTAGTAACACTGACTATGCTGGACATTGGAGCATCACTCGAAACACAGCTTGTGTCCTAAATTTACGTTTTGTAGGGTCGCACGACTGTAGTTGCATCGTTGTATTTTAATTAATTCAGGTTTGTGCCCAAATGGGAATCAGAAATCATCAAAAGTATGAGATCACTATCGTAGTTTAGTAGTAAGTTATCTTTCCTATAGCAAACGCTTATGCTCAATTATGTGTATATATTACCCAATTTCTATTCGCTAACACCACAGACAACTGATTACACTGAAGCCTAACATATCTACACAACGTGTAATGATTTTATGTAGGCATTTCATGTATACAAAGTGCTATTAAATATAACAATAACAAAATGAAAATTATATCGAATTTAGAAACATTTGTATAAATGCCATCATTAAAAAGTTGATTTGATGATACTAAATGATTTTCAGATGCATTTGTATAGCTGTCACATTGTATCCACACACTTTGCGATTTTTTTTTTCGTTTGATTTGGAAAGGGAAGTACAACCAAGTTTAATCGTCCATTCTAAATATGGCAACCCATGTTTACCAGTTATCACGTTATTTATACCTTTAACTCTGCAAGGGATGTTAGAATCAAACAGCAGAAACCGCTACCTTCGTCGGCCAACATACAAAGGGTTTAGAAACACGGGTTGTCTAACTTCCCCCACGTGAAACATTGTTACAAATCCTACTAGCCAGGATTTACATAAGAAACCACTGGATTACACAATATCGTATAACATGGACATGCTTTAGAAGTAATTGGATTACACACGTATTATATAACATTATTGTAAAATAGGATGTATTGATTTCTATAAGTGGCTCTTCAGATACAGTAGTTAGACAGTTGTTGATGTACCAGTATTAACATTGGATGCTCAAATATATATATATATATATATATATATATATATATATATATATATATATATATATATATATATATATAACGTATTAGCTTCAGGAAGAAAGTGAGATAGGTAATGTATATGTAATTAACATTGTTTAAGCCGAAATGGACTATGAAAGAGAGTGAATAAAAGCCATCTGAATGTATATTACTGTATGGAATCCTGTGTTTAACAAGACATTTTATGCAACTTTCTTCTAGCACAATGTGGTAAGGGCTTAATGTTCTTGGTAGTCAGGTTTGGATTCTTTAATATATGTAAAGATAACATATTGGAATGCAAATTATTATTGTGCTTTATTGTGCTTTAATGTTAATATAAAATTGTAAGATACACTACAAACAATATACTTATACAAACGTAGCATATGATTTAAATGTAAATCATCCCAATGTTGTCGACATTTGGTCATCAGGTCAGGTTTTAAGATTACCTAGACACAACTATATTGCGTTTTACAAGCTAATTCAGAATTATAAGTTTATGTTGGATACAAATATAATATGTTCAGTCTGGTTAACATGGCAGGGTTAACAAAAGGAAAATTCATTAAACTACACATAGCGGAACATCTATATATATATGTATGTATATATATATATATATATATATATATATATATATATATATATATATATATATATATATATATATATATATATATATATATATATATATATATATATATATATATATATAAAATTCTCTACTTGGAGACCCAAGAAAACACCAAGCTGTAAGCGTGCCTAAAAGTCCCCTCTCTTCCTCTCTAGGCATATCGCAACCACCCCCTACCCCACATGGTCAGGTGAGCTGTGGTTCACGCTAAATGTTTACTATCGTCGAGACGGGTTTAGTGACGGCTATTTGGGGCAGATAATTTAATTTAAATTGCTTCCACAAGGGAGGGGAGGGGGTGGGGGTTGGGGGAAAGGAGGTAGAGGTTGGGGGAAAGGGGGAGGGGCGTTGGTGTTTAAAAGCAAAAATGTTCAGTAGCAGGATTGGTACTGTCGAATTAAAAAAATTATGAATTACTGAAAAGTAGAAAAAACAAATAAATAGCGGTGTATGATACACAGCGGGTCGGCTCGTAACATTAAATTTGCATTAATCCCGCCTTTACTTAAAACTAAACGTAAGGGAGATAATTAAGATATATATTTGCAAGAAAACAACAATAAAAGCATAGGCATATAATAATAGCAAAATCAATTAGAAGATATCTAATTATTTTGAATATTTTATAATCATCAATATAGTAACAGTTTGACCTATCAAAGTAAAAAAAAAACTAAAATAACTACTGTATAATAATAAAATAGACAGTAAAATTATGCATAATTGTTTGCAATAATAAGGATTACTAAAACTTTTTATGCGTTGCATTGCTTAGATGCGTGTTGTGATTTTAGATTCCCATCCGGGAACAAACTTAAATAAATAAAAATATATTATCTCTACAGCAGTTGGCAATTTACCGCTCTTTAGATGTCAAAATGTAGCTCTCGAGTTCCCTGCACAAATATTAATACTATTTTTTTTAATTTCAAAACACATTAAAATATTATATTGAAAAAAAAAAACAACTTAAAATAGGATTAAAACTCTCATCAGATCACAGTGAGAATAGGTGCAGTAGAAAGTATACGGACAGCTTGCAGCTGCTTGGGCACAAGGCCTAACCCCAACTAGAAGTATCTTTTGGCTTACCATGCTCAGTAAGAATTCAAAGTTTTTATTGGATACAAATATAATACTGTTACTAGACTGGTAGGGTTAATACCGGAATATTAATAGTTATATTATTTAATTTTCAAAATTCGCAAAAAAATATTATACTGTAAAAAACTCAACTTTAAACAGGATAAAAACACTCGTCAGAGAATAGTCAGCATATGTGGAGAAGCGAGTATACGGACACCTGACAGCCGCTCAGAGTTTCTTCCAGATATTCTTTCGGGATATATAGAAAATAAGATACCCCGGAAATTTTAGTCCGCTCCCCTCCAATAAAATATAAGTGCCCCCCCCGCCCCCCGTAGAAAAAAAATGGAAGAAACACTGCGCTTCCATCCCAAACATTTGAAGTTCCCCCCCCCCCCTCCCCCGTAGAAAAAAGTCTAGAAGAACCACTGCAGCCGCTTAGGCGCCAAGCCCAGCCCCACAGCTGTGCTGTAGCCAGCCCCGTGACAACAATTCCATGCTTGCCACTGCCGAAGTGTCAACTTTTTCGAATATAGTTAAATATGTAATGTTATTTTATTCAGAAAGCATGTCCTTATCTGTCAGTAATCATCAATTTGACCTCAGTGACGTAGTTTTTTTTTAGTTATTCCTACTGTTGAACCAGGTACTGGACGCTGGGGTACGAGCTGACCCTGGGTTCAGTGGGGTGGAAGATAAGCCTGGCGAGAACAAAAAGCGACCGGTACCCGGTAATCAAACAGATACCCAAGCCCGTTAGTCGGAGTTTCTCGTGTTACGGCCTGTCTGGCTAATGGGAGACACCTTCTGAGCAGGTGATATCCGGAAATAAAGAAAAAAAAAGTTAACAGCTTCTAAAGTGGATCGCGATATTCCTATAGTTATATTATTTGATTAGTAAGTTCATTAACATGTCGAAACATGTGTATGTTTTTATATAAATACATATTATTTCATACGAGCCAGCCCGCGGCATAACATACGCCGCTATTTAGTTGTTTCTAATTTTCAATAATTCATAATTTGTGAATTCGACAGTACCAACGCTGACACTGAAAATATTTCTTTAAAACACTATAAGTAGCTCGTTAAGGACCATAACCCCCCCCCCCCCCTTCCTTCCCTCCCCCCCCCCCCCCTCCTCCCCCCACCCCTACGTTTAAAATCGTTGGCTCTGCTTGTAAACATTTAGAGTGAACACAGCTCACTAAAACCATGTAGGGGTGGGGAGGTAGGGAGAGCGTTTGCAGCTTGTTTTCTAACGGCTCGAAGAAGAGAATTATATATATAGATTTAAGGGTATTTATTTTAAATAACAAATACAATTAATTTACCTAATCCTAATCAAATACTAAATATTGAAATAAAAATGTTAGTGGCTCTTTAGAAGTGGGACATTTTGAAAATTGTAGCTATTGGCTTTTCCGTCTTAAATGTTGCCGACCCTTGACCTACAGGCATATGGTTTTATAATCGTCTCATTTTAGAACTAGAGTAAGGGAGTTAATACATGCTGTAATTTCAGAAAATGAACAAACAAAGCAAAGACATTTTTTTCAATTAGCAGATTGAAATGTGTAATTTTCAAATATGTATGGCTTATAATTGCAAAAAAGGTCGTTCAAGTTTGACTTTAAGCTTTTACAAATTTAAAGAAATAACGTATATTAAACAAACATAGACAGTAATATAATATACATATATTTTTATATTAAGCAATGTTGATACTTCACTTTGTTTTCGTAGACGTTTAGTTCTTCGTATTTTGGATCCCTCACAAGGGAAACATTTATTTCCTAAATTTATAGTAAAAAAAAAATATTTCCAAACACTGAGGTGTTACTTTTTTACCTTAAATTCTGCAAATTATTGCAGAATCAAACAGCAGAACCCGCCACCTACGTTTTTCAAACAAAGGGTTAGTAGCACCCACCGTCCAACTTCCCCAGCATAAAACATTGTTACGTCATTGCTGAGAATCGAGTTTGATGACTGGGTCGACATTGGAAATAATCAGCACGAAGTCCTTATAATTCATTGTTCATTTATTGCACTTGAAAATTACATAACCTTGACGATGACAACATTGACGATAATTAAACTAAATAGGATGATTTGCATGATGACTAAACGATACGACAACCACAGGTTTGATGATTTACATAATTTCCTCTTCTTATCTTTTCCTGTCTTTATATACCCCCTAATTTCTAGGTCCTACAATGTATGTCACTACCCTCCCAATAGTTACTATGCTACATAAGAGTAAAATGTTGACGTTGCATACAGAATATACTACACAAACAGACTATAGCTTAAGGGGTCAACCATAAAATGTTAGAAATTTAGCCCCCCCCCCCCCCCTAGTCCACACGCGTCCAAACCATGCTGTCAAATTACTAATTCTGTAACATGTAATGTGTACCTTTGATATCGGAATTTGATACTTTTGGTAATATATCATACTAGGTCTAAGTATTACAACTAGATCCAAGTGTTGAAAAAAATAAGTATATATTAAACCACTTAGTACACATTAGTCCCTATAACTAAAGCGCTTGGTTTATTTAAACGTTTTTTGTGACATACACAACAAAAACTAAAAAGTATAAAATAACTTTTTTTTTGTATTTAATATAATTTTTTTTTCTGCACTCGTTGTTGCTTGTACTATTAACAGTCTTAACATGTGTAAGTAGTAGCCTATTTAGGCTCACACCCATAATATCCGTTTACTTTAATTATCGTTTTACACCAACAACAAAATTAAAAAAAAAAATACGCGGTCAGCGTTCGTGCAAAGTCTGGAAAATATCTAGAAAAGTAAATGTTAGATTTCAATAAGTCTGGAAAATATCTAGAAAAATTAATGTTAGACTTTCATGATGTCCGTTTGCCTACAGCGTGTAAACGTAACGTGTGAATGTGCTAAGACCATCAAACATGTTCTTTATTGAGAGAGTGATATCGCATGGGCGTTGTTTACCTCTCGGTTTTACACATTATTTTTCCAAAAGGTAGTCAAAGGTTGGAGGCAGTCATAAACTATTTTTTTTTTATGATATAGGTTGGGTTAGTGCGGTTGTTGAATGAATTATTTTGATGTCATTTATGGTAGTTTAGCTATTAATTACTGTGTGGGTTGGGGTAAAATCGTCTAAACAACGTGACGTCATATTACTTTACTGAAATTACGGACACTCCTCGCTAAATATGCTTTTTTATTAGTACATATGACTTAGGCCTATATTAGTACACATGGCGTAGGCCTATATTAGTACACGTGACGTAGGCCTATATTAGTACACGTGACGTAGGCCTATATTAGTACAAGTGACGTAAGCCTATATTAGTACACGTGACGTAGGCCTATATTAGTACAAGTGACGTAAGCCTATATTAGTACACGTGACGTAGGCCTATATTAGTACACGTGACGTAGGCCTATATTAGTACACGTGACGTAGGCCTTTATTAGTACATATGACGTAGGCCTATATTAGTACACATGACGTAGGCCTATATTAGTACACATGACGTAGGCCTATATCAGTACACGTGACGTAGGCATATATTAGTACACGTGACGTAGGCCTATATTAGTACACGTGACGTAGGCCTACATTAGTACACGTGACGTAGGCCTATATTAGTACACGTGGCGTAGGCCTATATTAGTACACGTGACGTAGGCCTATATTAGTACACATGACGTAGGCCTATATTAGTACACATAACGTAGGCTTAGATTAGTACACGTGACGTAGGCCTATATTAGTACACGTGACGTAGGCCTATATTAGTACACGTGACGTAGGCCTATATTAGTACACATGACGTAGGCATATATTAGTACACGTGACGTAGGCCTATATTAGTACACGTGGCGTAGGCCTATATTAGTACACGTGACGTAGGCCTATATTAGTACACATGACGTAGGCCTATATTAGTACACATAACGTAGGCTTAGATTAGTACACGTGACGTAGGCCTATATTAGTACACGTGACGTAGGCCTATATTAGTACACGTGACGTAGGCCTATATTAGTACACTTGACGTAGGCCTATATTAGTACACATGACGTAGGCATATATTAGTACACGTGACGTAGGCCTATATTAGTACACGTGACGTAGGCCTATATTAGTTGTGAAAAAAATATACCCACGCTCGCCTGAATATAACTCAAATTGTTCAAATTAATACATAAAAAAAAGTCTGTCACTCTGTATCCCTCACACATCCTCTTTAGAATTACTATGATACACACAATTCTTTGCAGTTGTTTTATAATACGTCATATCGAAAATCTCATCCGACTTTAACATCTAGATCCGTGTAAGACATACACATGTTCAATCAACCTCTACCGCTTAGTTTTAGTAACGAAACAGAAAGCGTGGCCTAGCGGTAGAGCAAACTAAACATTCAAGTCCTGATAAACGAGCTAATAATCGCAGAACGTCCCCTTAACCAGATGTTCCTACAGTCTAAGCTACATGGTTTGGTGAACTGGGAAAGGAAGCAAAAGCTGTGTCGAAATCCACGTCTGCCGATTTATAACATTGGTGAAAGAACGTTTATTTTTTTTTCCTATCGAACTGTCTTGCTAATGAGCATTGTTTGAGCCGGTGTTAACCGTAAAGGAGAGTGAATAAAAGCCAGCTGGGAGTAAATAAGTGTATGTTTTCCTGTGTAAACCATGACATTGTATGCAACTGCTTAATAAAAAGATTTACGGTGAGCCTAATTTTCTAATTATCCATGTTGTCGACATTTAGTCAGGTCTAGATGTAGTAGCTCCCCATGTTATCGACATCAGGTCAGATTGTAAGATTACCTAGATATAACTATAATGTGTTTACAAGCTAATTCAGAATTCGCAATTTTTGTTGGATACAAATATAATATGTTCAGTCGGATGGTAGGGTTAACAAAAGGAAAACTCATTAAATTATACATAGCGGAACATTACATTGATTTCGCAATAACATTGAGGTTTTTAACTTTATATTCGCCTCTATTTAAAACTTACCGTAAGGGAGTTAATATAGTAATGTAATTGCAAAAAAACAAAAATTAAAAATTAAAAGCAAAGACATTTCTAGGTTCAAATTTAATTAACATATACTGAATAATTATACTTTCTATATATGTGAAAATAGCATTTCAACGAATTTTTTTTTTCTGTAGGAAAATAAATTTACTGTATTAAATGCACATAGACAGTAAACTTACGCATATGCATTTGCTATAAGTTAGATCAACTACATTAATATTACAATAAGTCTCTCTTCTTTATCCCGTAAATCTGATTCCCATATGGGAACAAACCTTATTTAATAAAACTTCATTCATGCCACAATAGCAAGGGTCGGCAACCTGCGGCTCCCGAGCCGCATGCGGCTCTCTTGATGTCGAGATGCGGCTCTCCAGTTCCATGCACACACATTTAAAATTATTTTAATTTATTTTTAAAACTGATAAAATTATGAGTCTGCAACACTCGGTATTGAACGATATAACAAGAATTTAAAGTTTCTAATTTCTTGCAGAGCTTGCTAAACTACTTTAATATGTTTTGTGCGAAACGTGTTTATGCATTTATATGAATAAATATTATTTCATATTTTAAGTTATTTATGTTGAATGTAATATATATATATATATATATATATATATATATATATATATATATATATATATATATATATATATATATATATATATATATATATATATATATATATATATATATATATACCTAATCAAATATCATACTATTGAAGTATTGTGTTTTAATGTTGCTGTAAAATGTTTAAGATAAATTACAATCAAAATGCTGATACAAACATAGCGCATAATTTAAATATAACACTTGCCCATGTTGTCGACATGGTCATTATGGTAAGTTATAATTGTTACTAGACTACCCGTGATCCCTTGGATAACTGTGGGTTTCGGAGGTCATCCATCAAAAAACATCACGTCTGTCACTCAGATGCATAGCGACCCTTCTCGGCGCCCGGGGACAAACTTTTCGATTTTAACCCCCCCCCCCCCCCCCCCCGCAAGATTTCCATTTGCAACCCCCCCTCAAACTTTTGATGTGCACCCCCCCCCCCCCCCCACTTAAACTTTCGATTTGCACCCCCCTCAACCTTTTAATTTATTTTTCCAACCCATTTTGGCGCCCCCTAAGGTCGGCGCCCGGGGACATATGTCCCCCACCGGCCCCCCCCCCCCCCTCCTCGCTACGCTATTGCAGTGTCACTTATCGTCACAAAAAACAGACCCCACATTCAAAAAGATGTTTTTTATCATTTAAAAACACCGAAAACACCGATTTCGGACTATCCCTTCATATACTGACGTCACAGGTGACCTACTCAACTCTACTTCACCTGCCCAGTGTCCCGCCAAGTCTCAGACAACATGTTTTTATCGTTTAAAAAACGATTCCAGCCGAGCATGTCTCTGACCACACTATCCCTTCATATGCTTAGGACAAAGAAACAGATGAACCCTACTTCACCTGCCCTGTGCCCCGCGAGTTCCTGATAGTCAACCTTATCATTCACATATAGGGCTTAAGAAAAAATAATTGAAAACGTAAAAAAAAAAGTTCTATTAATTTTTATGACACTGACTTTAAAATTTAGCCTTCACTCTCCAAAGCAAATTTTAAAATGCTTTTCTGGCATATCTAGCCCTGGCCACCTATACCATGTTTAAATAATGTGAACACCCGCCATCTTGCTCGTGGTAAACATGGCCTAAAAATGGTCCGAAGTCATTCGTCCGGTCCGGACGCCATATTGTTGTTAGCAGCCGACCACGCCTCCAAGTTAGTTAGTAATCCTACTATATCTAGATATAGAACCTAGATTTTAAAAAATCCCATTTATTCTCGAATTAGATGATCATTGAAGCTAAACAAAGATTTATATAAAATAATTAAGGCCTGAAATAGATTCTAGATGTAGAATTTACATTAAGTCTAGATCTAGAATGTACATTGAGTCTAGTGACCTAGATCTAGGCTAGATCTAGATTCTAGTCTAGAATCTAGGCTAGATTCATAACTTTATTAACTTTCCTTCAACAGCTGATCTTTAGATCTAGATCTAGAGAAATTTATTGTAAAACTAATGAAAAAAGACAGTTTAAAATTGATATAAGTGTTGGAACGTAATAAATACAGCAAACGGACGTATTGTTTAAGTTATAGCCGGCAGAAAATGAGCTTTGTAACGCGTTAAACTTTTGAATGGGCCACAAAGTCTATGATGGAGTCCGCCATTTTTATTGTACTAAAAAAGTAAACACATCAAGGGACGTCACTATTCCCACAAAGTTTAGTCAATGTTTTAACATTTTCTTGGACAGATTGTAGATCTAGAGAAATTTATCGTAAAACTAAATGAAAAAAGACAGTTTAAAATTGATATAAGTGTTGGAACGTAATAAATACAGCAAACGGACGTATTGTTAAAGTTATGACCGACAGAAAATTAGATTTAGAACGCGTTAAACTTTTGAATGGGAGCACAATTTTCTTCAATAGACGCCGCCATTTTATTGTACTAAAGAGTAAACAAAAACCTGTGACGTCACTATTCCCACAAAGTTTAGTCAAGGTTTTAACATTTTAAAAAAAAATGGGTTATTCTGCGTATGAATAAATCAATAAATTAATTAACGTCTTTAAATAAATTTGTGATTAACAGTCTGTCTGCATTAAAAAATTATTCTCTACCTACATACTATTTTACAGCTTTCCACGATGAGTGCAACCATGCGAGATATTCGATCAGGCAAACAAACAAACAAACAAATAAATATTCAAACATGTAAACAAACTTGAGTTTTAGTAGTATATAGATGTATGCATTACTGTTTAAATAACAATAATATAATCAGGTCACTTTTTATGTTAAACTAGTCCTACTGATTTTATAATTAAGACCGGCTAGAATAAGACATGAACATTATGTTAACCGTGTTAATATTCAAATCAAAACCACTCTGTTCATCACTCGCTCATCTGGACACAGTCAGTAGAAAAGTGGCTTGTATGATCATTTAGCTTTATTTATTTTAGTGTGCATCTGAAGTACACAATAAACAGAAGTAATTACATTATACGATTAGGCCTAAAGACCTTAGGAAAGTTTTGAGAAATACAATATAAAGACAACTGTATCTAGACTAATCTGAGTGGCGATACTTTGACATACATATGTCTCAAGCAACTTGTCATCAAGACATACACATGTCATTGATGGGTTATAGTGACAGACAAAAAAACATTAGCAAAACTAAAGTTTTCTGATTCAAGTTGCTGTAAAACAACGAGACTGTTCAAATATCAATATTTTTTAATTATTTATTTTTATTTTAGTTACATACAGCGGCGTAGCGAGGTCAGGTGTAACCCGGTGTGGCACTTAATGGTGTCCCCCCCCCCCCCAGAGGAGTAGCGACTCTTCCCGGGGACAAACTTTCAATTTTCGATTTACACCACCCCCCTCCTCGAACTTTTGATTTGCATCCCCCCTCAAATTTTTTCTCTATATATTTTACTATTTTTTGCCTTGGTGTCACCCCCTAAATGGTGTCACCCGGTGCGGTCAGCACCCCCGCCCCCCCCCCTCCCTACGCCTCTGGTTATATAATCAATTAAACACTTCGAAAAAACTCTTTGAACAAATAAGTAAATAGACGCATGTGCAGGCATTCACTATCTCATTGCTAGGGCCCTGATCCGTGCCTGGAAATCTTTATTGGAAGTTTAACCTAAGAGCATTAGCATTATTCATATCATAAGAAAATCGATGTAAAATAGAGACAAATGCAAATGCTAAGGGGTCATCCATTTAAGACATAAACAAAAATGTGGGATTTTAGACCCCCCCCCCCCAATCTTATTGTGGACGTCCACAAAAATTTTAGTAGATCCCTCAATACATGCTGCAAAATTACTAATTCATTTACATGCTATTCGCACATTAACTAATAATGTAATATATGTGATTTGACATTTTCGGTAACATCTATTACTAGGCTTAAATAACAATTGAGAGTTAAACTTTTCAAATATGTACGTACGTCTACAGTGTGTTAGCGTGTGAATGTGCTAAGACTATCTAAAATTGTTCTTTATTGAAAGAGTGATCGCTTTTTACCAACTATTTGTTATAAAGAGTCTGAGATTGCAGGCATTCATGCATCGTTTTTTTTTTTTTTTTTAAATTGAAAAACTGTTTTTACTGTCATTTGTGGCTTTCTAGCTACCAGCGACTAGACCAATATGGGTTCGGGTAAATTCGGCTAATCAACGTGACGTCATTATATTATTTTTACTCAACTTGACGCAGCACGTGCTTCCATAACAAACCGCCTCTACCCCTTTTTTGTGGTCGCGCTGACCGTTAGCCCTACACACCTGATCAAGCGAGCACATTATACACGAGCTTATATTTTAATATCTAATTGTAACGTGGTGGTTTTGAGCTTTTACTAGAAACAAATGACTAGATTTTATAACTCGATTGTAACTTCATGTATTCATAGAGTAGTACAATATTGTTAGGCACAGAGTACAGATACATTCAGTCTAACGCAGGGAAAGGCAACCTTTTGAGACTGTAGAGCCAAAAGTTACAATTTACAAAATTTTCCAGTTTTAAAGAGCAACACAAGTTTTTTTTTTTTTTTTTTTTTTCTCAATATTTTGATATTTGATAAGGATTAGGTAAATACTGTATTATGTATTATGTCCTTCGGTTCTCAGAGGGCTTATCTTCCACCCCACTCGTACCCCACAGTCAAGTACCTGGCTGAGCCATAGGAAACTAATAACTAAAATACTACGTCACTGACAGGTAGAAGAATGCTTTCTGTATACAATAACATTCCCCATTTACCGTTTTTTTTTTAAAAAGTCGGCATTTTGGCAGTGGTAAGCAAGGAATTGTTGCCACGGTTCTGGCCACAACACGGATGTGGGGCTAGGCATTGTGCCCAAGCAGCTGCAAGCTGTCCGTAAACTTTCTACTGCACCTATTCTCACTGTGCTCTGATGAGAGTTTTAATCCTATTTTAAGTTGTTTTTCTTTACAGTATAATATTTTAATGAGTTTTGAAAATAAAATTATAAAATTAATAATATGTGTGCAGGGAACTCAAGAGCTACATCTTGACATCTAAAGAGCCTCAACTTGCCGACCCCTGCTGTTGATATATTGTATTTTTATTTATTTTAGTTTTTTCAAGAATGGGAATCTAAAATTAAAACATTTAATCATCCCAGTAAACACTCTAAAATGTTAGTGATCTTAATTATTGAAAACGATTATGCCAAATTCTACTGTCTATATGTATATTATACAGCAGTAATTTAAATTTTTTGAAGAATTGCTTTTAAAATGATGATATACTGAAATTGTAAATTTAATTACTTTTAAAAAATCATTTGAATAATTATTATCTTTTAGTTGAATTTGCAATTAATAGATATCTATGCTTTTATTGTTGATTTCTTGCGATTATATTTCTTAATTATCCCCCTTACATTTAGTTTTTAGTAAATGCGGATTAAATGCAAATTTAATGAATTTTCCTTTTGTTAACCCTGCCTTCCAACCAGAGTTTCTTCCAGGCATCTCTTCGAGGGGGCGAAGCCCCCCCCCCCCGAAATTTTTTTACCGCCCCCCCCCCCCCCCCCCCCGAACGAAATGAAATTTATATAATTTATATAGAAAATATATACTTTTAACAGTGTCCGTTCCCCCGAAGAAAGTCTACCTCTCCCCCGAAAATTTCAAGTGCCCCTCCGGAGAAAAAAGTCTGGAAGAAACACTTCTTCCAACTTAACATTATTATATGTGTATCCAACATAAATTTATAATTCTGAATTAGCATTGTAAAACACAATATAATTATATATGGGTAATCTTAAAACCTGAACTGATGTCGATAGCATGGGGAGCTACTACTTTTAGACCTGACTAAATGTCGACAACATGGGCATGTGTTACATTTAAATCATATGCTACGTTTGCATCAGTATATTGTTTGTTCATAATCGTCTCAGTCATCTCCTAATATGGTGTACTGTGTTCGTTGGGCTCGTGACGTCAATTGTTCTGTGATATGTGGGGGGGGGGATGTTGTATTACATATGCGATTGTGTTGCTTGTCTTTCTTTTTTTTTTTTTTTTTTTTTTTTTTTTTTTGCTTGTCCGCGAATGGGGATTAAAATTTGCAATATTTATGGTATGTAGTTAATAACGTTTAATGTAAGTGATCTAAGTTATAATAAATAACAATACTTAATATTATGGTTTATATGACAATGTATTAATTATAGGTAAGGTATAAAATATTTGTTTATAAATCCCGCTTTAGTTAATTTAACATTGTTTGACATAATTTATTTTATATAGCAAATATATATTATTAATTAGTTGATCTTTATTATTACACATTGTGTTTGCATTTTTTGTTTATTTTATTTTAAAAGTTCACTCCCTTGGATGTTCATTTTTTAAGATTGTTTATACCAAGGTGAATTAATGTGTCATTTTGTCTACTTAACATATATTTTATATGCAAATAAAATATTTGGTGTGTGGTGCATACTTGTAGCGGCCCGTGACGTATATTGGTTCTTTATTTATTGGTGATCATGTAGATGTAGGTCCCTGTTAGTTGTTTGAGTGTTAGTTTAAGGACTGTAGTTGCATTTCTATACGTTAATGCAGGGGTCGGCAACCTTTCGAAGCGGAAGAGCCAAAAGTTACAATTTTCAAAATTTCCCTGGTTTTAAAGAGCCACTAAGATTGTTTTTATTTCAAGAATTTTATTTTTTGATTAAGGTTATTGGTATTTGTGCAAGGAGCTGGAGAGCCGCATCTTGACATCAAAAGAGCCGCATGCGGCTCGCGAGCCGCAGGTTGCCGACCCCTGCGTTAATGCATGCTTTATATTATAGACGAGAAAAATGGCCCGTTGAGGAAGGATACACCGGGCGCTGGCTCCCGGTCAAAAACCCCCTGGACATAAACCCCCTGGACATAAACCCCCCGACATAAACCCCCTGGACAAAAACCCCCCGCGACATAAACCCCCTGGACAAAAACCCCCCGCGATATAAACCCCCTGGACAAACCCCCCCCCCCCCGCGATATAAACCCCCTGGACAAAAACCCCCCGCGATATAAACCCCCTGGACAAAAAACCCCCAATTGAGGTTTATATAAGGAAAAACCAAAGATGATGAGAACCAAAATTAATATAAAAATAAAAAACAAACATTAGGAAAAAACTTTTATTTTTATTATAACTTTAAAAAGACAGATTGTGAGCGATGCCTCGCAAATACTCAATAATGGTGGACTCATTAAAATTTTTAACAACAGTAAAAATTCGAGAGCTGCTATCAATATATTTTTTTTCTGTTTTGGTAAACAGTGACCTGAATTAATCTGTGTACAATAAACCTCTTAGAGAGATTGTTCCTTTTTAATAAAGTCAATAAATTTCCAAATATTTGGGTGGTGACATCCCATATGCGACTGAAAACTTCTGTGCCAGCCTTCAACTGAGTTGTTTGTTTTTGGCATATGGTCTTCTGCACGTGTGTGCATGTTCCACATGTCAAGTGGAAACATAGGTTGTCTTCGACCTCGACGTTGTGGTCTGCCAAATAGTAGTCCTCAAAGTAGTCTGCAATCGGCATTGCTTCTTGGGGGAAAATTTCCAATAATTTTTCAAAGGCATAACTCATGTGTTCGATGGGAACAAAGGCCAACGCAGGTAGCATTCTGAGCTTGAGAGCAAATTCACTATCAACTTGGTAGAGTTGTTGAAGGCCAGAGTCCTGAATTTTTCTGTATATATTTTGGCTAAGATGGAAGAAACATCCTTTTACCTCACACTCTGGAAATACCCTTTCAACACTTTTTATCACAGCCATTTCAAAGTCAATCATAATAGAAATTGGTTGCAGGTTTGTGTTTAAGACCGTTAGCTGCTGTAAGAGTGCTGTGTATGTTTTCTGTGTTTTGTTTTGAAGTAAGGCATAAACACATGGAACAGTTCGTCCATTGACAAATGCATGGACTGTGTACAGTTGTGAAAACAATACAGGAGCTGTTTTGAATGTACCATCCATAAACCAGTGCTGATTAACCTCCAATAACCTAAGGTTGTCCTTGGTTCCAAACAAAAACATCCTACCTTTTGATTTGGCTCCGGAATCGAACAGAAGAAATTGTTGTCCATCTTGTGCACTACTTTACACACTTCCAGTTCAGATGGATCTGGTCCATGCGAATGTTCATTACATCGTCCAACAAGCTGTTCACCATGAATCTTTATTTTTGCTTTGCATTCTGCCTTGTTGCGTCTTTTGGAACACTCAAGTCGTAAAAAAATTAAATTAATTTAATGTAATTTTTTTTTTTAATTTCTTGGTTCACATCATCGTTTTTTTTTCTTTATATAAACCTCAGTCCGGGGTTATTATCCGGGGGGTTTATATCGCGGGGGGTTTTTGTCCAGGGGGTTTATGTCGCGGGGGGTTTTTGTCCAGGGGGTTTATGTCGCGGGGGGTTTTTGTCCAGGGGGTTTATGTCGGGGGGTTTATGTCCAGGGGGTTTTTGTCCAGGGGGTTTTTGACCGGACACCCCGGGCGCTAGGTTGATAGTGCTGTCTCTTTTCTCTAAACTAAAACCAACCCACCCCCCCACACACACCACCCCCCACCCCCACCCCTCCCACCCCCACCCACCCCACACACCACCCCCCACCCCCCCACACACACCTCCACCCCCTACACACCACCCACCCCCACCCCCACACACACCACCCCCACCCCCCATACACCACCCCCACCCACCCCCACCCCCCTACCCCCCACCCCCCAAAAACATGTCTACCGTCCCATTCAACGAAATATAATTATATACTTTTTCCAGTGTCCGCCCCCTCCCCGAAAATTCTACCCCCGCCCCCGAAAATTTCAATTACCCCCACCCCTCTCCGGGGAGGAAAAAGTCTGAAAGAAACACTGGTGTCGCGCTTAGCCACTACCCGAAGAATTGCATTAAAGAAATTGCAAGAAAACCACTTTTTAGATTAGACACATTAATTAGGCGGTAATTTTATTATAGAGTATCGTTGAAGAAATTTCTTTTGAGTTGGGGAGGGGGGGGGGGGGGGGGGGGCTCAGACGTTCTTACGCGTGGGGTGGGGCTTCGCCCCTACCCGAAGAATTGTATGCAAGAAACTCTTCACGCAAACCATTTAGATTAGACAACATTTCCTTTTTATTCAATGTTTACGCGATAATCAATGACGTCATTATATTACTGTGTGCACTTTCCGCCTTGAGATTATTTTCAACTCTATGCTAAATGTGTCGACGTCATACTTCGTTTTTCGAATTACTATGCAGGTTTTTAATTTCCTAGTGTTTTCTCTAGAGCGTTCTTGTCAGATAGAATTTTTGCTTATGTTTTCTCTAGAGCGTTCTTGTCAGACAGAGCGTTCTTGTCAGATACATACATATATACATACACAGACAGCGAAACTATTATTATAGACGAGAAAAATGGCCCGTTGAGGAAGGGTACAACGGGCGCTAGGCTGATAGTGCTGTCTCTTTTCTCTAAACTAAAACCAACGCACCCCCCACACACCACCCCCCACCCCCCACACACACCTCCACCCCCTACACACCACCCACCCCCACCCCCACACACACCACCCCCACCCCCCATACACCACCCCCACCCACCCCCACCCCCTACCCCCCACCCCCACCCCCCAAAAAACATGTCTACCGTCCCATTCAACGAAATATAATTATATACTTTTTCCAGTGTCCGCCCCCTCCCCGAAAATTCTACCCCCGCCCCCGAAAATTTCAATTACCCCCACCCCTCTCCGGGGAGGAAAAAGTCTGAAAGAAACACTGGTGTCGCGCTTAGCCACTACCCGAAGAATTGCATTAAAGAAATTGCAAGAAAACCACTTTTTAGATTAGACACATTAATTAGGCGGTAATTTTATTATAGAGTATCGATGAAGAAATTTCTTTTGAGTTAGGGAGGGGGGGGGGGGGGGGGGGCTCAGACGTTCTTACGCGGGGGTTGGGCTTCGCCCCTACCCGAAGATTTGTATGAAAGAAACTCTTCACGCAAACCACTTAGATAAGACAAAATTTCCTTTTTATTCAATGTTTACTCTCCGGTTTGAGATTATTTTCTACTCTGTGCTAAATGTGTCGACGTCATACTTCGTTTTTTCGAATTACTATGCAGGTTTTTAATTTGCTTGTGTTTTCTCTAGAGCGTTCTTGTCAGACAGAGTGTTCTTGTCAGATACATAGAGAGACAGCGAAACTATTAGTATTAATATAGTACCTTTTTGTGTTGCTTTGTTTCACTTTGTTGAGCATACTTGGCTTTTTTCGAGATGTCCATGTATGAAGTGTTTATGTTGATGTATTTTATTTAACAGTAATTGTAATAAGTGCAATATCTGTATACTCAAGAAGAGGAGTCTGGATTGGACGGAGGTTTGTTGAAGAGGGGTTAGGGTTTGTATCTTGCCGCTCAAGACTCATTTTGTGTAGTTCCTGGTGTTTCATTATCACATATGATTCTAGTTTTTATGATTAGACATTATGTACTAAAATAGAAAAGAAAAACAGCTAACAAATAAAGGTTCTCTATTTTATAATGATATGTGAAAGATTCAGCCGGGTGCCATTTAATAGCTATGATGCGCGTCCAGTTGAAACTTTTCGGGGCTTTTTTTTCAATAATTCATGAAACAACTGCTATGATTCCTCGTATCTAAAACTTTCTAATTATCACTCGCACGACAATGAAGTCCTAATTATGTGTAAGATTTTAACCAGTGTCTGGTAAACTGGGAGATTTAAACTAACATTTTTTTTCAATATCCACGCTTGCAGATTTGTAAGATAGGATGAGAGAAATGTTTAAATAGTTTGTTCCTATCGATCTCCCTGGCTAATGAGCTTTGTTTGAGCCAGTATTGACCGTAAGAGTGAATAAAAGTCATCTGAGAGCAAATTATTGTTTTTCTGTGTAAACCAAGACCAAGATTACATAGATATATATTTTATATTAGATAGATCTAATTCAGAATTCAAGGTTTTAGTGGGAAACACATTTAATATGCTCAATATGGGGTCGTCACAAGTAACTACATGGTCTGCTGAACTGGGAAAGGAATTAAAAAAATACACGTCTGCAGATTATTTATAGGGGTGAGATAATTTTTGTTTTTCTACCGATCTGCCTAGTCTAGTTTGTTAGTTTTGTCCCTGTAGGAAGAGAGCCAGAAATCCGTATCAATTTTTACGAGTAAATACCACAAAACGTATTGTAAACAACTAAAAAGAAAACACATTAAAGTCACGTCAATTAATATATATATATATATATATATATATATAAATATATAATTATGATTCTGCACAATAATAAAACTGCCAAAAGTTTAGTTGCATGTTATAATGTATTAATATTGTTTTGACAATTTAAATAATAATTCGGTATTATGTTAATTGTGATTTTATTTAAATGTATTTATTTATTCATGTTAACAGCTACTTCCCTTTACTGCCCCCCCCCCCCAATAATAACACAGGGGAAGTAATAAGATGGGAGTGCACCATCTGATTAAAACAAAAATAACTTACGTGAATTGAATCTTCCACAAACACTAAACTAGTCTTCAGAATATATAATGGTATAATTTCGTGTTGCTGGTCATATATCAATTTAAGTAAATTAAAATTGGCATTGCTTGTAGTGAATATACGAATTAGTGTGTTCGTTTGACTCATAGACGTCCTGTAGTGAAGAGTCCAAAACGAGATCCGAACTCGAGACCTTCGAGTTAGACGCCAAACGTTTAGATAAATTCTGACGTGTTTTGTACATTGTTTTTAAAAGTGGAACCATTTGATTACGTTACCTCCCCTGTCAATAATTAACCTTTTAACTAGGAGGTATTGTGTTAAGTTTAGTACCAATGTAATAACATGATTGCTACTGGCTATAACGACGACATTGCTGTCCACTAATTCTTACACATACCTCATCGTTTCTCCCCTCTTGTTCAGTGGTTCTCACTACGTTTTCATCTAGACCAGCGGTTCTTAAACTGGTGTCCAGCAGTAGCATGTACAGTTATAACTAAATACATGCGCTCTATAAAACCCTCAACAAGCGGGGAAACAACCCAACCTATAGACCATCATACAACTTTCTAACGCGAACACAATGGACACAGATGACACTTGAACAAAAACATAATTGTGGAAATACTATTTCCTGTACGCCAACCAGAATAAGCCCTCACCGTTTTGAAAAGTAACAACTGGACAATGGATTGTTACACTGTCTTGTAATCGTCGCCTCATGGTCCATAAGGTCATGTCCTTTACGTCGATGGACCAAGTCGGTCGCAGGAGCTCATCATTCCACGGGTTTTGCTAGACTGTTGATGTAATCTGTCACGTTTTATTTGTAATTGTCCTTGATTACATAGTGTCTTGGTCGTCGTTTGGCTTGGTGTGTTGTGTGCTTGTTCCCTGCCTTGTTGTCTACATTTGGGGTGGGGGGGGGGAGGATTGAAGATGGTCTCCCCTATTATCAGTCGCCTAACTGACATCAACAACTGAGTCAGTGAGCGATTCGTGGTCTGTCGTTTTGGTGTATACAAGCAGTTGTCGCCTTGTGGTCCCTAAGGTCGTGGCCTCTGTCTATGAGTGTAGTTCGATCACCGTAGCTCAGCCCGAGTTTACCTGAGCTATCAGTCGAGTTTCTCACGTCCTGTGTCCTTATGTCCTTCATTTACCCTTCGCGACAGTATCGTCTTCGTCGTCTATGTGTTATGAGGTCATTACATTTCATTGTCATTTTCCTTTTTTTTTTGTCGAGGTTATGTGTGGGGAGGGAAAGGTGGATCTCGTGAAGATAGTTGTCAATCCTCCTAGAGCAGTGGAAGGGTGTGGGGGGGGGGGGTCGGGTTATCTGCTCTTTCCTAGCCGTCAAGCTGTCGCTCACCGTCTTTGGGTTAATGGGAGATTTGAGCCTGGTTGTTGTATAGGGTTAAAGAGAGTGAAACATTTGGTGATTTGAGCCTGGTTGTTGTATAGGGTTAAAGAGAGTGAAACATTTGGTGATTTGAGCCTGGGTGTTGTATAGGGTTGAAGAGAGTGAAACATTTGGTGATTTGAGCCTGGTTGTTGTATAGGGTTGAAGAGAGTGAAACATTTGGTGATTTGAGCCTGGTTGTTGTATAGGGTTGAAGAGAGTGAAACATTTAGTGATTTGAGCCTGGTTGTTGTATAGAGTTGAAGAGAGTGAAACATTTGGTGATTTGAGCCTGGTTGTTGTATAGGGTTGAAGAGAGTGAAACATTTGGTGATTTGAGCCTGGTTGTTGTATAGGGTTAAAGAGAGTGAAACATTTGGTGATTTGAGCCTGGTTGTTGTATAGGGTTAAAGAGAGTGAAACATTTGGTGATTTGAGCCTGGTTGTTTTATAGGGTTGAAGAGAGTGAAACATTTGGCGATTTGAGCCTGGTTGTTGTATAGGGTTGAAGAGAGTGAAACATTTGGTGATTTGAGCCTGGTTGTTGTATAGGGTTGAAGATAGTGAAACATTTGGTGATTTGAGCATGGTTGTTGTATAGGGTTGAAGAGAGTGAAACATTTGGTGATTTGAGCCTGGTTGTTGTATAGGGTTGAAGAGAGTTAAACATTTGGTGATTTGAGCCTGGTTGTTGTATAGGGTTGAAGAGAGTGAAACATTTGGTGATTTGAGCCTGGTTGTTGTATAGGGTTGAAGAGAGTGAAACATTTGGTGATTTGAGCCTGGTTGTTGTATAGGGTTGAAGAGAGTGAAACATTTGGTGATTTGAGCCTGGTTGTTGTATAGGGTTAAAGAGAGTGAAACATTTGGCGATTTGAGCCTGGTTGTTGTATAGGGTTGAAAAGTGTGAAACATTTAGTGATTTGAGCCTGGTTGTTGTATAGGGTTGAAGAGAGTGAAACATTTGGTGATTTGAGCCTGGTTGTTGTATAGGGTTGAAGAGAGTTAAACATTTGGTGATTTGAGCCTGGTTGTTGTATAGGGTTGAAGAGAGTGAAACATTTGGTGATTTGAGCCTGGTTGTTGTATAGGGTTGAAGAGAGTGAAACATTTGGTGATTTGAGCCTGGTTGTTGTATAGGGTTGAAGAGAGTGAAACATTTGGTGATTTGAGCCTGGTTGTTGTATAGGGTTAAAGAGAGTGAAACATTTGGCGATTTGAGCCTGGTTGTTGTATAGGGTTGAAAAGTGTGAAACATTTAGTGATTTGAGCCTGGTTGTTGTATAGGGTTGAAGATAGTGAAACATTTGGTGATTTGAGCCTGGTTGTTGTATAGGGTTGAAGAGTGTGAAACATTTGGTGATTTGAGCCTGGTTGTTGTATAGGGTTGAAGAGAGTGAAACATTTGGTGATTTGAGCCTGGTTGTTGTATAGGGTTGAAGAGTGTGAAACATTTGGTGATTTGAGCCTGGTTGTTGTATAGGGTTGAAGAGAGTGAAACATTTGGTGATTTGAGCCTGGTTGTTGTATAGGGTTGAAGAGTGTGAAACATTTGGTGATTTGAGCCTGGTTGTTGTATAGGGTTGAAGAGAGTTAAACATTTGGTGATTTGAGCCTGGTTGTTGTATAGGGTTGAAGAGAGTTAAACATTTGGTGATTTGAGCCTGGTTGTTGTATAGGGTTGAAGAGAGTTAAACATTTGGTGATTTGAGCCTGGTTGTTGTATAGGGTTGAAGAGAGTGAAACATTTGGTGATTTGAGCCTGGTTGTTGTATAGGGTTGAAGAGAGTGAAACATTTGGTGATTTGAGCCTGGTTGTTGTATAGGGTTGAAGAGAGTGAAACATTTAGTGATTTGAGCCTGGTTGTTGTATAGGGTTAAAGAGAGTAAAACATTTGGTGATTTGAGCCTGGTTTTTGTATAGGGTTGAAGAGAGTGAAACATTTGGTGATTTGAGCCTGGTTGTTGTATAGGGTTGAAGAGAGTGAAACATTTAGTGATTTGAGCCTGGTTGTTGTGTAGGGTTGAAGATAGTGAAACATTTGGTGATTTGAGCCTGGTTGTTGTATAGGGTTGAAGAGAGTGAAACATTTGGTGATTTGAGCCTGGTTGTTGTATAGGGTTGAAGAGAGTGAAACATTTAGTGATTTGAGCCTGGTTGTTGTATAGGGTTGAAGATAGTGAAACATTTGGTGATTTGAGCCTGGTTGTTGTATAGGGTTGAAGAGAGTGAAACATTTGGTGATTTGAGCCTGGTTGTTGTATAGGGTTGAAGAGTGTGAAACATTTGGTGATTTGAGCCTGGTTGTTGTATAGGGTTGAAGAGAGTGAAACATTTGGTGATTTGAGCCGAGTTGTTGTATAGGGTTGAAGAGAGTGAAACATTTGGTGATTTGAGCCTGGTTGTTGTATAGGGTTGAAGAGAGTTAAACATTTGGTGATTTGAGCCTGGTTGTTGTATAGGGTTGAAGAGAGTGAAACATTTGGTGATTTGAGACTGGTTGTTGTATAGGGTTGAAGAGAGTTAAACATTTGGTGATTTGAGCATGGTTGTTGTATAGGGTTGAAGAGAGTTAAACATTTGGTGATTTGAGCCTGGTTGTTGTATAGGGTTGAAGAGAGTTAAACATTTGGTGATTTGAGCCTGGTTGTTGTATAGGGTTGAAGAGAGTGAAACACTTGGTGATTTGAGCCTGGTTGTTGTATAGGGTTGAAGAGAGTGAAACATTTGGTGATTTGAGCCTGGTTGTTGTATAGGGTTGAAGAGAGTGAAACATTTGGTGATTTGAGCCTGGTTGTTGAATAGGGTTGAAGAGAGTGAAACATTTGGTGATTTGAGCCTGGTTGTTGTATAGGGTTGAAGAGAGTGAAACATTTGGTAATGAAGAGTGTTATATGTTGGTCTCCCCTACACATTGTTTGTACATGACTACATCTAGGTCTATTTCGGTCGGCAGTCCCAGAATTGTCTTTGAGAAGGGAGTGACAACCCAATATACATTCGAAAGTTGACCTGCACTTTTCTTATCGGTCAATGGGTAATGAGATCACCTGTCTCTCTAGAATGGTCACCATCTCTTGAAATTTTTATGTTTTTATTTTTGTCCCATTATGAGGGATCCAAAATAACTAGTTAAGGCACTTTTCAAATATGTTATCAACAAGAGTAAATGATCTGGCCTATAACAAATGTATTTACGAAATGTTACGGTCTATGTGTGTTTTATACATCTTCTATTTAAAAGGTCAAAGCCTAAAATAAAATATCAAATAGTTTTTATTTTCGAATATAACGAAAACATATATTTTATTATTCAGTTCAATCTTCTATTTATTAAAAAAATGTCTTTGTTTATTCATCTTCTGCAATTTTTTTTTGTATTAACTCATTTACCATTAGTTTTAAAATGAGGCAACTATAGAATCAAAATGCCTCCAATTGTGTGGTTATTATATTGATTTAGCTATTCAAACCTTAACGCTGGTCATTGCAAATAACATAATCGTATCCATACAATCTAATTTAACCACCGCAGATAAACTATTACAGCAAATGTTTTGGCGGGATACAAATATATTAAGTTCAATGGTTTGGTAGATTTGATAAAAAGACAATTGTTTAAATGAAACTTAGCGGAATATTTGATTTCACGACACACAGACCTTTGGCTACATATTAGCCTCCATTTAAAACTATACAAGGGAGGTAATGTATAATACAACTTTAAAAATATATACACTGAGAAAATATATACCTATATTTAACTGAAACAGAAAACACTGTCTTTTGCTATAAAATAAAACAAAACGACGTATAAAAAAGTACTAAAACCTGAGATTTTACTTAAGGCAAAAGTTAAATTTTAGCTGAAATAAACATACATACACCGTAAAATTACTTAAATGTATTTGGTATATATTTTATATCGCTTACTATCAATGGTGATAGGTACTTGTGGTAATTGTTGTAAATAAAAAAATTTTCTCCAATAAAAAAAAAAAAAAAAAAAAAAAAAAAAAAAAAAAAAAAAAAAAAAAGAAAAAAAAATTCTCCAATTCGGCGGCAAGTCTAAAAAAATTACAAGGCAGTGGTGTTGTGCAACTACAAACGAGCCCTCCAACACAAGCTATATTTGAGAAACGGGCTGTGGTGCGAGAGATATTTTTCTTCAAAATCCCAGCACAATTTGAGATAAGGTATAGAAGCGAATAAGATGGTTTCACTATTTGTTAAAAAGATACCGGGAACGTAATATTTACAAAAAATAAATAAATAAAATAAAATAAACGGTTTCCCAGTTATAGCGGAGAAAATATTTCTAAGTTAATATTCGCTACAACCAGATTGATTCATTAAATTACATATAGCTAAACCTTAAAGTGATTTCGCAATAACATTGAGGTTTTCGGCTTTAAATTCGTTTCTATTTAAAACTAAACGTAATGGAGTTACTTAAGAAATGTATTTGCAAAAAAATGATCAACAATAAAAGCAAAGACATTTTTTAATAGCAAGTTTAACTAAGAGATAATAAAATATTATTTTTATCTTCTAAATGTAAATATATTTCAATTTGATTGTAACAATATATTTTGATTTCGTTTTAAAAGATGTAAATGCTAGTTGTATTAAATACACATAACCAGAAAAAAAAATTAGCATAATCGTTTGCTATAAGTAATTTCACTTACTATTTATATAATTGCTGATCCCGACGTTAAATTTTGATTTCGGATTTTAAAAAAATGCATTGATGACACTACAGCAGGGGTTGGCTACCTCTTGAGACGGAAGAGTCAAAAGTTATATTTTTTTTTTAAAATTTACCAGATTTTAAAGAGCAACATTTTTATTTCATTTTTAAGTTTTTGATTAGGATTAGGTAAAGAAAGTTGATTTGTCATTTAAAATAAAAAGCTTTAACTATGAACAAAATATTTATTCATTTAAAAAATACACGTTTCGCCAGAAAAATGGGGCTATTCCAATCCTCTTTAGAAGCTGTTAACTTTTTTTTTTCTTTTTTTATCGACACGACCTGTTCAGGAGGTGTCTGCCATTAACCAATCAGGCCTCAACACGGCAAACTCCGACTAACGGCCTTCGATATCGGTTTTGATTACCGTGTATCGGTCGCTTCTTTCCTTTGGTTCTCACCAGGCTTATCTGCCCTTTACCCCCCCCCCCCCCCCCCCGCAAGGTAGATTCGTACACCACCGTCCAGTACCCGGCTCAACGCTAGGAAGCTAATAACTAAAAAAAACAACGTCACTCACGTAAAATTAAGGATTACTGACAGACAGGGAAATGCCTTCTGAATAAAATAACATTCCAAATGTAACGTTATTCGAAAATGTCGGCACGTGGGCAGTAGCAAGTAAGGATCTGTTGCCACGGCTGTCCACAGCACGGCTTTGGGACTGGGCTTGGTGCCCAAGCGGCTGTCAGCTGTCGGTGTACTCTCTACTCCACATGTTGTCACTGTTCTCTGATGAGTGTTTTTATACTGTTTAAAGTTGTGTTTCTTTATAGTATGTAACCCTCACTCAGTGGGGATGCTTTTACCCACTGAGGTGTTGTAGTTAAGACGGGCTGACCCTGAGATTAAGTACACACCGACACCGACAGTTGTTGTCAAGTACTCGCTTTATTTACAGCATCGAGCCATGACGGCGATGCAACACAGCAGTACAAAACAAACTAGCCAAGAAGAAAAATAAACTGTAGCCCTAAAACAAATGTAAATAAAAAGTTACATTCATGACAGCACCACGTGTAGGCTACAATATACACGAGTACAATAAATTATGTTTCGGCCAGTACACAGTACTGCCAACAAGAACCAATAAGTAGTACTACAAATAAATACTTATATTAATACTCACCCTAACTAGTGTGCACATGCAGCACTAGCAGGAATACACAAATAAGTATTTTAACAAACATAATTTAAATAACTACACTACCTTCATTAGGTCTACATCTTGGTCACCGTGTCCACAGACAGCAGGCTTGCGTGTGTCTGACACGGCTAGGCACGAAACTACCCACAGGTAAAATCGCTCACAGGAGCATGAAAAAAATAACTAAGTCAACAGGGCCACGACCCCACAGGGGCCGCAACTCAATGAATTAAAACTTCATATTTTTCCCTCCCCTGGCTGTTAACCATATGTGTTACAAGTATAATATTTTTTATGAGTTTTGAAAATGAAATAATTAAAAACTATTAATATATGTGCAAGGAGCTGGAGACATCAAAAGGGTTGCATGCGGCTCGTGAGCCGCAGGTTGCCGACCCCTGCACTACAGTCGAGCACCTCGACAAAAGGTCTATTAAGGATACGAGCTGTGGTTCCAGTGATGCTCCAATGTCCAGCACAGTTGATGTTACAAGGAACCGGATCTGGTGGATTCACGTTTTGTTGATAAGACATAACACAAACGTGATATTTTACTACTGTTGAATATGTCCATAAACTAATTGATTTAAAACAAAAAAATAATAATTTAAGGTAATATCCCCTTTGTAATGTTTTATTTTATTATATTTTCTTTATTTATTTTTCAATAGTTTTTTTTTTCGTTTGATTTAGGGAGCAGCGGTGCGGATCACACATTGAGGTGCTGAAACCCGACCAAGCGACGCTAATGATATGCCCTTATTGTGAAAATTAGCAAAGAGATACATTCCATTTTTATCGTCGATGGGACCTACCAGTTTTTTTGTTTTTTTTATGTTCAAATGTTGTTTTATCAAAAGACATATACATATTTATAATAGCAAAGTGAAACAAATAAAGTTAGTCAGTGGCACGACTAAAGTAAAGTTAGTCAAAGAAAAGACAAAAGTTATTCAGTGACAAGATTAAAGTTAGTCAGTGACAAGACTAAAGTTAGTCAGTGACAAGACTAAATTTAGTCAGTAACAAGACTAAAGTTAGTCAGTGACAAGACTAAATTTAGTCAGTAACAAGACTAAAGTTAGTCAGTGACAAAATGAAAGTTAGTCAGTGACAAGACTAATGTGAGTCAGTAACAAAACTAAAGTTAGTCAGTAAAAAGACTAAAGTTAGTCAGTGACAAGATTAAAGTTAGTCAGTGACAAGAGTAAAGTTAGTCAGTAACAAGACTAAAGTTAGTGCGAGACAAGACTAAAGTTAGTGAAACACAAGAGGAAATAATTAAAAACTATTAATATATGTGCAAGGAGCTGGAGACATCAAAAGGGTTGCATGCGGCTCGTGAGCCGCATGTTGCCGACCCCTGCACTACAGTCGAGCACCTCGACAAAAGGTCTATTAAGGATACGAGCTGTGGTTCCAGTGATGCTCCAATGTCCAGCACAGTTGATGTTACAAGGAACCGGATCTGGTGGATTCACGTTTTGTTGATAAGACATAACACAAACGTGATATTTTACTACTGTTGAATATGTCCATAAACTAATTGATTTAAAACAAAAAAATAATAATTTAAGGTAATATCCCCTTTGTGATGTTTTATTTTATTTTCTTTATTTATTGTTCAATAGTTGTTTGTTTTCATTTGATTTAGGGAGCAGGGGTGCGGATCACACATTGAGGTGCTGAAACCCGACCAAGCGACGCTAATGATATGCCCTTATTGTTGAAAATTAGCAAAGAGATACATTCCATTTTTATCGTCGATGGGACCTACCAGTTTTTTTGTTTTTTTTATGTTCAAATGTTGTTTTATCAAAAGACATATACATATTTATAATAGCAAAGTGAAACAAATAAAGTTAGTCAGTGGCACGACTAAAGTAAAGTTAGTCAAAGAAAAGACAAAAGTTATTTAGTGACAAGATTAAAGTTAGTCAGTGACAAGACTAAAGTTAGTCAGTGACAAGACTAAATTTAGTCAGTAACAAGACTAAAGTTAGTCAGTGACAAGACTAAATTTAGTCAGTAACAAGACTAAAGTTAGTCAGTGACAAAATGAAAGTTAGTCAGTGACAAGACTAATGTTAGTCAGTAACAAGACTAAAGTTAGTCAGTAAAAAGACTAAAGTTAGTCAGTGACAAGATTAAAGTTAGTCAGTGACAAGAGTAAAGTTAGTCAGTAACAAGACTAAAGTTAGTGCGAGACAAGACTAAAGTTAGTGAAACACAAGAGGAAAGTTAGTCAGTAACAAGAGGAAAGTTTGTCAGTGACAATAATTAACAACAACAAAATAATTCTCGTTATTCTCGTTAGGGCTATTGCCATTTGCCATTGTTTAAACAAAAAAAAAAAAAGGTTTGTGACTCTTTTTTTCGCTACACGCCTTCCATGAAGCGACAGTGTATAATAAACATACACATTTGAAGTGGTTGTATAATCTGCTATGTTACAATCTCATCCGACTTTAATAACTAGATCCGTGTAAGACACAATACATGTTCAATCAACCTCTACAGCAGTGGTTCCCAAACTTTTTCGAGTGGCGACCCGCTTTTATAAAAAGTAAGTACCCCGCGAATACCATAGAATTAAAAAGCCGAAATTAGTGTGAAAATTAATAAGCACTAAAATAAGATGTTCTAGTAGACTTTCTATATGAACTACTCTTGATAACTGTTTTAATAGCATAAGTAAAATTGCATACTATTCACTAAACTTTAGTGGTTTAGTTTTTAATTATTTTTTTTTAACGTCAACCTATGTCATTATAATTATCTTTTTTTTTAATCGAAGAATAGTGTTGAAAATATATTCTCGAAAAGTCAATCAATTTTACGTTTGGGTATGAATGGTGAATACTACACCAAAATTGTGTTTGCAGTTTTTCATCTTACTCGGAATCATTCTGCAAATCTATGGCTATATATTCGCCTCCATTTAAAACGATATAAGGGAGGTAATTCATAAGTGCAGCTGCAAAAAATTAACAAACTGAGTAAATATATATTTTTATTAAAATGTTAAACTCAATAAGAAAATACTTCTAAATTATATAAAAGCAAAATAATCTACATTTTGATTTATTATCAAATTTGAGTTATGTCTTAAATAAAAATTAAAATGTTGGCCAAAATAAGCACACATACACAGAACAATTAGGTAAATGTATTTAGTACAAACTGTATCGCTTGCTTCTAATGATATTAAAGAAACCATTTACTGTTGTCGTAATTTAGATTTTGTTATTATTTGTTCCTCAATCCGGCGATAAGCCTAACACAAGGGTCGGCAACCTGCATGCGGCTCTTTTAATGTCGAGGTGCGGCTCTTCAGTTCAATGGACAAATATTAATAATTATTTTATTTCCTTCTTGAAATTGAAAGTAATAAAAATATTAGTCTGCAACACTCGGTAATGAACGATATAATAATAAATATAAACAATAAACACTCGCTATTCTATTTGCGAATTTGACATTTTATTTTCGCAAATATCACCCATGAGTTTTCTCAACAGCTTCCTAAAGTTTCAAGGCGCTCGGATGAAAGGTGTAGTAATGAATAAAAGGCAGACAGACAGACACACACACTTACATACTACATACATTGCATTATATATATATATATATATATATATTTATATATATATATATATAGGCCTATACCTAATCCTAATTAAAGATCATAATTTAAAAAAAAAATGTTAGTGGCTCTTTAAAAGCTGGGAAGTTTTGAAAATTGTAACTTTTGGCTCTTCCGTCTCAAAAGGTTGCCGAATCTGGCCTAACATAATTAGAAAGCAGTTCATATCAGAAAGCAACAATGCAGGAACTACACAAAGCGAGACAAGAGCGGACATACTCATCCCCATCACCTCCATAAATCTCAATACAATCGAGAATACTCTGTGTATATGTAATAAGTAATACACCAACATGAAGACGACACACATTCATCTCTCGCAAGTGTTTTGAAAAAAAATATGTATCGCTCTAGCGCATGCCACGCAACTCTAAGACTGTTGCAATTTTAAAAATAAATATATTGATGTGTATGATCGTTGTAATGAGTTTCAAGTAGTAATAGCTTCTTAAGCATATGTCATCATCAGATGTACGTCTCTTTATAGTACAACCAAAACTGAAAGATTCCGTACCAAACAGAGTTTCTTCCAGGCATCTCTTCGTACGCCCCCCCCCCCCGAAATTTTTTTACCGCCCCCCCCCCCCCCCGAATGAAATGAAATTTATATAATTTATATAGAAAATATATACTTTTAACAGTGTCCGCCCCCCCCCCCCCCCCGAAGAAAGTCTACCGTCCCCCCGAAAATGTCAAGTGCCCCCCCCCCCGGAGAAAAAAGTCTGGAAGAAACACTGGTACCAAATGTGATTATCTTTCTTGAGCATCCTAACAGCACTTCCAGTGTCATTGGTTAGTGAAAATAATTTAGGGACGGAAACACTATACAGCCAGACCCCCGCAATGCGGATGTGTGTGTGTGTGCGGGGGGGGGGGGGGGGGGGGCTGGAGAAAAATAAGTATTGGCTAGGGCGCCAAATAACCTGGCGCCGACACTGTACGCCACTGCATCCCACCGTCTCGCCTCCTAATGAATCTAATGTTCTTTCTTATCTAAGCCTATAATGAAAAGTGTATACTTAGCATGCCTCCATCCCACACTATATTAAACTTTATTTAATTTACTCTTCTCTAAATATGTTGGATTTTTTGGCATAAGCTCACACATATTTTGAAAATGATTTTTTTTTTTGTAATTCTTATGTCACCGATTATTTCGGGACCGCTATTAGACTTGATAAAACGAAATGTTAGCTCCATATTCGAAAATTTTAATATTTTTTGTTCTACCAATTTGAAGATTTAACGTGGGGGCTGCATTTGTTCTATATTTGTAGTAAAAAAGGAAGCCAAAAATGTTTAAACACCCCCCCCCCTATCAATCTGCCTGCCTAATAAGCATAGCTTGAGCTGGTATTGACCGTACATGAGAATGAATAAAAACCATCTCATAGTAAATTATGGTATCACTTCCTGTGTAAACCAGGACATTGTATGCAACTTTCTATTAACGTAATCACCAATGAGTAGTGTTATCTAGGTATTCAAGTTTAGATTCTTTCATATAAACTTTATTACATACTGAAGTGCCAGATATTATTGTTTTAATGTTGCAGTAAATAATTTTAAGAAGAAAAAAGC
This sequence comes from Physella acuta, assembly GCF_028476545.2. NCBI lineage: Eukaryota > Metazoa > Mollusca > Gastropoda > Physidae > Physella > Physella acuta. Next base: position 344,310 of record NW_026731997.1, read on the forward strand.
AAGCACTGATTCAAGCGTAGGGCATTATTTAAAATTAGTTATAAAACAGATAGTGTTAGTTACCTCACAAGTTAAAGACAGTTACAAGTACTGTGTCTCACGCCTCTTTTCTTTAGGATATCGTGGCTTGCAGACAAGACGTGTTTTCACTGTCGAGCTAAGTCAAAAAATGTGTTACTGTGTGTCTTTATTTGTCTAATCTGTAACCACACTGTTGTGTGCTGACGAAGACATTGGGTCGAAACGTCCATAGTACTTGTAACTGTCGTTAACTTGTGACACTATCTGTTTTATTACTAATTGCATTAACCTCACTGCAGCTACCATTTGTTTTTTATCTTTTCGCAATATTTAAATTAACACCTGCCAATGTAGTCGACCAGTTGAGCCTAAATATAGTAACACACCATGGTATCGATATAAAGTCATATTTTAAGATTAATTAGATTTACCTTTTGTTAATTATCCTAATTAATAATTAAAATGTTTGGTTGGTTACAAATGATAGGTAAGTTTGACCAAGGGACAATGAACAAAATTAAAAATAAGGGAGTTAATGTGCAAATGTTATTGCAAAATATTAAGAAACAAAGAAAAGGCAGTAGCTAATCAGCAAATTATAATTAACAATGTACACATTTAAAATTTAATAAAAAATGACAATATTTATTTCTAACTAACTCAAACTTGATTTTTCACTTAAATTGCTTGTAAAGACAGGCTTTCTTTGTTTTTCACACATAGACAATAAAATTGCAAAAATGCTTTTAGTATAAGTAAGATTACTTTTACATTTTTATGATTGTAAATAACCTTTTTTTAAAAAATTAAATACTACACTCGTGTAAGAATTCGTGTAAAACTACTAGATACCATTTTTAATGTTTAAATTTAATTAAAATTTTAAAAAATAACTGTGGGAGGACTGTAATAGATATAGATGTTTGAAAGGGTTGAATGTTATGATTTGTTGTGTCTCATTGTAATCAACATAACTTTTCTTGTTGCTGAAAATGTGTATCATTTTAATTCTCTGTATTCCCAAAATTATGTCAGCTCTACTTAAAAACCCAAACCACCCTCAGCCACCCACGCCACACCGATGAACAACGAATCCCTTGAATCATCATTTAATTACACCTTTTTTTTTTTACTGAATTTTTAATTAGAGGTTTTGTATTAGATCAATGTATAAGTAAACTATCTTAAATGAATGAATGTAGGCTACAAGTAAGGATGAAATATTATTATAGTAAATTTGTATCCGTCCTCACAAGCCAATGATGAAAACTGTAATACTAAAGTTAACTGACGCTGTAGATTACATATCTAAGGCGAAAAAAAAATTAAATTAAAATTCATCAATGAGGATCCAACATTAAATTGAACAGTTAATCACAACCCACACATGTATACTTTTTATCACTGTCCCATACTGCCCAACCCCCACCCCCCCGCGGATAATATCTAGTGCCCCCCCCTCCCCTCGGAGAAAAAAAAAGTCTAAATGAAACACTTTTGTTTACAATGCTAATTTATAATTAATGTTTTTTTGTTGGATACAAATATAAGCATCAATATGATGAACAGGGGCGTAGCGAGGGGGGGGGGGCGGGGGGTGCGGACCGCACCGGGTGACACCATTTAGGGGGGTGACACCAAGGCAAAAAATAGCAAAATATATAGAGAAAAACTTAAGGGGGGGGGGTGCAAATCGAAAGTTTGAGGGGGGGGGGGGTGCAAATCGAAAGTTTGAGGGGGGTGCAAATCGAAAATTTGTCCCCGGGAAGGGTCGCTACGCCTCTGGGGGGGGGGGGTGACACCATTAAGTGCCGCACCGGGTGACACCCGACCTCGCTACGCCACTGATGATGAATATGATGGTAAGTGTGATGACGCAAGATTACGTCAGACATGTTTAGCAGATATAGGTTAGCAGAAACAGACTATAGGCCTAGTTGGTTGGTTAGAGAGACCAATGGGCGCACAGGACTGACCGGTCACGTGGGACGGTCAGCTGACCACTGAGGCGTGGGTCAGCAGTAGAGCGATAGGCCAGGAGTTGTTAGGTAGCGGCAGAGACGGCCGAGAATGTAGATAGTTAGGAGATCATGATTAGCTAGCGAGGTAGAAGGTGTTGATTGTAGAATGTAGAGAACAGTTAGTGTTAGGATTGGTCATGGGAGTGCGTAGTAGTAGGTAGCATGTGGTATGAACAGTCAGTAGTAGAAGTAAATAGTACAGTGTAGATCAGTTAGGTAGAAACTTGAACATATATATCATTTTAATAAAGAACAATTATAGTTGAACTTGAACTGTGTGTTGTTGGATACATTCGTTACCGCCTTCTTAAAACACCTGTACCCTCACAACTGGTGGAGCGCGGGTCGAGGACAGGAAAGACAGTATATTGGTTACTCATGACGGAGTGTACTGGTGTACAGAGGGTTTCTTCAACCGGAACGAGTTTGGATTACCAACACAAGGGAACAGTCAACATGTCCAAAAAGATAAGTACCTTCCAAAATTTTTTTAAACGTTTGGGTTTAGACTTGTGCTGGATATTTGGTGCCAGCGGTTTTTCTGCCTCTTTCTTATCTGTTTCTTCAACCACACTACCCTTAAAAATGCCTCCATTGTACGAAGTGGGCACTAAAACTGAGCTTAAGTCAGGCCTAGAAGAGTCAGGTAGAATTGATAACTCGTTACTAGATATAAATGTTCAGAATACAGTCAAAGTGAAAAGCAATTCAAGAACTATTGAGGATCCAGATATTCTGGATGAATTGATTATTAGGCTTGGACAATACACGACAACAGAAAATCGAGACTGGTTATTAACTGTTAAAGAATTTGACGGAAAAACTCTAGATGATCCAGATGCTATGGAAGATTTGATCAATAGAATTGTAGATTATAAGGTAACCGGAGATCCAGATTCCTTGTTGACTGAAGAAGAATATGATGCAAAGATAGATGCCGAGTTAGCAGAGAAACAAAGAGAAACAGAAACATATATTGCCGGAATTAAAGAAGAAACAGAAAGAATTCGTAAAGAAAGAGAAAAATTGAGAGAACTTTGCCAAGCCAAACAAGAAACGGTGCAAAGTTTAGATACTAATAATAACAACCAGACAGCCGAAACAACATTTTACTATTCCTACGATTCAGATTCAGATGACACGTTCAGTGAAGCAAGCGAAATACCTACAACAAAAAGTGAAACACAACATACACTCCAAAAACATAATACGGCAAATCACAACATTCAGATTAGCTACAGTCAACAGAAACACAATTACAGTGTCAGATGCTACTATTGTAATAGAACAGGCCACAAACAAATAAATTGCAGAATACGATATTATGACAGACGCAAACAAGATGCACAACGCAACAGACCAAAATATAGACAGATAAATAGAATAGCTTTTATGTCATCGTTTACAGAAGCCAGTAGAAGAACAGACATATTTACATCAAAAGTCAATAACAGATACGCCACATCTATTAGGGATACACTATGCTCCACAGTGGCAGTACGTAACACATTCGTACAACACCATCAATACACAGGCAGAACACAACGTGTTCACAGTTCAAGAGGCAGCACATATGATTGGCCAACAGCTATAGTCACCATAGCCACACCCTCAGCGTGTAAAACAGTTGAAGCAGTTGTTTTCAAAAACGGACCATACGATATGATATTAGGCAACATTACAGGAGTGAAGCAATTTAATGTAGAATTCATGAGTCACAAGCAACAAATAAACAAGCTGCCCAGTATTCGGGACAAAGAACAAGTAGACACAAAAGTAGACGAATTGCATTTCAAAACGGACAAGTTGATAGAAAAAGTTAACGAGGTTATTGATGATCATTCTAGAAAGACTACCGAGATTGGTGCAGATGTTCTTAACTTAGGGCTGCAGAACGAAACAGTCAGTAATAGATTGCTGAGATTAGAGAAATCAGTAAACAATGAATCAGAGGAATATGTAACAAGGAATTTGATAGCAGACAAACAGTACGGTTACTCCTGGTCAGCCATAAACCAGATGACCTCATCAACACACCTACACAAACACAAGTATGGTAATCATAGACCATGTGAAAGTTCGCAACACAATTGTCCACACCGAGCCCCGCCCTATCGGTCCTAGTGTGGTATATTAATGCCTGGATAGAATTTGACCCGGACCTTCCCCATAAATGATTTTGAACAACGGACATAATAGTGAAGTCAAGTCGAGTAATTTTGTGTTAATCTAAGTAGTCAAGAAAGTCGGCGTGAAGTCGATATAGTTGAAGTCGAAGTCAGTGTAGTTAAACTGAAGTCAATTGTGTTATTGAAGTCAGTGAAGTATAAGTCAGGACTGAAGTCAAAGAAGTTATTTGAAGTCAGTCAAGTCAGTCAATAAGTTGTTGAAGTCGTATTTGAGGTCATAGTGACGTAGTTGAAGTCATGTTGCAGTCAAAGAAAAGTCTTTGAAGTTATATTAAAGTCGTTGAGGTCATAGTGAAGAAGTGAAATCGTCGAAGTTATAGTGAAGTCTTTGAAATCAAAGTGATGTCGTTGAAATCTTTGAAATCAAAGTTAAAGTCTTTGAAGTCGAAGTAAGGTTAAATCTAAGTCAGTCGTTGAAGTCTTTGAAGTCATATTGAAGTAGTTGAAGTCAAGGAAAAGTCTTTGAAGTCAAAGTGAAGACGTTTAAGTCGTCGAAGTTCAAGTCAGTCAGTGAAGTCTTTTAAGTTGAATTGAAGTCAGTCAGTGAAATCTGTCGTCTAGGTCAAGTTAGTCGGCAAATGGAAGTAGTTGAAATCGTCGAAGTAAAGTTAATCGTGAATGGGAAATAAGTCGTAAATTGAAGTCAGTGAAGTTACTGAAGTCAGTTAATGTGAAATAAGGCAAGCTACTGAAGTCATAAGTGAAGTCAGTCATTAAGTCAAGCCAGCCAGTTTTTTGTCAGAAGTCAGATAGTGAGAGCTGCTCCACTATATGATTACGTATTCAAATGTTGATTTGAAACGGCACGATTACTTATATACACTTACATGTCTACTCTTTTTGTGAAGCTATTTCTAATCTCTAGTAGTGTTTACGTCTATTGAGTTTATTAGGCTTTACAGATTGTTGTTAGATTAGAGTGTACTGATTTTTTATTTGGTTATGTTGTAATGTTATTTTTTAATGTTTGTTATACCGCCAGACAAATGTTCAGCACGTATAAATTTGGGATTGAGGTTTTTTTAACGGAAGGTACCTCTGTCTGAATACTTGTCTGCGCAGGCACTAAGATGGTCACGTAAAGCCATTGCTCATAATCTCGTAATACAATTTCAGACACACCAGCGCTATTCAGAATGAGACGAGATGAAGCCGACACTTCAAAGAGTGCCGCCACCTGAAACCCTGATTACGTTGAATTACCTGGACAGCGAACAGCCTGCTGAACAGAGAATTGCCCTGGTCAAGACAGCGGACGCATCGCCACCGCTTCGCACCCGCACTGGGGTTGAATAACAGACCGCCAGCTACGTACACCTACGTCGGCACATACAAGGGTAGACGACCCATCGTCCAAGTTCCCAGCGTCGGAACGTTACGTCATTGTTCGCCACCGCATCAGACAGCTCCAGTTCATCGTATAACCACTCTACGTGGACGTCTCAACCAGCGTTGAGTTTGTTGCGTCATCACATTGACCAACGAAAGTTACGCCTACACCCGCCTCACGGGAATTTACATCAAAACTCGCCACAACCCACCCACCACAGAGGAACCCCAACAATTACATAACACGCACACAAACACTTACACTGCTCGCAGAGCCTGTTCAACCAGTTACACATTCTACTAAGATTAGCTCAAGGCCAGTACACGACAACCTAGCCAGAACTGAGTTACACATGATTGGAATTCACACATACCATGAAACATAGACATACATTATCAAGCAGAGACACCACAGACGTCAGGATACCTACACAAGAACTAGAACAATGACATTTTTTTTCAGGAACACAGACACAAGATTTTATGTTTTTGTAAACTGTGCTGTCCCATTTTGTATTTGATTTACATGATTGATGTTAGGGATAGAATAGAGTAGTAAGATAGATAGTTGTTGATGTATTAGATTAGTAGCAGACGCTGAAAAATATAATTTGTCAGCTACAGAAAGGGAGGGAGATATGTGATGACGCAAGATTACGTCAGACATGTTTAGCAGATATAGGTTAGCAGAAACAGACTATAGGCCTAGTTGGTTGGTTAGAGAGACCAATGGGCGCACAGGACTGACCGGTCACGTGGGACGGTCAGCTGACCACTGAGGCGTGGGTCAGCAGTAGAGCGATAGGCCAGGAGTTGTTAGGTAGCGGCAGAGACGGCCGAGAATGTAGATAGTTAGGAGATCATGATTAGCTAGCGAGGTAGAAGGTGTTGATTGTAGAATGTAGAGAACAGTTAGTGTTAGGATTGGTCATGGGAGTGCGTAGTAGTAGGTAGCATGTGGTATGAACAGTCAGTAGTAGAAGTAAATAGTACAGTGTAGATCAGTTAGGTAGAAACTTGAACATATATATCATTTTAATAAAGAACAATTATAGTTGAACTTGAACTGTGTGTTGTTGGATACATTCGTTACCGCCTCGTAAAATCCCCACCCTCACAGTAAGCTTTACAAAAGGCCAATGAACTAAATTATACACAAGGGAGTTAATTTACAAATGTAATTGCAAAACAAAAATAATAAACAAAGCAAAGACGTTAGTTATTTAGCTAATTCAACAGAATGATATGATATATTTAGAATTTTAATTGCAAAAACCAATTTTCTTTTTAACTGAACTAAAACTTAATTTTTGGCTAAAATTCCTTGTAAATGCAGGCTGTATTTATTACATATAGACATTAAAATTATGTAAAGATATTTCGTACGGGTTTGATCACTTACTTGCAATTATAGTTTCTGCATATTGCAAATTGAGATATATATATTTTTTATTTAAATCCCACATTCGGAGACTACCGTAAATTAAATAGAAATATAGTAGTGCTACTACAGACGAGCGACGTGACAAAAGACATCATTAAGATACGACCTATGGTGCGAGTGATATTTTACTCACACTTTGTGTTGGATTAGGTCTCTTCACAATGTGTTAAACAGACACATCTGAAACATAATGTTTACAATACGTCCATACATTTAACGATTTTTATTTTTTTAAATAATTTATTGTGAATTCCCGTTTTGGAAAAGAAAGGAGAGCCAAGTTTAATCGTCCATTCCAAATATGGAACTTTATTTTTACTGTGTGTTACTTTAGTACGTGTAATTCTACAATGTATTGTATAATGAAACAGCTGAAACCGCTACCTTCGTCAGCAAACACAAAGTCATCATTCGCCAACCAAAAACAGCCCTGCCTGAGCGTTATCACTTGAACGTTCAGTTTATTTCATAACGACAGTACGTCACAGCCAATGTTAAGAAAAAAACTGTTGCTTTCTCGGACTGACCAACAGAACAGAGATTATGAGTAAAATATGAGGTTACGACTTAGCATATTGTTAGGTAGTAGACAGTTCAAGCGGATAGTTGGGTGATGGAAGTGCATAGGATGGTAGTATACAGTAAAGTCAGGATTCCGAATTAATGAATTGTATCCATGTTAAGAAACATTGACATTTGAACGGTGTCAGTTGTTATTAACATATACGTTTCTTGGTGGAGAAATATGCAACTTTAAAACGCCAAATTGGTAAAACAAAAAGTAACAAAAAAATTAAAAGATTCGAATATGAGGCTTACAATTCGTTTTAATAGCAGTCCAGGAATAATTTTTAAAAATGTGTTAAAAAAAAGTTAATAAAAAGTCTAGTGACAATTTAAGCGCAATTTCCTTATGTTATCCAAAACAATGTTTTATTTTTAATTTTTTGTAAATTTCATCCTATAAAAATAAACTCCTACACGATGCTCAGTTTAAATGATCACAGGCCTACACGATGCTCAGTTTAAAATATATTTAAAAAAAATTTTGTGACGGAACGAAAGGATATTTTTGAAAACTTTCTTCGGCAATATTGGTTTAAATTATGACAGGAATCGATTGGTAAATGTTTCAAGTCGCTAAGTGGTCTGGTTGCCGAGATATGGAGCAAAAACTGCGTTTGTTCGAGGTTTTTTGGCTTTTCCGGCAAATCCAGGAAGGAGTTCCGGGAATTTTTTTGGCCCACAATCATCCTCGGAACTTGCTTAACTTATTTGCTTTTGGAATTAGTCCTCGATATTGCTTCGTTGAAGAGGAGATACGACTTAAAGCTGCGGACACACATCCATCCATCCATCCATTCCCAGAAATGACGAGTTAATAATCGCAATTCTCCTGAATGGAAATTGCGCTAAACATAAAATAGGACTGATATATATTTAGCAGCTTACTTTTTTTCGGTTACAAATGTTTTGTAGGTATAAGCCCTAACTACTACTTAAATTTGTTTTTTGTTGTTTTATTTTCTTTTAAGAATGTTGTGGACGATAGCTTCCTTTTGACTTCTAAAGAAATATAACTCGCCCTCAACGACGGATTTCAACCACATGCATTACAATGTGTTCTAAGACAAACAAGGGTTTCTCAATTTTCAATTATCTGTCTTGATTTTCTATATAAAACAATAGTTAATAATGGAAACAACCTTTAAATTACAAGACATATTAGTTATGTTAATGTGTAATAGTAGGCTGAGGTAGTAATAAAACATTATAAAACATTGGTGTTATTAAAAAGGTGCGGGTGGGGTAGATGCGTTTCGTTATTACATTCAGCATACAAATGAAACACCATTCAAAATACCATTAGGTAGCTATTATGCGGTGACATAAGGATTACACCAATTTAAGCATTTTCAAAATATGTGTGAGTTTATGCCGAAATTCCAACAAAGCTAGAGAAGAGTAAATTAAATACACATTAATACAGGATGAGATCGAGGTATGTAAAGTATATACTTTTCATTCATAGGTTTAGGCAATAAAGAAATTAGTTTCATTAGGAGGCGAGAGGGTGGGATGGCTGTGTTGCTTGAAATGTTCGGCTGGGTGGGGTATTGGATTTAATGCGTTGTTTTTATTGCCGAGGAAACCAAGGGATATAACTTCTCCTAGAGTATAATATGTGTATTTTAGCTGTTGTTTCCCTTTACACAGTCATCTAGACCAGTGTTTCCCAAACTTTTTAAGAAGTGGCGACCCCCTTTTATAAAAAGTATGTGACCCGCGACCCCCATAGAATTAAAAGGTCGTTATTAGTAATGAAATCAATAAGCACTAAAATAAGATCTTCTAGTAGACTTTCAGTATGAATTATTATTTATAACTGTTTTAGTACGATAAGTGAAATTGCATGCATTTGCCGTTGAGTTTTGCTAACGGCAACCTCATGTCATTCTCAGCATTTTACTTATTTCTTTGTTTTGTTTTTAATTGGGGAAGTTTTGAAAATTTATTCTCACGAAGATATGTAGACACAAAAGGAACTAAAATTCGAAAGGCAATCAACCTCACGTTAGGGTATGATTGGTGTATATTACACCAAAATTGTAAGTAATACGGTACTTGCCGCGGATTCATTTAGCAAATCCAAGATTTCATCTAACAATTCATTGGGGATGCTGGCAACCTCAAGGGATGCTGAGAGTGGGCCTATGCATATTCTTCTACTTTCAGCTCAGAGGATTCAAATAATGCCAAGAATCCTCTTGCAAATTTTTATTTACTTCACATTCTGATTTATCTACCATACTGCAGCGTTTCTCATACATGGCAATATTTCCTAGATTTTTTTTTCTTCGCCAATTTAGCAACTTTGATTAAAATGCCCCGTGATTATCATTGATTTTCCCTGAAGCTTCAGGTCAAGCTTATGTTGATGTTCGAATATATCTGCTTGGTATGCTACTCTCTCCAACCACTCTTTGTCGTTAAAGTCTATCTACAGGTCCTGTTTCCCTTGCACTTACAAATACATCTTGATTTCATCTTTCAAATCAATAACCGGATGCACAAAATTTCCATTTGGCAGCCAGATTGGTAGCCTGAGTAATGTTGTGTAGAAAAGCAGAAGCTCGTGATCGTTATTCGTATCTTTGCACAATTTTTTAAACAGATTCCCCTTGGTTAGGGAGCTAAAATTTTTACTTTTTTCTGAAAACCTTATTTTGACCCTAACATAGATGACGCACCATCCATAAAAGCACCAAAACCATTTTCCCATTTTAATCCTCCAGTTTAAAAAAAAAACGTATTTATTTTCTTCATTATTTCTTCTTTGCTAACATGAATAAATATATTTCACAAATCTAAGCAACTGCGAACACGAACTCACGTCTTTTGATTCATTAACTTGAAAAGCAAACAATGATGAAAACTTGATTTCATTCAAAACAAGACTACTATAACCCGGTGACTAGTACTATTAGGCAGAGATATTTATTGCATACTTCACTGGAATCCCCAATGATTAATTTCACAATCTTTATCATGCAGCGTTTGATGAGAATTGATCCTACTGTGTGTGAGGTTTTTTTTTTTTTTTTTTTTTTTTTTGCTATTACTAATGCGATGCGACGCCATATGATGCTTGTACAAATGTCGTGTTTCTCTGACGTTTGCAACTAGCTTCATGCCGGCGAAAGAACTTCATACCTTTGTAGGTGTAATTCGAATGACTCGTCTCAAAACGAAGTTTTAGGTTTGAAGATTTTATAGACTCATGACTGAGAACAACTTTGCACGTTAAGCATTGTTTCTTCTCTATTCAATAAATCCGAATTTCAGATATTCTTCAAATTATTTATATCTTTTTTTTTCAGTGCTAGGGTTTAGTCTACCAGTTGGCGACCCCCCCCCCCCCCCCCCAGAAAGCCCTTCGCGACCCCCAGGGGAACCCATGATCTAGACTCTACTCTAGACTGTCGCCACATGATTTCTCAGGTCGTGTCCTCTGTAATGTGTTAGTGCATGTCAGTCGTTGTCGTTCACCTTTCCACAATTTGGCTGACCTGATGTGTACATTTGCCATGTCCACTGTGTTACGTCCTTCATTTGTCCTTCCCTACAGTATCGTCTCAGTCATCTCCTAGTCTGGCTGGTGTCGTCTGTTCTGTAATATGAGGGAAGGTGGGTGGGGGTGGTGGGTGGGGGGTGGGGTGGAGTTGTAATACCGATTCTTGTCCCCGAATAGAGATACACATTTTAAACAATTTCATCAATAAATACAATTAAAGGTGATCTAACTTATACCAAATATCAAAAGGTAATAATATGCTTTAAATTAACTAAATATAATTAACATTTAAAACATTTTTTTTTAAATAAACTACTGTAGTTAAATTTAAAAGTAGCTGTATTTTTAAAATTTAATTTATAAACATATAGTATTAATTAGTTTGAATTCTTTCATACATTGTGTGTTTGCTTGATTGATTTAGTTTTTTTTAAAGTTATCTCCCTTGGATGTTATTCTTTATGTTTAATTGTGCCAATAACAAGGTGAATCAATATGTCAATTTGTCTATTTTAACATATGTTTAAATGCAAATAACATATTTGGTTGGTGGCGCATACTTGTAGCGGCCCGTGACGTAAATTGGTTCGTCATTGAGTGGTGAACATTTAGTTGTTTTTTTTTTTCTATAGCTGGATATTTTAGCACACAAATGTAAGTGATACTGTGTTTGGATACACACCCACAAAGCACTAACACTGCTAAATAAATTGCATTCTTGACTTTATGCACACAGAAAAAAAGGTTTTTGTCAAATACAACCCAAATTAAAGATCTATAAAACATAAAGAGTCTTCGTCGCATTGGTATTTTTAATGACAAAAATTAATAGAAATAGTATATTTATTCTATTCAAAACATTTATTTCTGTGCAGAAATTAAAGTACTGTTTTAAAAAGGTATAAATATATATATATATGTATATATATATATATATATATATATATATATATATATATATATATATATATATATATATATATATATATATATATATATATATATATATATATATATATATATATATACATATACGTATACATATATATTACAACTTTAGGAAATATGTATTATTATTATTATTATTATGTTTAATATGACTTTCAATGAATTGTGAAACCACCTGATCCGGTTCCTCTTATTACAAATGTTGATGGGAATTGATATAAAAATATCACTCGCAAAGATTTCGTATCTCAGAGATACCTTTTGTCGGTACTCTCGGTTGTTGTGGCACCACTGTATTTGTATTTATTTTAGGTTTGTCCCTTGTGGGGGATCAAAAATAACAAGATCTAGAGAATTTTAGCAATGTTAGACAGTAAGTGAACCGGGCTATAACAAATATATTTATGTTGTTTTACTGTCTATGTTTGCTTAATACGTTTTTTTTTTAAATTTTATTCACGCCTAAAATCAAGTTTAAATCAATTTTTTTTAAATATAAATTAAATGTATACATACGAAAACATACCGTTCAACTACATGTCTTTTCTTTGATAATTTTCTGCAATTACATTTTTGTATTAACTCCCTTATGTTTAGTTTTAAAATGAAACAATTATAGAAACAAATACCTTTAGGTTTGTGGATTACGTATTGATTTAGACACGCCGACCTTAACGTATCCCTAAAATCGAATTCAACGACCGCGCATAAACTATTACAGAAAAACCGGCAACAATTGTTACAATCAATTGTAATTAGCACGAAGCTCCGTGCCGACGTATCTGCAAGTAGGTATACTAAATTCTTCCGGCCAGTTTAATTCACTTACTCGATACCTCATCAGTGTTATACGACATTTTGTTAATTCTTAGCCAAACAATAATTATATTTGAATACACCTTAGGCGTCCATTTTTTTATAATATTTTGTGGGGGTTGAGTAATGTGTACATTGTCTTGTATCGTACATAGACACTCATGCATATCTCTGTTAGTTGTTGAATTATCCACCAGATCCGGTTCCTCGTAACTGCAACTGAGCTGTACATTGGAGCATCACTCGAACCACAGCTCGTATCCTAAATATAGCTTTTGTCGAGGCGCTCGACTGTAATGTAGGGGTCGGCAACATGAGGCTTTTGATGTCAAGATGCGGCTCTCCAGTTCCTTGCACATATATTAATAGTTTTATTATTTCATTGTTAAAACTTATACAAAATATTATACTGTAAAGAAACCCAACTTTAAACAGAATAAAAACATTGATAACAGTTGGAGTAGAGAGCACACGGACAGCTGACAGCCGCTTGGGCACCAAGCCTAGTCCCAAAGCCGTGCTGTGGACAGCCCGTGGCAACAGATCCTTACTTGCCACTGCCCACGTGCCGACATTTTCGAATATCGTTACATTTGAAATGTTATTTTATTCAGAAGGCATTTCCCTATCTGTTAGTAATCCTTAATTTGACGTGAGTGACGTTGTTTTTTAGTTCTTCGCTTCCTACCGTTGAGCCGGGTACTGGACGGTGGGGTACGAGTCTATCCTGTGGGGTGGCAGATAAGCGTGGTGAGAACCAAATGACAGAAGCGACCGATACACGGTAATCTAACCAATATCTAAGCCCGTTAGTCGGAGTTTGCCGTGTTGAGGCCTGCTTGGTTAATGGCAGACACCTCCTGAACAGGTCATGTCGATAAAGAAAGAACAAAGAAAAGTTAACAGCTTCTAAATATAATATCATAGTTAAAGCTATATATTTTAAATGACAAATAAAATTTATTTACCTAATCCTAATCAAATACTAAAATATTGAAATAAAAATGTTGCTCTTTAAAAACTGGTAAATTAAAAAAAATGTAACTTTTGACTCTTCCGTCTCAAAAGGTTGCCAACCCCTGACGTAGTGTAATCATTGTATTTTTTCTTTAAAAATCCGAAATCAAATGTTAGCGACGGGATCAGCAATTATATAAATAGTAAGTGAAATTACTTATAGCAAACGATAAGCCGTATTTTTTCTAGTTATGTGTATTTAATACAACTAGCATTTACATCTTTTAAAACGAAATCAAAATATATTGTTACAATCAAATTGAAATATATTTACATTTAGAAAAAAAGTTAATATTTTAATATCTCTTAGTTAAACTTGCTATTAAAAATGTCTTTGCTTTTACTGTTGATTATTGTTTTGTAAATACATTTCTTAAGTAACTCCATTACGTTTAGTTTTAAATAGATGCGAATTTAAAGAAGGAAACCTCAGTGTTGTTGCGAAATCACTTTAAAGTTCCACTATATGTAATTTAATGAATCAATCTGGTTGTAGCGAATATTAACTTGGAAATATTTTCTCCGCTATAACTGGGAGACCGTTTACTTTATTTTATTTATTTATTTATTGTAAATATTACGTTCCCGGTGTCTTTTTTAACAAATAGTGAAACCATCTGATCCGTTTTATACCTTATCACAAATTGTGCTGGGATTTTGAAGAAAAATATCTCTCGCACCACAGCCCGTTTCTCAAATATGCCTAGTGTTGGAGGGCTCGTTTGTAGTGGCACCACTGCCCTCTAATTATTTTAGGCTTGTCGCCAAATTGGAGAATAAATAATAACATTGTAAGTACAAATATGGGTAAAGGTATACAATTGAGAGTAAGCGATATCAAATATACCAAATACTTTTAAGTAACTTTACTGTGTATGAACGTTTATTTTTAGCTAAAATTTAACTTTTGCCCTAAGTAAAAACTCAGGTTTTAGTACTTTTTTAAACGTCGTTTTTTTTTTATTTTATTGAAAAATACAGTGTTTTCTGTTTCAGTTAAATATAGGTATATATTTTTTCAGTGTATTTATTTTTAAAGTTATATTTGTAAATTGCCTCCCTTTTATAGTTTTAAATGGAGGCTAATATGTAGTCAAAGGTCTGTATGTCGTGAAATCAAATATTCCGCTAAGTTTCATTTAAACAATTGTCCTTTTATCAAATCTACCGAATCATTGAACTTAATATATTTGTATCCCGCCAAAACATTTGCTGTAATAGTTTATCTGCGGTGGTTAAATTAGATTGTATGGATACGATTATGTTATTTGCAATGACCAGCGTTAAGGTTTGAATAGCTAAATCAATATAATAACCACACAATTGGAGGCATTTTGGTTCTATAGTCG
Source organism: Physella acuta (assembly GCF_028476545.2). Lineage (NCBI taxonomy): Eukaryota > Metazoa > Mollusca > Gastropoda > Physidae > Physella > Physella acuta. The sequence continues at coordinate 359,519 of NW_026731997.1, forward strand.
CCTCATTTTAAAACTAATGGTAAGGGAGTTAATACAAAAAAAGTAATTGCAGAAAATGAATAAACAAAGACATTTTTTTTTTAATTAATAGAAGATTGAACTGAATAAAAAAAATATGTTTTCTTTATATTCGAAAATAAAAACTATTTGATATTTTATTTTATGCTTTGACCTTTTAAATAGAAGATGTATAAAACACACATAGACCGTAACATTTCGTAAATACATTTGTTATATGCCAGATCATTTATCCTAGTTGATAACATATTTGAAAAGTGCCTTAACTAGTTATTTTGGATCCCTCATAATGGTACAAAAATAAAAACATACAAATTTCAAGAGATGGTGACCAGTCTAGCGAGATAGGTGATCTCATTACCCATTAACCGATAGGAAAAGTGCAGGTCAACTTTCGTATGTATATTGGGTTGTCACCCCCTTCCCAAAGACAATTCTGGGACTGCCGACCGAAATAGACCTAGATGTAGTAATGTAGAAACAACGTGTAGGGAAGACCACTAGATAACACTCTTCATTACCAAATGTTTCACTCTCTTCAACCCTATACAACAACCAGGCTCAAATCACCAAATGTTTCACTCTCTTCAACCCTATATAACAACAAGGCTCAAATCACTAAATGTTTCACTCTCTTCAACCCTATACAACAACCAGGCTCAAATCACCAAATGTTTCACTCTCTTCAACCCTATACAACAACCAGGCTCAAATCACCAAATGTTTTACTCTCTTCAACCCTATACAACAACCAGGCTCAAATCACCAAATGTTTCACTCTCTTCAACCCTATACAACAACCAGGCTCAAATCACCAAATGTTTTACTCTCTTCAACCCTATACAACAACCAGGCTCAAATCACCAAATGTTTAACTCTCTTCAACCCTATACAACAACCAGGTTCAAATCACCAAATGTTTCACTCTATTCAACCCTATACAACAACCAGGCTCAAATCACCAAATGTTTAACTCTCTTCAACCCTATACAACAACCAGGCTCAAATCACCAAATGTTTCACTCTCTTCAACCCTATACAACAACCAGGCTCAAATCACCAAATGTTTCACTCTCTTCAACCCTATACAACCAGGCTCAAATCACCAAATGTTTCACTCTCTTCAACCCTATACAACAACCAGGCTCAAATCACCAAATGTTTCACTCTCTTCAACCCTATACAACAACCAGGCTCAAATCACCAAATGTTTCACTCTCTTCAACCCTATACAACAACCAGGCTCAAATCACCAAATGTTTCATTCTCTTCAACCCTATACAACAACCAGGCTCAAATCACCAAATGTTTCACTCTCTTCAACCCTATACAACAACGTCTAGAATCAAATCACCTATTAACCCCAAGACGGTGGGTGACAGCTTGACGGCTAGGAAAGAGCAGATAACTCGACCCCCCACACCCTTCCACTGCTCTAGGAGGATTGACAACTATTTCACGAGATCCACCTTCCCCTCCCCACACATAACCCCGACAAAAAAAAAGGAAAATGACAATGAAATGTAATGACCTCATAACACATAGACGACGAAGACGATACTGTCGCGAAGGGTAAATGAAGGACATAAGGACACAGGACGTGAGAAACTCGACTGATAGCTCAGATAAACTCGGGCTGAGCTACGGTGATCGAACTACACTCATAGACAGAGGACACGACCTTAGGGACCACGAGGCGACAACTGCTTGTATACACCAAGGCGACAGACCACGAATCGCTCACTGACTCAGTTGTTGATGTCAGTTAGGCGACTGATAATAGGGGAGACCCTCTTTACTCCTCCCCCCCCCCCCACCCCAACTGTAGACAACAAGGCAGGGAACAAGCACACAACACACCAAGCCAAACGACGACCAAGACACTAGGTAGTCAATGACAATTACAAATAAAACGTGACAGATTACATCAACAGTCTAGCAAAACCTGTGGAATGATGAGCTCCTGCGACCGACTTGGTCCATCGACGTAAAGGACATGACCTTATGGACCACGTGGCGACGAATACAAGACAGTACAACAAGCCAATGTCCAGTTGTTACTTTTCAAAACGGTGAGGGCTTGTTCTTGTTGGCCTACAGAAAATAGTATTTCTATTATTTTTTTGTTCAAGTGTCCTATGTGTCCATTGTTTTTGCGTTAGAAAGTTGTATGATCGTACGCAGGTTGGATTGTTTCCCCACTTGTTGAGTGTTTTATAGAGCGCATTTATTTAATTACAACTGCACATGCTACTGCTGGACACCAGTTTAAGAACCGCTGGTCTAGATGAAAACGTAGTTAGAACCACTGAACAAGAGGTGAGAAATGATGAGGTATGTGTAAGAATTAGTGGACAGCAATGTCGACGTTATAGCAAGTAACAATCATGTTATTACATTGGTACTTAACCTAAAACTAAACCTAATAACATAACTTTTCCGATTGCTTACACTTTTTATTATTTTAATTCTCGGAAATCCCAATTTTTTTTTTCATCTCTACTTAAAAACCCAAATTCCACCAGCCCCTCCCCCCCCCCCCCGTCCCCTCAGCTCACCACGGCGTAGAAAAAAAAATCCCTTGAATCATCATTTAATTACACATTTGCATTTTCAGTTTCAGGCTGGATTGTTTTATATATTTTTGTTTTATTTTTTTTCTTTATAGGTAGACGTGTTGTATTAGATCTATGTATAAGTAAACCATCTAAAATGAATGAAAGCAGGCTACAAGTAAGAAAGAAATATTACTATTGTAAATCTGTATCAGTCCTCACAAGCCGATGATGAAAAATGCAATACTAAAGCGATCACACAACTGACGCTATAAATTACGTGTCTGAGGCGAAAAAAAAAAAAAAAAAAAAAAAATTCCAATTGGGAACAAACATAACTAAATTATTAAAACTACATTGGTGCCACGTTTGTCGAGCACCTCGACACAATGTATATTTAGGATACGAGCTGAGGTTCGAGTGATGTTCACATGTCCAGTACATTCAGTGTTAAAAGGAACCGGATCAGGTGGATTCACATTGTGTTGAAAATACACACGTCAAATACACATCAAACGTAATATTGTATTGCTGTTGAACGTGTCCATAAACTAATTGACTTTTACAACATAATTTAAGGTAATTTGACCTTTGTGATGTTTTATTTTTAATTTTGTTTATTTATTAATTTTTATATAGTTTTTTTCGTTTAATTTAAGGGGGTGGGGGTGCGGGTCACTCCATAAGGTGCTGAAACCCGACCTAGCGACGCTAATGATATGCCCTTATTCTTGAAAATAAGCAAAAAGATGCAGTTCATATGTAACATCGGCTGGAACTATCAGATGTTTATTGTGACACAATTTGTAAATTTTGGAAGTTTTGAAGTCAGATCAAACTGGGAGTAACTTTTTTTGGATGTCCAAATGTTGTTTTATTAAAAGACAAAGACATATTAATGAAGGCAAAGTGGAAAGATTAAATAAGTCAGTGACACGATTAAAGCTATTGAAACCTAAATGTGTGTGTCTGTGTTTGTGAGAACAGCAGTTGGAAAAGAACTCTAACTACAACAATTAGTGACACGGCCTGTTGAACTGGAAATCTAACTACAACAACTAAGGACACGGTCTGTTGAACTGGAAATATAACTACAACAACTAATGACACGGCCTGTTGAACTGGAAATCTAACTACAACAACTAATGACACGGCCTGTTGAACTGGAAATCTAACTACAACAACTAAGGACACGGTCTGTTGAACTGGAAATCTAACTACAACAACTAATTTCACGGCCTGTTGAACTGGAAATCTAACTACAACAACTAATTTCACGGCCTGTTGAACTGGAAATCTAACTACAACAACTAATGACACGGCCTGTTGAACTGGAAATCTAACTACAACAACTAATGACACGGTCTGTTGAACTGGAAATCTAACTACAACAACTAATGACACGGCCTGTTGAACTGGAAATCTAACTACAACAACTAATGACAAAGCAGAAGTTAGGGCTTATACATACAATACATTTTAATCAAAAGGAAACAGCTATGTTACGGGTCAGTTGTAGGTTAGATTAGAATAGGATAGAATGATATAGAATTAGGGGAGAGTGAGTGTGTGAGTTGAGTTTACCCTAGAATATTGTTAACCCCGGTGTGTTTGTGTATTGTTATCACAAGGTCGAATGCGGTATAAAAGCTGGAGTGAATGGTTGTCAGGGGTTAGTTGGTAGTGGTTAGGTCGAGGGCTATTCTGTAATGTGATATGTGAGACCTAATAAACGTATTGAATGTTAACCCGAGTCGTTCTTGAATTCGAATCTAACCTGGACGTAACAATATGTGAGGTCGGTTCAGTTGAACCCAAACAACCCACCATTTACCCCCACCCCTTCTCGGCTTGTATACAATTAACTACTTAATTAAAAAAAGATTGATGGTAGCTTACACGTTTAATTAAAAGAATATCAATATTAAATTAACGTGTTGACTTGGTAGCCGAGAGTCAGTGTGGGTTACAGAAAGCTGAGCGAGCAAGCTACATTTCAGGTTAGGTAAAGTAAATCTCTTTGTTTTATAACTGACTAGACTTATGCCTTTCTTTGTGTATAATATAATGTTAATTTTGTTGTTTCACTACTGACTAATCGTAGGCCCATCTTTGTTAATTTTGTTCTTTCACTACCGACTAGTCTCATGCTAGTCTTTGTTAATTTTGTTGTTTCAGTACTGACTAATCTTAGGCCTATCTTTGTTAATTTTGTTGTTTCACTACCGATTAATCTTAGACCCGTCAATGTTAGTTTTGTTGTTTCGCTACTTACCAATCTTATGCCAGTCTCTGTTAGTTTTGTTGTTTCACTACTGACTAATCATAGACCCATCTTTGTTAATTTTGTTGTTGCACTACTGACTAATTTTAGGCCTTTCGATGTAGTGTAATGAGAGTGTCCTTTCGGGAAATCGGCCTTCGGGCAAACGGCAAGTGTCTGGAAAACGTCCGGCTTTCATCATGGCAACCTTACTACTTACTTACTTACGTAATCCTTATCACTCCTTGTGGAGTATAGGGCAGCAACAATCTCCGCCATTCCACACTGCCCTGGGCGAGCTACTTTAGTTCATGCCAGGTCTTGCCAATAGCCTGCACTTCTTCTTCCGTCTCTCTCCTCCATGTTCCCAGTAGTCTTCCTTTCTTTCTTTTTCCAGGTGGGTTCTTCTTCAGCGCCATGTTGGGGAGTCTTTTTTTGCTCATGTGAAGGACATGACCCAGCCATCTCCATCTCATCATTCGAACTTCTGAGACAATGTCGTTTAATCCTGCCCTTCGCCATATTTCCTTGTTCGGGACTTTGTCGTCCCACTTTAGTCTGATGATGCTTTGGAGGGATCTTCTTTCAAAGCCTCTGAGTCGGCTCTCTCCTTTCTTGTTTAGTTTCCATGACTCTGCAGCATAGAGGAGTACAGAACGTACATTAGACTCCTAGATCCTTATTTGAGTTCTCTGCTGCAGTGAGGATGATTTCCATATCTTAGCGAGTCTGTTGAAAGCTTGTGCTGCCATTGCTATTCTGGTGGCCATTTCTTTCTCCATGCTGCCATTTGCTGATATATAGCTGCCGAGGTACTTAAAGTCTTCGACCTCTTCTAGCTCCGCTCCATTCGCAAACGTCTTGAGAGCACTTTTGGTTTTTATTTTCATTAGCTTGGTTTTTCCGGAGTTTATCTTTAGCCCAACGCTTTTGGCAATTTGCTCTATTGTTGTGGTTTTTGCATGGATGTCTTTTTTGGCATGTGAGAGTAAAGCCAAGCCATCAGCAAAGTCACAGTCCTCTAGGTGGTTGGTAAGTTCCCAAACATTCCTCTTGGCTTATCCTCAGTGGCTCTTCTCATAATCCAATCTATTACCACAAAAAAGATGACAGGTGAGATGGCACAGCCCTGTCTGACTCCTGTTTTTACATTGAACCATTCACTTTGCTGATTTTCATGTCGCACACAAGATTGGTTGTCATAGTATATGTCATTCAGTATGTTTATGACTTTTCCTGGAAAGCCATATAGCTATAGTATCTTCCATAATGATGGATGGTGGATACTATCGAATGCTTTCTTGAAATCTATGTAGTTGATGTAGAGAGACGAATTCCACTCCAGGGACTGTTCCACTATAGTGCGCAAGACAAATATTTGGTCGTTACATGACCTGTTGGCCCTGAAGCCAGCTTGTTCTTCACGGAGGATCCCATCAATTCCTTTCCTCATTCTTTTTAATAGGACTATGCAGAAGATTTTTCCTTGTACTTGTACTGACAGAAGGTTAATGCCTCTCCAGTTCTCACAAACATTAAGGTCGCCCTTTTTGGGTAATTTGATAATGATTCCCCATTTCCAAGAATCTGGGACTTCATTCCATACTTTATTGAAGATCCCTGATAGAGTTTCTGCACCTATTTTTGGGTCTGCCTTTAACATCTCCGCGGTGATTCTGTCCTCTCCTGGAGCCTTATTGCTTTTTGTTTTTTTGGATAGCTTCTATTATTTCTTGTTCTAGGAAGGGTTCTCTATGCATTTCAAAATGTATGTTCATGTCAGTGAAGTCACCAGTTTCTTCTGGGTCTGGTCTGTTTAGGGTCTCTTCGAAGTATTCAGCCCATCTTGTCAATTGATGTTTCTCCGTTGTAAGAACTTTTTCGTTTTTGTCCTTGATAGTAAATGATATATTTGCTATTCCTCCTGTTAGAGTCCTGATAATCTTGTAGACTGTTCTGCTATCTCCCTTATCAGCTGCAGCCTGTGCTTCTGTGGCCATTGTGTCTACATAGTTCCTTTTATCCTTCTTAGCATTCCTTTTTACCTCTTTTTGCAGTCTTCTATATTCTTCATCGTTCCGTACCCTACTTTCCATGGTTACAGATAGTGTTTTAATTTCGGCTTCTCTTCTCTTTTCAATGAGATTCCAAGTATCGTTTGAGATACATTCCTTCCTTTGTTTGTTCCTGTGTCCTAGTATGCATTGGCTTGTTTTCGTGTATACATCCAGGATCTTCTCGCATTGTGTATTGGTGTCCTCTTCTGATAGGTTCTCGAGGAGACTAAATCTATCTTTTAATTCGATTGCGAAGTTTGCCTTAATGGTGGGATCTTTTAGTTAAGCTGAGTCAAATAGCTGGTGGTTTACTTTCCTGTCAACTCTCCTAAGCCTGAGCTGTAGCTTGCACACAACTAGATTATGGTCGCTACCTACGTCAGCTCCTCTTATTGCCTTTACATCCCTCATGGATCTTCTCCACTTTTTATTTACAGCAATGTGATCAATTTGATTGATGGTTCGCTTATCTGGGGATATCCATGTGGATGTGTGCATTTCTTTGTGCTGGAATAAGCTGCCACCTATAACTAGGCCATTTTCTTAGCAAATCTCTTTGAATCTTTGACTTTGTTGTTTACCTCTCCCAGCCCCTCTTTACCCATGCAGAGTTAGTATCCTTGGTTGTTGGACCCTATCTTCGCACTAATGTCTCCCATGACTATTAGAATATCATGTTGTGGAGTCCTGTCGATTTGGTATTGTAGAGTGTAGAAGAACGTGTCTTTATCTTCATCTTTTGCTTGTTCTGTCGGGGCATAGCACTGGATTATGGTTATCTTTACATGTCTTGAGTAGAATCTAGCTCTAAGAATGCGAGAAGTGATTGGTTCCCACCCTATTAGACTTTTGCTTAATATTTTATCCATGATAATACCAACTCTTTCTTAGTGCTGACCATCAGATCTCCCTGAGTAGATTATAGATTCTCCTAATCCGAGTGTAATCAGACCTGAGTCTGTCCATCTCATTTCGCTGATACCCAGCATGTTGATCCTGTATCTTGACATTTCCTTGACCACTTGATCTGTTTTGCCAGTTACGTACATGGTACGCACATTTCCAAGCTCCTATTCGTGTAATAATTTTGGGGGTCACTAAGGACTGTGTGGGAGTAGAGACTTCCTTGCGGCTTTCATCTAGACTCTTCATATAGGCAAATCTACCTCAATCCTCAGATGCTCTCCCATGATGGTTTGATTTAGATCTGTTGCCGTTTCTGTAGTGCTTTTGTTTTTACATGGTGGGTTGCTAGCCCAAACCCAAAACCCTCCTCCTTTCCCATTCTGGACTTACTAAACACGTCTGAATAGAAATCACACCTCAACAAGTTTTGTCTGGTAAAAACATCAGTTTCACTCTATTGTATTTACTGTGCTCAAACCTCACGTGAATAAAAAAATGAATGAATTATTAAAGCTAACCTCAAAATAATCATTACAATGAATTTGAACCATTCACCTGAGTTCCGTACCCACGCCAGTCGACATGTTATCGAGTGCGCTGTCGTCTCGGCCAGGAAATCATTATGGGGAAATATTTCTCCGTCAACGTATTGAAGAGAGGTTGACTCTTAGAACCATGAAACAAAATGTTATTTTTAGTCAAATTATATCCTTTTTCCCACGTTTTCTTTAACTTGCTGTCTCTGTGTCTTTCTGTGTTTGTCTTTCCAATCCAATCTTGCGATCGAAATTTCTGGCACTTCCCAGTTAGCTAGCGCGCTGAAATTTTCAGGGAAGCTTTGTTTTGGATGACAATTGAATATTCTATTGTTTTTATTACTAAATTAATATATGGAAACATTTTATTGATCATTTTAGGCCGCTATATAATTGTACCAAAAAACGTGGGGGAAAAGGGACATTACCCAGTAACTGTAATTTGATGAAAACAAGGTTCGGCACTCCCCCTCTTTTTGCTTACTGAGTAGTTGTCACGCTGTGTTTGTGTACAAACAACCATAACGTAACAACTGGTGGCCAGTATGGGGGAGACGATATGGTCGAGTGGTTGGGCACACGATTGCTATCCCACACGACACGGGTTCAAATCTATGTGTTCTAGTCAGTAACGTATTCACACAACGTGTTTTTTACGAGTTGTCTTTTTACGAGTTGTCTTTTTACGAGTTGTCTTCGTTTACCCAAAAAAAAGTGAAAAGATAAAATCGATAGCAAGATTTACATGCAAACAAACAGACAAACACTAAAAAGTAGAAAATAATAATCATTAAAAAAGTTTTAAAAAACCCACGTTTTCTGATTGAACTAAAAAGTAGAAAATAAATACTATACATCACAATAATGCAAGCGATCACTCTACTATAAGCTATCAAAAACGTGGGGTGCCGTGATTTTCTTACAGTTTCTAATACTGTTGACTCTCTACAAGCTCCCTAATAAAAGTCAATAGTATTATCTAATCAATGGTAATATAACTTTTACTTCGGCGCCCCACGTTTTTCATCGCTTATAGTAGAGTGATCGCTTGCATTATTGTGATGTATAGTATTTATTTTCTACTTTTTAGTTCAATCAGAAAACTTGGGTTTTTTAAAACTTTTTTAATGATTATTATTTTTAACTCATGAAATTGCTACCGAACAAAGATTTATGTGAATATTTAAGAAACCCGGGATCCGAACTCGAAACTTTCTGGTTAGCAGTAGTATGCTACTGTTATGAATCAAATGTTGCTCTCCATTTCTAAATGATATTCTGACAACATAATTTGAAATACATTACAATTTTGTCAGTATAGTAGGTGTAGTCAGATGATAGAGCTTGCGACTGCTAACCCGGTGTCAAGTCTGAAGAGTGTTCCTGAGTCCACCCAGCTCTAATGTGTACCTGTTAGGGAAACAAAGGCGGCTGGGTATAGTATGGCTACACTATCCTCCCTTATGTCGTGGTCATTTAAACAGAAGAACTCTACGTAGACTGCCACATGTGTCTTGCGAAAAAATTGGAACAGATGATAATAATGAAGTATAGAACATGTATATGCCTATTGATAATTGAATCAATTGATTCTTTTATTTTCAGCCATGTCGCGTGTGTTGCTGTCACTGATTGTCTTCACGTACGTACTTGGCGTCGAATCTGGCTGCAGCAATTCAGACTGGACGTTAAGCTTTGACGTGGAAGGTACGTCACAATGCGCCAACCCCGGTTACTTTATCAAGGGCTTCCTTAGGACCTATGCCGATGAAAACGATGAAATATATCGCCTGGAAGGAGCTGAATGCTGCTATCCGACTTGGCCATGGGAAGGCAACGACTTGGTGAAAGTAAACGCGAACTGGTGGGGTGCTCTTGATAATCCCCACAGTTGGGCATTATGTCCTACAGGTTATTTTCTTTACGGGCTGTACAGGACTGTAGGTAGTAAACTATCAGGACTCCATAATATTGAAGAAGGACTGTGCGCAAAACCCAGAATCCACCCAGATGTATACGGTCACTGCTACACCCAGGATATTATTCTGTGTTTTGATAATATAGGTATGTGCCGCTGTAAAGATGATTACTTTGTTGTTGGTCTGTACCGCAGTGACTGTGACAAGCTGCTGTGTTTGGAGTATTTACAGTGCTGCAGATTTAGGTGAAAATATCTCACGGAAGTGGGTCGACCACACTGAATGAAAACTAAACGATTTTGAGTTAATACTTTCTTTAAAAATAATTTCGAGTATCAAAAAATATGTTGTTGAAATCTAAAATCAAACTTCTAAATAAATTATTAAAAAAAAGTTATTCTTTTTACTATTTTCTTTGAAAAGAACTACATCATGCCAACAAAGTTTAATATCGGCAAGTCACACATTTACACACAACATAGCTTATTTGTTTTGTTTTTAAATGGTCAACAGTTCTCTTAGCACATGAAGTCTTATTAACACTTTAACCCATAAAGTTAGTGGCGTAGCGCGGTCGGTGTCAACCGGTGCGGCACTTAATGGTGTCACACCCCCCCCCCCCCCCGAGGCGTAGCGACCTTTCCCTTAGACAAACTTTGAATTTTCGATTTGCACCCCCCCTCCTCAAACTTTCGATTTGCACCCCCCCCCCCCCTCCTCAAACTTTCGATTAGCACCTCTTAAAAGACTATTTAACACTCGAATTAATCACTAAAGTGGAAATAGCATTTTTCTCTATATATTTTTCTATTTTTTTCCCTTGGTGTCACCCCCCTAGATTGTGTCACCCGGTGCGTTCCGCACCCCGCCCCCACCCTTCGCTACGCCTCTGCATAAAGTAAAGTTATATGTTTATGAACATTGCGGTCTATTTCAACAGTTCAAGTAGAGTTCAACTGTTCCCCCACCTAGGCCTTTAAGATAATGTGTATACACCTGATATGCCTAGCTGTCTTGCTATTTTCTTGACTTGAGCCAGTCACGATTAAATGCTGGATGGGCTCTGTATCGAGGACGCTGTGACTTTTGGTCCAGTCCTACATCTTTATCTTTCTTTAAAGTATAATACACAACTCACTCAATATGTACCCGCTGCAATTCACACTACAAAGACAAATCCAAACAAATGGTTACTTTCAAGATAATAAAAAAAATCATAAAAAACGTTTTAATAACAAGCTTTTATGTAATGATGCAGTAAAAAGTAGAAACTAAATTATACACTACTATTTAAATTACTATAAAGAAAAGCGTGGGTCACTTTAGTACTTAGGGGTTCGGCGTGGTCGAGTCGGTAAAGCTCATGGTTGATAAATTCGAACAAAGTCTCGAGTTCAAACCCACTGGCAGATAAATCTCTCCCCTTCAACACTTATAATTAAGAACGAAGAAGAAGAAAAAGACTTTAGTACTTTAGTACCTATTGGATACCTTTACTAATATATATATATATATATATATATATATATATATATATATATATATATATATATATATATATATATATATATATATATATATATATATATACTAGCCATCCCGGCCAGGCCCTGCGCTGGCGTTTCAAAAACACGCTAGTAAAGGAACACAAACACAAGCATAAACACAAACTCAAACGCCAACTTATACGCAAACTTATTCACATCAAATCACATTGTTTAAAACGAACGTTTGCACCATAGCGCTGACAGGATAGGCCAGGGCGCCAACTCGCATCTTCCCGGGGCGCCGGCAGACACGCCTGACTAAATTTAGTGAACGACTATAATACCTTAAGCGTGTCCGCAAACAGAAAGACTGAAGTAAACATTGAGGACATTTAGGAGCGGCTTCTAAACTGTTATTGATTACAAATGATATTTAGCAAACAGTAGGTTCAGTGTATAAAATAAATAAACCGGGAGTGATCTCCCCTAAACGGGGGATTTAAACTCGGGACAGAGAAAATATTTTAAATCCATTTTTAATTACTTAAGAATAGAATCTTGTAAAAAAAGAATTCCACTCCAAGTGAGCGCCAAATAAAATGTGCATAATAGTGCGGGGTATTATTAGTACTTTATAAATTCAAATGCGTTTTTTTGAGAAATCGAAAATAGAGTAAATCACTACTTCCGGTCAACGGAAATTACTCAACATTTATCTATCTGAAATAGTACTAAATGTAAGGGGTTTTGAAAAATTCAAAGTAGAAAAAGTTCCACTTCCGGTTATCGGAAATCGCTCAAAAGTTGATACGGATCTTCGATTTTGATATAATACTTATATATGAAATTTCATCAACCTAGCTGTAACGGTACTCAAGTTATCGTGTTTACACACACACACACACAGACACATATACACACTGACATACGGACAAGATTGCAAAAGTATGTTTTTCCGACTCGGAGATATTAAAAAAATCTCGATTTTTTTCACGATTACAAGACTTTCTCTATACATCGTATATAGGAGAAAGTAAAAAAAGGCAGTATTTAAAATATATGTTTTACTTACAACATTGTACTTTATCAATTAACGTTATTATGTAATTATTTTTTTCCCAACACCAAAACAAAGTAATTACAAGTAATTCCCCCCCCCCCCCCCTCCTCGATGTAATGATATTTAAAAAGGGAAGAAATAGTGTTTTCTTAATTTATAAAAGGACTTAAGGAGTTCTAAAAAACTAAATGTAAATAATTTTCAGACACAATTTAAATTTTTTGAATGGTGATACATTTTTTAAAATATTTTGTTTGATGAACATGCCGACAATTATCCCTTTAGACGTATGACACTATGCCGACGATTCGTACAGAATGGAACGTTATATATAATAAAAAACATTAAAAAATACCAAATTAAAAAAAATATATACATACACACGCACACACACACACACACACACACACACACACACATATATATATATATATATATATATATATATATATATATATATATATATATATATATATATATATATATATAATGGTGCCCTGTCAAAACGGCCCGGGACAGATCGGCCCCGTCAAAACGGCCTCATTAACTTAACCCCGTCAAATCGACCCCCGACAAAACGACCCAGTCAAAATAGCACCGTCAAAAGGGCCCCGACTTATTGGCTCCCGTCAAATGGGCTCCCGTCATATTGACTTGCGACATATAGGTTCCCGACAAATGGGCTCCCGATATTTAGGCTCCCGACAAATGGACTCCCGACATATTAACCCCTGACAAATAGGCTCAGGACATGTTGGCTCCCGACAAAGCGGCTCCCGACATATTGGCTCCCGACATAAGGGCTCAAGACAAATGGGCTCCCGGCAAAATGTGCTCACGACATATTGGCTACCGACAAATGGGCTCCCGACATATTGGCTATCGGCAATTGGGCTCCCGACATATTGGCTTTTGACAAAATGACTCCCGACATATTGGCTCCAGAAAAATAAATGATATGACCACTATTGGCATAAAAGTAACCATTGTGTCCTACCTCCAATACCACTATAAACTCTTTATAATGCCCGAATGAAATTGTTTTTCATGAACCAACATTAATTCACAAACAAATCGAGCCCTTAACAGCTAAATTCCACCAATTCTAAAGTTTTGATAATGCTTAATTTACAACAGAAAAGATCTGTTGCTTAAAAGCGAGCACAGAAGTGTAAATGTATGATATACATGATGTTTACATGATAACAGCATTTTTTTTTGATAACCTACAAGCATACTGCAGTTAGGAAGGTACAGCGTGGACCCTTCTCCCCACACAATGAGTTGGAACAGCCGATAACCGACTCAATTATGGATGTCATAGATAGATGACCCTTAAATTAAAACATACTATATTTTATAATAGATAAACTAATATAAAAATAAGGCCTGCCGAACAAGAGATGCATACGTTGTATTACATAAGAGTGTTGTATAAGCAAACTCTAAAGAATATTGATGAAGGGGTCCCACTGGTAGGTGTCATATTTAATGAGACCGCTTTGCCGGGAGACTTAGTCTCTACAGAAACGGTATTGTCAGTGCAGTGGCGTAGCTAGGATTTTTGGGCCCCTATGCAAAAATTATCAGTGGGCCCCTACGTCAGCCGTTAGACCAGTGGCGTCGCCAGGTCGGGTGTCACCCGGTGCGGCACTTCGTATTGTCACCCCCTCCCAAGAAACAAAGCATATATATATATATATATATATATATATATATATATATATATATATATATATATATATATATATATATATATATATATATATATATATATATATATCTATGTGTGTGTGTGTGTGTGTCGGCCTACATAGGCCTAAAATTTATATATATTTCACATACTGGTACACGTAAAGCATAAGCTTTAATCACTGCAGACTTAATAGTAACGATGTTTATCTACAGTCAGTTTATAATACAGTTGGATGTAGCATTGTTTTCTTTAAAGTTTACGTTTACGTCGTGGTGTCACCCCCCCCCCCCTCTTGATATAATTTTTGATTTGTACTTAGAAGACTATTTAACTTTAACTAATGGATCAGAAACAATGGCATTTCATTCTATAAATGTTGCAATTTGGTGTACCCCCCTAAATGGTGTCACCCGTTGCGGTCCGCTTCCCCCGCCCCGCCTTCGCTACACCCCTGCGTTAGGCTACAGAGGAGTTAAACGAAGAGATCAACTTCTACTTACGATGGATATTTTTTAATATATAAATATTCTGAAGGCAACATTTTGTATTTTATATGTCCTGATTATGTATTTATACTATATTATTATGTTTGCCTACTACTACTAAAAAGTTTATTTATAGGCTGATTCTCTCAATGTCTTGCACGACAAAGTGATATCGCCTGTAGCGTTATTATAACGATTGGGCTCTGTTTGACCCCCCACACACACACACACACTGAATCCCACTGCCGAAACGGTGGTGGGGGGGGGCTTTTGGAACTTTTAACCTTTTTCTTTTTTAAAATTATTTATATGTAACAAATATTAAAATTCCATTGTAAAAGTTTTAATTTTTTATGAGGGAAAAGGGCCACTATGTGCCTTGGGCACCTCGCCTACGCTAGCTTTACGGTAGCTACGCCACTATGTCAGTGGTCCTTTTGTCTGGAGCCGAATTGACAGGAGCCTTTTTGTCGTCAGCCAAAATGACGCTAGCCTATTTGTCGGGAGTCGTAATGACGGGGGCCGTTTTGTGGAGAAACTAAATGACGGGAGACTATATGTCGGGAGCCTTATTGACTGGAGCCCTTTTGTCGGGAGCCTATATAACGAGAGCCTATTTGTCGGTAGCCTAAATGACGGGAGCCTATTTGTCGGGAGCCTATATGACTGGGTCCATATGTCGCTGGCCCTTTTGACGGGGTCGTTTTGACGGGGCCGTTTTGTCATTGGCCGTTTTGACGCCGCACGATATATATATATATATATATATATATACTTTTCATAAAAAATAACACGTGTTTCATTAGGAAGCAAGAGGGTGTGATGGCTGTGTTGCTTGAAATGTTGGGCTGGGTGGGGTATTGTGTTAAATGCGTTATTAAAATCACAAGAATCCCCCCCCCCCCCCACTCCGGAGAAAAATGTTTGGAAGAAACAATGCTATTGCCCTGCGGCTGTCACCTGACCGTATATGCTCTATTCCACATATTCTCGGTTGTTTTTTGTTTTGTTTTTTGTTTAAGTTGTTTTTGTTTTTATATTATACTATTTTTTTGAGTTTTGAAAAAAAAAAGAATGTAATTATTATAGAACATCAAAAGAACCGTTTGCGGCTCGCGAGCCGCAGGTTGCCGACCCCTGTTCTAGACTGTCGCCAAATAGTTCCTAAGGTCGTGTCCTCTGTAGTTTGTTAGTACTGGTCGGTCGTTGTCGTTCACCTTTCCACGATTTGGCTGGCCTGATGATTACATTTGTCACATCCACTGTGTTACGTCCTTCATTTGTACTTACCTACAGTATCTTGTGTCGTCTGTTATATGATAAGGGTGGGGGGGGGGGGGTTGTATAACCGATGCAGTTTTGTTTCATGTCCCTGAATGGGGATCCAAAATTTGCCATTGACTGAATTAATATGAAAACAACTAAAGCGTAAGTGATCTAACTAAAAATAAATAACAATACGTAATAAAATGGCTTATATGTATTAATTATAGGTAAAGTATAAAATATTTATTTTTAAATCTCACGCTTTTTCCAAACTTACATTGAATAATATAATTTATTTTAAAATACAAACATATATTATCAATTCGTTTATCTTTTCTTTTAGACAGTGTGTTTACTTAGTTGGTTTATTTTATTTTAAAAGTTAACTCCCTTGGATGTTAATTTTTTTAAAGATTGTTTATAACAAGGTACATTAATGTGTCGTTTTGTCTACTTTAACATATTTTTTATATGCAAATAACATATTTCGTTTACGATGCTTACTTGTAGCGGCCCGTGACGTAAATTTGGTTTTTTATATTGGGTGGTGACCATTTAGGTGTAGGTCCCTGCTAGTTGTTTGAGTGTTAGTTTTAGGGCAGTAGTTACATTTCTATACGTTAATGCATGCTTTATATTATAGTGCCTTTTTGTGTTACTGTGTTTCACTTTGTTTCACTTTGTTGAGCATACTTGTCTCTGTGCGAGATGTCCATGTATGAAGTCTTTATGCTTGTGTATTATATTTTAGAGTAATTGTATTCAGTGCAATATCTGTATACGCTAGAAGAGGAGTCTGTGTTGGATGGGGGTTTGTTGAAGAGGGGGAGGGGGGGGGGGGTGAATAGTTCGCTCCTCACTCGTTTTGTGTAGTTCCTGGAGTGTCCCTATCTGAGATGTTTCTAGTTTTTATCATTAGACATGTTGTACTAAAAAAAGAAAAGAAACACAACTAACAAGTAAAGTTTCTCTATTTTATGATGATATGGGAAATATTTAGCCGGGTGCCATTTAATAACTATGATGCGCGTCCAGTTGCTAATTTTTTGGGCTTATTTTTCAATAATTCATGAAACCACTGCTATGATTCCTCGTATCTAAAACTGTCTTCGAACTTTGGAAGAAAAAAAGTATCACTCGCACGACAATGAAGTCCTAATTACGTGTAAGATTTTAACCAGATGTCCCTACAGTCTAAAGTACATGGTCTGGTAAACTGGGAGATGAAACCAACAATTTATCGAAATCCACGTTTGCAGATTTGTAATATAGGATGAGAGAAATGTTTAAATAGTTTGTTCCTATCGATCTCCCTGGCTAATGAGCTTTGTTTGAGCCGGTATTGACCGTAAGAGTGAATAAGTCATTAGAGAATAAATTATTATGTTTTTCTGTGTAAACCAAGACTAAGATTACATAGATATATATTTTATATTACATATATCTAATTCAGAATTCAAGGTTTTAGTTGGAAACACATATTTAATATGTTCAATATGGGGTCGTCCATAAATGACGTCACACTCGTAGGGGGGAGGTGGGGTCCGTAATTTTATGACGGTGTTTGATGAGCGGAGGGGGGATTCAGATGGTGCGACGTCACACTTTTGCATTATCAAAAAAGCCATGTTGGAAAACTAATTTTAGGCATTATTTCGGGTTTTAGAAAACAGTTTTAATAAATTGTAATAGGAATTGATTAAAATAATCGACATAGACAGAGTTCAGACAAGATTTTGGAAAAACATCGATGTTTTAAGCAAAATGTAACTGCAATTTTGAGATGGGTTGTAGGCTGAGGTGTGACGTCATTTTAGGGGTGGGGGTCTGGCTTTTTGTGACGATGTGTAACGGAGGGAAAGGGGGAGGTAAAGATCGTCAAAAAAGCGTGACGTTATTTATGAATTACCCCTACGCTGGTAGGCTTGACAAAGTTATATTTACTTAAATTATGTATACGCAACAATAATCAGGCATTCGACGATAAAATCGCCTCTTTTAAAACTGTGAATACAAGGGTGCTTATGTTCCAACTCATTTTTTTTTATAGATGAGCAAAGAAAATAAATGGATTTAGTGTTTGTGAGTTCATTTTAACTACGGACGGGTAGTTCGTTTCGACGACTCAACCTTGCTGGTTGTTTCTGTTGAAGGGGCGTCTCGGAGTTTGTATGAAATTGTCATGACAAGTTTGTGTGAACTTGTTACATTAAGTTAGTGTTAACTTCTCACATCGTATTGTTATTAAAATGACCCGATAAGTGTATGTGAGTTGTCAAGTACGTTTATCATCTTCCCCATTACTGTTGAACTCTCCAATGTTTTGATTGAATTAAATGTCTACATCGTAACAGCTGCTTGCTACTGCACAGCATAGAAGGTTAAACATGGTTCAACAATTTAAACAAAGGTTAGGAATGAGTTTTTCTTTTTACATAAACGAGGGTGAAATTTTGGATTTAACAACACTAATACCTTTGTATAAATAATTGCCTCCATATACATTTAATAAGGGAGTTAATTTATAAATACACGTGAAAAAAAAGAACAAACTAAGGAAATATACAAGTGTATTAAAAAATTGAAAATAATAAAGAAAGTCTTTCAAGAATTCATACAAGAAAAAACAATCATGATTTGAACAAGACAAAAACTTAAGTATGGCTTTAAAGCAAAATTTAAATTGATGCTAAATTGAAAATAAGTACACATTAAAATTACGCAAATGTACTTGTTATAGGTAGGATCATTTTTCAAAAATATTTGATGTCATATTTGTTTATAAGGACGATTACAATATTTTCTTGTTTATTGATCTTCTATTCCGCAATACGCCTAAAACAGTGGTGACATTATCAAAGAGAGACCCGACAAGGTGTGTACTTGAGATACGAGTTATGGTGTGAGATATGTTTTGCTTCCAAATCCCAGCACAATTTGTGATACGATAAGCCGGATCACATGGTTTCACAATTTGTTCAAAAGACACCTAAAACATAATATTTACAAACACAAAAATATACTATTCCTTAAAAGTATAAGGACATAATATTTAAAAAAATGTCTAAACTTATATTCGCTAAAACCAGAGAACATTGATTACATTGAAACCTAACAGGTCTTTTTTTTTAAATGTTTAAATCGCACATGAATTTAATAGCAACACATTGTAAATTTAAACAAATTAAGGTACATTTGTATACATGATTTCCAATTTTTTTTACTCATATTGAATACTTTGAACATTTTTTTTTGGCTTTAGCCCTGAAATAACAAGACACGATCGATCGTATACAATTCAGGATACTAAATACACTACAAAAGTGTTGATGGGAAGAGGTTGGCACATTCGACGGGTTAAGTTGCTTATTGATATTTTTTCTACGTTTCTTTGTCACCAGATTCGACAAATTATTTTTTGACTAATGACGCTAATAATTAATTGTAGCTTCAAGGTTGCGTGATATTGAGTGATCAAGTTTGTTTAAAAACATCACGAATTAGGACAAAGTTGTATGGATACCTGATGTCAAGTTTGTGTCAACATGTCACACAACCCGAGCGTGAGTACGTCATGACAAGTTTGTGTGAACTTGCTACATTAAGGACAGACGCCACACATGTTTCGACAGCTTAAATTTAGGATACTTTTTAAAAATTGTTTAATAATTTATTAATATTAAGTAAATATAAGTCATATTATTACGTATTGTTATTTGGTATAAGTTAAATATCTTATCCGACATTTTAAATTTTGGACTTTATACATTTTGGATTCCCGTTCGGCGACAAGAAACAAAAATGCATCAGTACTGCGACTCACGAGTTTACAATAAATGGAGTGCCTTTGGTTATAAATTCGCATATTATTAAAAAATAATCTAGGGGGGGGGGGGGGTTACCACTGCTATTTTATTAACACAAATTTACGGTTTTTCAAGTGTATCTTCAATCTTTTCAAACAAATAAAACAATACTTTAAAAAGAACACAAAAATAGATCAAGACATAGGCCCTTGTAGATCTTGCAACTAAATCATTTGTCAACGCCTAAGACTATATACGTATCGTTTTTTGTTTTTTTTTTAAACTCATAATAACTACGTTTTAAAATTAAAAATTTAACTAAAGGCGCATATGGGATGTGCTCGCATGGTCAGGTGTGTAGGGCTCAAGAGAAAAGGGGAATGTGTGGTTTGTTATGGAAACACGTTTAGCGAGAAGTGTCCGTAATTTCTGTAAAGTAATATGACGGCACGTTGTTTAGACGATTTTACCCCAACCCACATAGTAATTAATAGCTAGACAGCCTCAAATGGCATCAAAACAACCGCACTAATCCAACCTTTTTAATAAAAAAAAAGTTTATGACTGCCTCCAACCTTTGACTAACTTTTGGAAAAATAATGTGTTAAACCGAGAGGTAAACAACGTACATGCGATATCACTCTTTCAATAAAGAACATGTTTGATGGTCGTAGCATATTCACACGTTACGTTAACACGCTGTAGACATACGGACATCATGAAAGTCTAACATTTACTTTTCTAGATAATTTCCAGACTTTTGAAAGTCTAACATTTACTTTTCTAGATATTTTTCAGACTTTTGGAAATCTAACCTTTACTTTTCTAGATATTTTTCAGACTTTTGGAAATCTAACCTTTACTTTTCTAGATATTTTTCAGACTTTTGGAAATCTAACCTTTACTTTTCTAGACATTTTCCAGCAGACTGCACGAACGCTGACCGCGTATTTTTTTTGTGTTGGAATACAACAATAAGTTAAGTAAACGGAGATTTTGGGTGTGAGCCTAAGGAGGCTACTACTTACAAATGTTAAGATTGTTAATAGTATTAAGCAAGTACGAGTACAGAAAACAAATTATATTAAATACAACAAAAAATGTTTTATACATTTCAGTTTTTGTTTTGTATGTGACGAAAAACTTTAAAATAAACCAAGCGCATAAAATATAATGACTAATTTATACTAAGTCGTTTAAAATATGCTTATTTTTGTCAACACTTCAATTTAGTTGTAATATTTAAACCTAGTATGATATATTACCAAAAATATCAAATTATTTTAATATCAAATTATCAATTAAAAGCACAGCAAAGGTACACATTAAATGTTACAGAATTAGTAATTTGGCAGCATGGTTTGGACGCGTGTGGACGAGGGGTGGGGGTCTAAAATTAAAAAATTGTGTGGTTGACCTCTTAAGCTATAGTCTGTTTGTTTAGTATATTCTGTATGGAAAGTTACAATTGTACACTTATGTAGCATAGTAACTATTGGGAGTGTAGTGACATACATTGTAGGCCCCAAAAATATAGTGACAGTATTATATTTGTATCCAATACAAACTTTCAATTCTTAATTAGCATGGTAAACCTAAGATACTTCTAGTTAATCTTAAAATCTGACCTGATGTCGATAACATCTATAGCCTGCTACATTTAGACTCGACTTAATATCGACAACATGAACATGTGCTACAAATGAATAATGCACTACGCTTGTATCAGTATTTTATGTATAATGTATCTTAAAGTATTTACAGCAACATTAAAACACAATAATAATTAACACAGATTTGTGTTCTAGAATCAAAACTTGACTACCTAATACACGGGTTCCCAACCTGGGGGTCGCGACCCCCTTGGGGGTCGCGAAGGTCTTTCTGGGGGGTCGCCAACTCCTATACTAAACCTTAGTACTTTGAAACAAAACATAAATATTTAGAAGAATTTTTGAAATTCGGCTTCAATAACATCACTGGAAATGTAATAGAGAAGAAACAAAGCGCACTGTACAAAGTTGTTCTCAGTCGCGAATCTATGAAATCTTCAAACTAAAACGCCATTTGAGACGAGTCATTCGGAACACACCAAAAAATATATGGAGTTCTTTCGTCGGTCAGAAGCTAGTTGCAAACGCCAGAGACTTGATCGAACAGGAAGTTTTCGCCAGCATTAGTGCTAGCATCAAATGAAGTCGCGATATAAAATGCCAAGCAAAAAAAAAAAAACAATAGGAGAAAATCTCATCAAACGCTGCATGTACGTAAATGTTAAATAACACATTTTTATCGAAATTAAGCTTTCACCATTGTTTGCTTTTCAAGTTGATAAATCAACAGACGTGAGTTCGTGTTCGCAGTTGCTGGTCTGTGTCTATATTCATGCGGATGATAGCAAAGAAGAGTTGCTCTTTTAAGAATATAGCATGGAGAAAATAAATACCTTTTTTCAAACTGGATGATTAAAATGGGTTATTACGGCTGTGGGGGTATGTACGGATGGTGCGCCATCTATGTTTAGCTCAAAATCGGGCTTTCAGAAAACAGAAAAGATTTAGCTCCCTAACCACTGCCCTAACCCATCGACATCAAGAGTCCATTGCTAGTATAAGTCGTAAATTCTATAAAATCTGGAGCCTTCAAAGAACTGAGCAAAAACATTAATATAGATCACGAGGTTCTGCTCTTCTACACTACAGTACGCTGGCTGTCAAATGTTGTAAATTGTGTTTTTGAATTGAAATCTGAAATCAAATTGTTCTTGGAAGTGCAAAGGAAACAAGACTTTTTGGTATGCTTAAAACGACATAGAGTGGTTGGAGAGAGTATCATACCTAGCAGATATGTTCGAACATCAAGATAAGCTTAACCTGAAGCTTCAGGGAAAATGAACGAATATTATAACTTTCCATGATAATCTCGGGGCATTTTTATCAAAGCTGCAAAATCGGTAAAGAAAATAAATCTTGGAAATATTGTAAATTTGAGAAACTCTGCAGTGTGGTAGATGAATCTGATTGCGAGATAATTAAAATTTTGAAATAAGCGATTTCTGGGCATCTTGAATCTCTTGAAAACGAACTGCATCGCTATTTCTCTGAGCTAAAAAAAAGAAGAATCTGCATTTACGCATTACCCATTCTCTTCTTCCCTTGATGTTGCCAGCATTCCCGATGAATTACAAGATGAAATCTTTAATTTGCAGAATGATTCCGAGTAAGAGGAAAAATTGAAGGCACAATTTTGGTGTAGTATTCACCATTCATACCCAAAAGTAAAATTGATTGTTTTTCGAGAATATATTTTCAACACTATTCTTCGATTAAAAACAGAATTAAGATAATTATAATGACATAGGTTGGCCGTAACAAAAATGTTTTTTAATTAAAAACTTAACCACAAAGGTTTAGTGAATAGTATGCAATTTTACTCATGCTATTAAAATAGTTATCAAGAGTAGTTCATATTGAAAGTCTACTAGAAAATCTTATGTTTGTGCTTATTAATTTCCAAACTAATTTCGGCTTTTTAATTCTATGGGGGTCGCGGGTCACTTACTTTTTATAAAAGGGGGTCGCCACTCGAAAAAGGTTGGGAACCACTGACCTAATATATAAAAAACAGCAGATGTGCACTTTTTCTTTGACATGATAAGATATAACCTAACGGACATCCACATCATAGCTTACATAATGGAACCAAGGGCTGTATGTTTAAAGCTTCATCAGGCGATGTTGGCTGAAGTTTAATATAGAAACATAAGACCATCGAAATGTTAAAATGGTGTGTTTAAAAGGGAAGTATAACTCTTAATTAAGTTGTATAAATACTAATCATTAGAGAGGCTTATTTTATAACTCAACTGTAGCCTCATGTATTCATAGTGTAGTACAATTGGTAGGCAAATAGTACAGATACATACAGTCTAAAGCAAGGGTCGGCAACCTTTTGAGACTGAAGTGCCAAAAGATACAATTTACACAATTTTCCAGTTTTAAAGAGCCACTAACATTGTTTTTTTTTTAATATGTTGATAATTGATAAGGATTAGGTAAATACTGCATTACGTTTTATGTCCTTCTGTTCTCATAGGGCTTAACTTCCACCCCACTTGTACCGCACAGTCAAGTACCTGGCTGAGCCATAGGAAGCTAATAACTAAAATACTACGTCACTGACTGGTAGAAGAATGCATTCTGTATAAAATAACATTCCGCATTTATCGATATTTGAGTTGCAAAAGTTGGCATTTTGGCAGTGGTAAGCACGGAATTGTTGCCACGGGTCTGGCCACAACACGGATGTGGGGCTAGGCCTTGTGCCCAAGCAGCTGCAAGCTGTCCGTATACTTTCTACAATTTTTATTAAATATAAAATAATTTTCAAAAATATATAATAAATCTGCGGTTACTTTAAATATAAAAAAATACGTTCTTTAAAAATATTAATGCACTACTATTTATATCACTATAAATAAAAGTGTGGGCCACTATAATAATAACTATTTAAACAAGCTGTCCGCGCTTTTATTTGTTGTGATATAATAAATAGTAGTGCATTAATATTTTTCAAAAAATATATTTTTTATATTTAAAGTAACCGCAGATTTATTATATATTTTTAAAAATGGTTTTATATTTAATAAACATTAAATTATATTCTTCTTTCTATTCTTTATTTAAGTTTGTTCCCGAATGGGAATTTTTTTTTTTTTTTTTTTTTTTTAATAATTTTATTTGCAATTAAAACAAGTACAACAACATCAAATTTTTTAACATAATTTTGAACACCAAATGAAAATGAAAGGTTTTGCAAATGTACATAATGAATATTTACATGATGTCATGTATTTGATTATAAAAAATTGCAAAGGATGACAGTAAAAGGGGTTAAGGTCAAATGAAAGTGTCAGAAGTCTGGGTGGGGAGAGGAAAGGAATTTTTTCAGAGAGGGTCAATGGGACAGTGAAGCATTTTCTATGTAGGGAAACAACTTAAGTTGACTAGTTGAAAGGGTGTTGTAGTGGTCGCTTTGAGTTTTCAAAAGGTTGCTGTGTGAAAGATGAGGGGAAAGAGACAAGATTTAGAACTTTAAATAAGTTCTGGATATTGATGTTGTGGTGGGTGGTGGGGTCGTTGGAACAGTTAAAGGGATTGTGGGGTTATCATGTCTGAGGGTAAAGTGGATAGAGGGGGGGGGGGGAGAGGAGGGGGTAATTTTTTTTTTATATTTTTTTTTATTAATTCAATTGTTTTAAACATTTAAATCAGTAATAATAATATATTTGATAGATTTTACACAGCATCAAAGACATGAACAATGAACATCAATTGCATATATAATTATCAAAGGGAAAAATAAAATGGCATAAGAACTAAATTAAAATAAGGTGTGCAAACTAGGTTCCTCTTCACTGCTTAGTTTAGTGTGCTGCGGAGTCAAAAGTTCACATTGCAGCCACCCATGGACAGAAATAGAAACGACCGTGGGAGAAGTGTCTCTGCAGTACACATACTGATCTATCATTCCAAAACTTTCCATGACATAAAATTGACCCTTGGCAATGAGGGCACGCTACCTTGAAATATACGCCAGTGGGGGGGGGGGGGGGGGGGAGTGTGTGTGTGTGTGTGTTGGGGGGGGGGTTGAGGTGGGTATCTCTTTCTACCATTCAGGTTGTGCATTTTAAAACCCGGGAAACAGAAGACTGTTCTAATGTTAATTTACTTGTGGGCTGATCAAGTGATGTTTGGCTTGAGACTGTCTAAATTAAAATTAATACTTTATTTATTTCTTTCCTGTATATTTCTTTTTTTTCTCAGTTAAGTGAGAGTTCCCAGTATATGTCTTAGCTTTGCTTGAAATATTTCTTTTATGGGAATATATAATCAATACATTTCACATCGGGCTACAAATGCTTTAAAATGTTAGTGATCTTAATTATTGAAAACGATTCTGCTTAATTTTACTGTTTATGTGTATATTATACAGCAGTTATTAAACATTTTTAACGACATTTTTTTAAAAAAGTTGATATGTTCAAACTGTTAATTTATTAATTATATAAAAAAAAATTATAAAATTATTATCTTTTAATTGATTTGCTATTAAAAGATATCTTTGCTTTTATTGTTGATTTCTTGCAATTATATATCTTTATTATCTCTCTTACATTTAGTTTTTAGTAAATGCGGATTGAATGGACATTTAATGTTATGTTCCGCTATGAGTAATTTAATGAATTTTCCTTTTGTTAACCCTGACTTCCAACTTAACATATTATATTTGTATCCAACATAAAGTTAGCCAGTTACAAATGTGCAGACGTAGATTTCAAGCAAGTTTTGGCTTCCTCCCCAAGTTCGCCAGACAATGTCGTTTTAAATAAAATTGTAGGCGTTCATAAAATTAAAATTTAAAAAGAAAGCTGTATTTACAAACATAGACATTAGAAAAACGTAAATATATGTGTTATAGTACGGATCGCTTACTCCAAAAATAGATAAAGTATTTTTACATTTCGAACATTATTTTCCAGCTCGTTGTAATATTAACAAAAGAAGAAACTTAAACAGTCGAATATACCAACCTCTCCCCATTATCCTGAATTTAATATGATCGCGTCTTGTTGTTTCAGGGCTAAAGCCATAAAAACGTTAAACGCATTCAATATGAGTGAAAATATAAATAAAAATCATCTATACCAGAGGTCGGCAACCTTTTGAGACGGAAGAGCCAAAAGTTACTATTTTCAATATTTCCCAGTTTTTAAAGAGCAACTCACTTTTTTTTCTTCAATTTTTGGTATTTGATTAAGATTAGGTAAATAAATTGTATTTGTTTTTTAAAATAAATACCCTTAAATATGAAATAATATTTATTCATATAAAAACATACAAGTTTCGCCAGAATAATAATTTTAGTAATCAAATAAAATAACTATATGGCTATCGCAATCATTTTTAGAAGCTGTTAACTTTTTTTTTTCTTTCTTGACGGATATCCCCGGCTCAGGCAGTGTCTTCCATTAGCCAGGCAGGCCTCAACACGGCAAACTTCGACTTGCTGGCTTGGGTATCTGGTTCATTGCCGGGTCATTTAGTTCTCACGAGGCTTATCTTGAGAATACGTTTTTCGTCGTGAAATTATTGACGTTATTTTATGTCTGAGCACGACGACAAGACATTTGTGATTAGATGAGAGCAGAAAGGTTGGTTATGTGATACAGTGTGTGAGAGGTTGGTTATGTGATACAGTGTGTGAGAGGTTGGTTATGTGATACAGTGTGCGAGAGGTTGGTTATGTGATACAGTGTGCGAGAGGTTGGTTATGTTATATAGTGTGTGAGAGGTTGGTTATGTGATACAGTGTGTGAGAGGTTGGTTATGTGATACAGTGTGCGAGAGGTTGGTTATGTTATACAGTGTGTGAGAGGCTGGTTATGTGATACAGTGTGTGAGAGGTTGGTTATGTGATACAGTGTGTGAGAGGTTGGTTATGTGATACAGTGTGTGAGAGGTTGGTTATGTGATACAGTGTGTGAGAGGTTGGTCATGTGATACAGTGTGTGAGAGGTTGGTTATGTGATAGGTACAGTGTGTGAGAGGTTGGTTATGTTATATAGTGTGTGAGAGGTTGGTTATGTGATACAGTGTGTGAGAGGTTGGTTATGTGATACAGTGTGCGAGAGGTTGGTTATGTTATACAGTGTGTGAGAGGTTGGTTATGTGATACAGTGTGTGAGAGGTTGGTTATGTGATACAGTGTGTGAGAGGTTGGTTATGTGATACAGTGTGTGAGAGGTTGGTTATGTGATACAGTGTGTGAGAGGCTGGTTGTGTGATACAGTGTGTGAGAGGTTGGTTATATGATACAGTGTGTAAGGGGTTGGTTATGTGATACAGTGTGTGAGAGGTTGGTTATATGATACAGTGTGTGAGAGGCTGGTTGTGTGATACAGTGTGTGAGAGGTTGGTTATGTGATACAGTGTGTGAGGGGTTGGTTATGTGATACAGTGTGTGAGAGGTTGGTTATATGATACAGTGTGTGAGAGGTTGTCTATGTGATACAGTGTGTGAGAGGTTGGTTATGTGATACAGTGTGTGAGAGGTTGGTTATGTGATACAGTGTGTGAGAGGTTGGTTATATGATACAGTATCTGCGCATGAAAATGTGAAGGTGTAGTTGGATTGTCTAAGGCTGGCTGTTGCTGGCCACCTGTGTACGACTGTTATATCAACACACTGTCACATAACCAGACCGTTGGGAGGGTTGCAAAATGGAAATTAATTAAACTTAAAATTGCCGAGTATTTTATTTCACGACAGTGAGACATTAGGCTATATAGCCTATTTAAATTAATAAGGGATGAAATTAATAAAAAAAAAAACTGCAAAAAAAAAAGAACAAAGTCAGATAATATATATGTTTATTAAAATTTTAAACTGAAGAAAACACTTATTCCAATTTCACATAATTTAAACAGATAGACGCTTTAAAATAGTTCCAAACTTAATTTTGTTTTAAAAACAAAACTTAAATAGTATCTGAATTTAACATACAAAGACAGTATAATTAAGTAAAAGTAATTAGTATAGTTTAGATCGCTTAATCTTATTGGTATTCCGTACTACTTCCTCTTCGTCGACTATATTTTGTTATTAATTTTCCCCAATTCGCCAAGATTAAATAATTTAGAAAACTGTGGTGCCATTACAAATAAGCCTTCATACAGAGGCGTAGCGACCCTTCCGGGCGCCCGGTAACAAACTTTTCGATTGGCACCCCCCCTCCTCGAGATTTTGATTTGCATCCCCCCCCCTCAAACTTTCGATTTGCACCCCCCTCAACCTTTCAATTTAATTTTCCAACCCATTTTGGCGCCCCCTAAGCTCGGCGCCCGGGGACATATGTCCCCCCCCCCCCCGCCCCCCCCCCCCTCGCTACGCTACTGCCTTCATACAAAATATATATTTTAGATAGGAGCTTTGGTTCGATATATTATTTTTTTCCAAGTCCCAGCACAATTTTTGATACGATATAAAACTTGATCAGTTGGTTCCTTAGACACCTTAGTATTCACTAAAACCGGAAAACGTTGATTACATTGAATCTAATGGATCTTTTTGCTGTTTAACTGCTTTTATAGTAACACATTGTACATTGGAACAAATCGTTTAAAAACTAAATTATCTGCCCCTAATAGCCGTCACTTATTCGAACCGGCTTTACTAGTGTAAACATTCGGGGTGAACAACTGTTGTTACGTCCAGGTTGGTTTCAGGTAAAGGACAACTTTTCGTGACTACGTTCAGTACTTTTATTCCGCCTCAAATACATTCAAGCGTAGCCCTCGTTCTAATCGCTAGCAACTGACCCCCTGACAATCATTCACTCAAGCTTTTATACCGCATTCGACATTGGGATAACAATACACAAACACACCGGGGTTAACAATATTCTAGGGTGAACTCAACTCACACACGCACTCTCCCCTTCTAGATTATTCTATCCTATTCTAATCTAACCTACAACTGACCCGTAACACTACCCCCCACCAAAGTATTTGTAGTAATAACTACAAATATTGACTAACAATTCATAGCCAATTAAAAAAAAAAAAGCCTTTCATTCGCAAACACTAGTACACAAGTTAAAAATATACATTCCAAAGAATGTAGGCTATATGACAGATTGTATATACAATGGAATACAGAATGAAAATATACAGAACTGCTACCGACATGGAATATACATTAGACTACTAATCAGCCTCTTTAAAAATACATCATTTGAATTTAACCAAACATACAGACTGCTTCAATTTCTAGCTAGCACTTTACATTCGTGTAAGTAACAAAAAAAATTATATGCACCCAGATCTGAGAACTTTTTTCACACTGGTTTATGACTCCTACCCATATCACAACCACTCTACATCACAAAAAAGTCGAGTCAACCTGCGCTCTCTGGCTACACTGGTTTATGACTCCTACCCATATCTCAACCACTCTACATCACAAAAAAGTCGAGTCAACCTGCGCTCTCTGGCTACACTGGTTTATGACTCCTACCCATATCTCAACCACTCTACATCACAAAAAAGTCGAGTCAACCTGCGCTCTCTGGCTACACTGGTTTATGACTCCTACCCATATCTCAACCACTCTACATCACAAAAAAGTTGAGTCTACCCTGTGCGCTCTCTGGCTAAACTGGTTTATGACTCCTACCCATATCACAACCACTCTACATCACAAAAAAGTTGAGTCAACCTGCGCTCTCTGGCTACACTGGTTTATGACTCCTACCCATATCACAACCACTCTACATCACAAAAAAGTTGAGTCTACCCTGTGCGCTCTCTGGCTACACTGGTTTATGACTCCTACCCATATCACAACCACTCTACATCACACACATTTGAATCTACCCTGTGCGCTCTCTGGCTACACTGGTTTATGACTCCTACCCATATCACAACCACTCTACATCACACACATTTGAGTCTACCCTGTGCGCTCTCTGGCTACACTGGTTTATGACTCCTACCCATATCTCAACCACTCTACATCACAAAAAAGTTGAGTCTACCCTGTGCGCTCTCTGGCTACACTGGTTTATGACTCCTACCCATATCACAACCACTCTACATCACACACATTTGAATCTACCCTGTGCGCTCTCTGGCTACACTGGTTTATGACTCCTACCCATATCACAACCACTCTACATCACAAAAAAGTTGAGTCTACCCTGTGCGCTCTCTGGCTACACTGGTTTATGACTCCTACCCATATCACAACCACTCTACATCACACACATTTGAATCTACCCTGTGCGCTCTCTGGCTACACTGGTTTATGACTCCTACCCATATCACAACCACTCTACATCACACACATTTGAGTCTACCCTGTGCGCTCTCTGGCTACAATGGTTTATGACTCCTACCCATATCACAACCACTCTACATCACAAAAAAGTCGAGTCAACCTGCGCTCTCTGGCTACACTGGTTTATGACTCCTACCCATATCTCAACCACTCTACATCACAAAAAAGTTGAGTCTACCCTGTGCGCTCTCTGGCTACAATGGTTTATGACTCCTGCAGCTAACTTAAACCTTTAACATTCAAAATAAACCGGGAGTGATCTCCCCTAAACTTTCTCGAATATTCTAATATAAAATTACGAGTGATGGTAACTCAGGACATAGACAATATTTGTTATCCATTTTTAATTACTTAAACTTTTTATAATCTATCTATATATATAATTCTCTTCTTCGAGCCGTTAGAAAACAAGCTGCAAACGCTCTCCCTATCTCCCCACCCCTACATGGTTTTAGTGAGCTGTGTTCACTCTAAATGTTTACAAGCAGAGCCAACGATTTTAAACGTAGGGGGGGGGGGGGGGGGGGAGGGGGGGGGGGAAGGAAGGTGGGGGGGGGGGGTTATGGTCCTTAACGAGCTACTTATAGTGTTTTAAAGAAATATTTTCAGTGTCAGCGTTGGTACTGTCGAATTCACAAATTATGAATTATTGAAAATTAGAAACAACTAAATAGCGGCGTATGTAATGCCGCGGGCCGGCTCGTATATATAAATTCTCTTCTGGGATCAGTTAGAAAACAAGCTGCAAGCGCGCCTTTGCAGTCCCCTCTCTTCCTCTCTATCTCTATCACTACCACCCCCACCCCACCCCCACATGATCTGGTGAGCGGTGTTCACTCTGTTTACATTTTACAATCATAGAGACGGGTTTGGTGACGGCTATTAGGGGCAGATAATTTAGTTTGAAACGATTTTAAATTTAGAGGAGGTAACTAAGAGGAGGCTGCTTTCACGTGGGGGGAGGGGGGTTTAGTGTTTTTAAGCAAATATTTTCAGTGGCAGCATTGGTACTGTCGAATTCACAAATTATAAATTACTGAAAAGTAGAAAATAAAACAACTAAATAGCGGCGTATGATACGCCGCGGGTCGGCTCGTAGAATAGAATCTCGTAAAAAAATAATTGCACACCAAGTGAAAAGTTTCCCTTTCAAACCTGACGGTCTATGGGGCAAGTGAAGTAGAGTTAACTTGTTTCTGTGACCTCGGCATATGAAGAGATAGTGTGGTCAGCACTGTGCCCAGCCGCCTTTACTTTTCCTAACAGGAGTTAGTTACCCATCAGAGTAGGATGGACTCAGGGACGGTCTACTGACTTGACCTCGGAATCGAACTCGAGACTAACGGGTTAGCAGTCCAGCTCTCTACCGCTAGACCACTCCCTCCCACACCAAGTGAACGCCTAATAAAATGTGTATAAAAGTGCGGGATATTATTAGTAACTGGTTTGGGTATCGGTTTGATTACCGTGTATAGGTCCCTTCTGAAGATTGGCTCTCAGGAGACTTATCTTCCACCCCACTGAACGCAGGGTAAACTCGTACCCCACAGTCCAGTACCCGGCTCAACAGTAGGAAGCTAATAACTAAAAAAAAAAACACGTTTTGCCACAACAAACGGGTGCTCTGATATAAGATACCCAATTTAGTGCTCTGTGTTTAAAAGGTGAAATATTATCTCACATATCACAGCTATCATGCTGTTATACAGAAAGTGCAAACACAAAATCAGGAGCAAGGAAAGGAAAAACACCTGTAATTATAAACTTGAATTAAAATATAAAATGCAAGAACCTCAAACCCAAGGAGAGAAAGAACCTTTAGGACGATTTCCAGCCAATATTAACCCAATTACTGGCGAAGTGGGAGGAACAAGAGGTTTTGAACCTACTAGATCCAGTAATTGGGAGAGAAAGGGACGAGTCACAGACTTCTAATCATGATCTGTAAATGTGTATTATACTCAATCATATGATTACTGAGTGTATGTATACAAATAAAATTAATATTTATTAAAAATAAAAAAAATAATTAAAAAATAAAGATATTAAGACTAAAAAAAAAAGATTATTAATCTTAAAATTGTAATTAGACGGTTTGCCTAACAAACCTCAATCAAATCCAGACTCCTCTACTTGTGCATACAGTTATACATTTATTGCATTAAAAAATTACTCCAAAAAAGTTATACACCTGCATAAAGACGCCTAACATGCACCTCTTGCACAAAGCCAATTATGCTCTGAAAAACTGAAACACTATCATAGAAAACATGTACTAACGTATACAAAAGAAATTACTGTCCAAATAAACCCTAAACTATCTCGAATATTGTTGAATAAAACAACAGGGGATGGCAACTCGGGATATAGACATGATTTTTAATCCATTTTTAACTACTTACATTTTTTAAAAATATATAATAGAATCTCGGAAAAAAAGTATTGCACACCAAGTGAGCGCAATAGAAAGTGTGTATAATATTAATAGTGCGGAATATTATTAGTACTTACATGCGTTTTTTGAGAAATCGGAAATAGAAAACATTACTACTTCTGGTCATCATAAATTATTCAAAATTTAACAGAAGGCAGAGAATTAGATCTGTTACTTACATGTGGAATTTTATTTATCTATCTGAAATAGTACTCAAGTTATAGGCTTTTGAAAAAATTTTTGCAACAACATTGAGGCGTTTTGCTAGAAATTCGCTAATATTAAACTAACTATAAGGGAGTTAATTCGAAAAGGCATTAGCAAAAAAAAATGAACACACAAAGCAATATATATGTGTTAACATCTAATACATTTAAGTTAGAAAATGTATTTATATTTTGTTGTACAAAAATAATGTTTAATTATTTAACTCAACTTCTTTTTTTTTTTTTTTGCTCAACAAAAATTTTAAATTATAGCTGTATTATTATCTAGCAGACAGTAGCTAAGCGTAACAGTATTTCTTATATTCACAATAGCTTTATTTGAATGGCACTTATCTCTTCAACTGTGTAAAACTATCAAACAAATAATCAGTATATACACACACTCCCCCCCCCCCTCAATCGGTCTGGCGGATTTTTCAAGGTAGCGTGCCAAGGGTCAATTTTATGTCATGGAAAGTTTTGGGATGATAGATCAGTATGTGTATTACAGAGATACTTCTCCCACGGTCGTTTCTATTTCTGTCCATGGATGGCTACAATGTGAACTTTTGACTCCGCAGCTAAGGAAGGAGCACAGTAATTAGTAAACTAAGCAGTCAAGAGAAACCTAGTTTGCACACCTTATTTTAGTCTAGTTCTTATGCCATTTTATTCTCTCCATTTGATTATTATATATGCAATTGATGTTCATGTCTTTGATGCTGTGTAAAATCTATCAAATAAATTAATTATTACTATTGTAAATATGTATCAGTCCTCACAAGCCGGTGATGAGAACTGTTATATACTTAAGCGAACACACAACTGACGCTGTAAATTAATTACGTCTGAGGCAAAAAAAAAAAGTAGGGACAAGAATTTAAAAAAAAAAATACAGTGATGCCTCTACAAACGAGCACCCCAACCAAAAGCATCCTTGTGATATGAGCCTTGATACGAGTGATGCTCTGCTTACTTATGCCAGCACAATTTGTGATGTGAGGATCCAGATCGAGTAGGATTATGAAGATGCATTTGGTACATGTCCAGGGCCGGCGCTACCTATAAGGCGAACTAGGCGGCTGTTTAGGGCGCCATCCATATGGGGAGGGTGTGGGCACAAAATTTGTAATCGCCATAATAAGTAAGAACTTTGCGTAGCGATCTATTTCGGTGCCCAGGACAAACAATCAATGTGGCGCCCCCTATTCACATTAGGCCTATTAATAGTTATTCGCGTAGGTAAAAATGCGCCCCCCTTCCCTCATTTGGACAGGCCGGGGCGCTTTTTACCTGTCACTTTGTCTTTTTTATTTTGATGTCCCACATTTGATATATAATTAAATAAGTCCGTAATGCCAAGTAGCAGTCAACATTCTTTATTTCTATATAATTCAGTAACGAACGTTTTATATTATTATCTACCACGTTTGGTGGCCGCCCCACCTGTCCTCACCAAGCCACGCCTCTGTAAATATAATGAGATAATTATTATTTTAATCTACTTCTTTTAATATGGAACATTTCATATAATTATCTAATTTTAAAGTTGATTTAGTGATCACTCCATGACGCGTCGTTGTAAAACCAAATGTTGTTGCTTTCTTTGAGTTTACTATTAACACTTCCTGTGTCCGTTGCTAGTGGGGAGCGCGGTTAAAAAAAAAAAATAACATTGGAGGAACTACTATACAGCCAGTAAAAAAACCAAATCGACGACAGCAGTGATTGTTCTACTGTAACTAACACACACTGCTGCGTAGAGAATAAAATAAACAAAGGCGAGTATAAATGAGATTGAAGCGTTTTAAAACTCGATTATTTCATGCCAGATATGAGTTTGAGCGTATCTCTGTGTGGTTTGTTGTCTCATGGTTGATATATTTTGCAATGATAAATTTTAAATGGTTTGATTTAAAATTAAGTAAGACAGTTTTCTAATAATAAGGGAAGTAAAACCAAGTTTAATCGTCCATTCTAAATGTGGCAACCCATGTTTACCAGTTATCACGTTATTACCTTTAACTCTGCAGGGGATATTAGAATCAAACAGCAGAAACCGCTACCTTCGTCGGCCAACATACAAAGGGTTTAGAAACACCCGTCGTCTAACTTCCCCCACGTGAAACATTGTTACAAAACATACTAGCCAGGATTTACATTAGAAACAACTGGATTACTCGTGTCATATATTATGGACATGTTTTATAAACTATTGGATTACACACGTATCATATAACATGGGCATGCTTTGGAAACCATTGGGTTAAACATGCATTATATAACATAGAAATGCAAAATAAACTATTGGGTTAAACACGTATCATATAACATGAGCATGTTTTAGAAACCATTTGATTGAAAAAGTAGCATAGAGCATGGACATACTATAGAAAATATTGGATTACACACGTATTATATAACATTGTAAATTGGGATGTATTGATTTCTATAAGTGATTGTTCAGATACAGTAGTTAGACGGTTGTTGATGTACTAGTTTTAACATTACACGCTGAAAAAAAAATATAACGTATCATCTTCAGGTAGAAAGTGCGATAGGTAATGCAATATGTAATTAACATTGTTTAAGCCGAAATGGACTGTGAAAGAGAGTGAATAAAAGCCATCTGAATGTATATTACTGTATGGAATCCTGTGTTTAACAAGACATTTTATGCCACTTTCTTCTAGCACAATTTGATAAGGGCTTAATGTTCTTGGTAGTCAGGTGTGGATTCTTTAATATATGTAAAGATTACATATTGGAATGCCAATTATTATTGTGCCAATTATTATGAATGTTGATGTAAAAAGTTCAAGATACACTACAGACTCTATACTGGTACACATGATTTAAATGTAAAACATGTCCATGTTGTCGACATTTAGTCAGGTCTAGATGTAGTAGCTCCCCATGTTATCGACATCAGGTCAGGTTTTAAGATTACCCAGAT
The DNA here is from genome assembly GCF_028476545.2 of Physella acuta. NCBI lineage: Eukaryota > Metazoa > Mollusca > Gastropoda > Physidae > Physella > Physella acuta. Next base: position 396,068 of record NW_026731997.1, read on the forward strand.
ATAAATATATTATCTTTTACAATGCTAATTGAGAATTATAAGTTTATGTTGGATACAAATATAATATGTTCAGTAGGATGGCAGGGTTAACAAAAGGAAAATTCATTAAATTACACATAGCGGAACCTAACATTAAATTTGCATAAATCTGCCTTTACTTAAAACCTAAACTTAAGGGAGATAATTAAGAAATATAATTGCAAGATATCAACAATAAAAGCAAAGACATCTTTTAATAGCAAAATCAATTTTAAGATAGAAAATTATTTAAATTAGTTTTTAGAAATAATTTACCTAACAGTTTTAAAATATCATTTTTTATTTATTTTTATTTTTAAAATTTAAATAATTGCTGTAAAATATAAACATAGACATCAAACTTACGCATAAACGTTTGCAATAATAAAGATCACTAACATTTATAAGCCATAACTTCCTTTTATTTAAGTTTCAATTTTAGATTTCCACTCGGGAAACATGCATACAGTTTACATCAAGCTTCTCGGTCTTTTGGCTATGATCAAAGTGTAGTATCTGTTATGGATCTACATAAATCTTAGTCATTTGGTCGGCTAGCCCAGGGGTCGGCAACCTGCGGCTCGCGAGCCGCATGCGGCTCTTTTGATATCAAGATGTGGCTCTCTAGCTCCTTGAACAATTACTAATAATCTTAATAAAAAAATAAAATATTTGAAATAAAAAAAAATGTTAGTGGCTCTTTAAAACAAGGGAAATTTTGAAAATTGTAACTTTTGGCTCTTCCGCTTCAAAAGGTTGCCGACCCCTGGGCTAGCCCTTTTTAGAGCTGGCTGCCGGGGTTGAGAAGTTGGTCATCGAGGCATCGAATGCAAACGATCGTGTGGTGTTGTGCCCACACATCCCTCGATTGCACATAGCTCTCGAGAAGAGCCACCTAGTACTTGTACTATGGTGGCTTCAATGTACGAGTGGCTAATAATCAATTCTTTTCAGCTAGACGACGCCTACCTAGGAGCAATCTTAGGTAGGATGTTCCGTCACGACACCATTGAACCTATACTCAAAGCTCTATAGGAAACAATAAAGAAATGATAAATCAAAAGAGAAAATAAAGAAGCAAAATTAAAAAAGAAAATGAAGAAGCAAAATTACAAGATAAAATAAAGAAGCAAAATCATTGAAGATACTGAAAGGCAAGAAAAGACAAAAAGAAGGAAAGTAAAGACAAATTGAAACAGGAAGTAACAAGAATCAAGACGGAATAGCAGATTCAAGAAAGGAAACTGAAGTCTAAAGGCAAGAAAGTAAAGACAAGAAGAAACAAGAATCAAGACGTGAAACTGATTGTACATTCATTGTATGCTATTTCATGTAATTTTCATGTAATAAAAATGCGACCTATCCGCACAGTGAGCTCTTTGCTCGAGTGGAGTAAACTGTGTGGAGGGAGAATTCTATTAAAAAAAAAAAAAAAAAGTTTACATCAAGAAATAGCATTGGACCGGGTAGCTCACAAATACCTTCACAAAATCTTAGAAGCAAACAATTTAGGACAATACTTAACGGCATGGATAAAAATAATCTATTTTAATGCACATAGTCACCTACTGATAAACCATAATATTTCCCAACCCTTTAGAATAAATAAATCAGTCAGACAAGGTTGCCCCCTATCTCCAATCCTTTATATACTAACACTCGAACCCTTGTTAGAATGCATTAGAAACACGAGAGACATCAGAGGAATCGACATTCCAAATCAATTAAACAAAAAAATTCTAGCGTACGCTGATGATACAGCTTTTACGCTCCAAACCGAAAAATCTATCATACTAATAACAGACATTTTCCTTGACTTTGGGCTAGGTAGCGGGTCAAAAATTAACCTAATGAAAACCAAAATTATGGGACTTGGACGGTGGATCAACAAACCCAATTACCCACTAAACATGCTAGGTACCAACAAACTAAAACTCTACGGCATAACCCACTATAGTAACCCACACACCAACAACGATGATGGCGCCTGTTAGTTTTAAGGAGCCAGGTGTCGAACGCCGCGCCTATGCGGTAGTGTAAATCGGGGGGGGGGGGGGGGGTGGGGGGGGGGGGCTCAAAGCGCCCCTCTACGTCTCTGACACTTGGGCGGTTACCGAAGTGTGTTCTACCATATTATTTCGGTGGGCGATTAATGTACACTCAATGTTTTCATGCAGTAGTGTTGGTAAACTCGTGTCCCGATATTTATGATCCAAGCGCAGGCATTGTTTACCTTTAAATAACTCATTTTTAGAAATGAAGGTCACGCGTCTAAGAACATATAATTGATAACGCGCGGGGGTCGGGTACGCTAGTTATTAATATTTGTGCATGGAGCTGAAGAGCCGCAACTGGACACCAAAAGAGCCGCATGCGGCTCGCAAGCCGCAGGTAGCCGACCCCTGTCCTAATCCAGGGGTCGGCAACCTTTTGAAGCGGAAGAGCCAAAAGTTACAATTTTCAAAATTTTGCTGGTTTTAAAGATCCAATAACTTTTTTTTATTTCAAATATTTTATTTTTTATTAAGATTATTAGTAGTTATTCAAGGAGCTGGAAAGCCGCATCTTGATATCAAAAAAGCCGCATGCGGCTCGCGAGCCGCAGGTTGCCGACCCCTGTCCTAATCTGATGTACTGTGTTCGTTTGGCTCGTGTTGTCGTCTGCTCTGTGATATATGCTGGGTTGTAGTACCGATAAAGTTTTGTTTCTTGTCCCCAAATCTGGATCCAAAATTTTAATAATGCCGAACAAAACTAGTGCGACGTTATTTGAAAGTGATCTGACCAATCGTTATAATAATATTCGTATGTATGTACTATAAGTAAATTTTAATACACTTTTTTAAAATATCATAAATTATTGCAATTTTAAACTAAACGTAAATATTTTTCTTTAAATTGTAAATATAAATTATTAATTAGTTTATACATTTTAATTTTACTTTGTATTTGCTTAGTTGTTTAATTTGGTTTAAAAGTTAACTCCCTTGGATGTAAATTTTTATTTGTTTATACCAAGTTGAATTAATGTGTCATTTTGTCTAATTTAATATCTTTTTATATGTAAATAAAATATTTGGTTCATGTTGCATACTTGTAGCGGCCCGTAACATATATTGGTTCTTCATTCGGTGGCGATCATTTAGGTGTAGGTCCCTGCTAGTTGTTTGAGTGTTAGTTTAAGGACATTATTTGCATTTCTATACGTTAATGCTTGTTTTCTATTAGTTTCTTTTTTTGTTGTTGTGGCGTTTCACTTTTTATTGGCTTTGTTCAAGAGGTGCATGTTTGACGTCTTTAGGCTGGTGTATAACTTTTTAAAGTATTTTTTATTCAGTTCGATAACTGCATAACTGTATACGTAAGTAGAGGAGTCTGCATTGGATTGATGTTTGTGGAGAGGGGGGGGGGGAGGAGGTGATAATTTCCACCCCTGATTCATTTTGTAAGTCCTGGAGTGTCACTGTCTGAGATGAATTATGTGGAGACATCGGGTTAGATTGTTGCCCTTTCTCCATTGAGATTGTAGTTTATGTTGTAAACAAATAAAACAACTTACTCGGATTAAAAGGAATAAATGTTATCACCAGGTTCTGGTTATATACATTGGTAGCTTAGTTTAGTAGTTTCTAAAGATAATCTACATAGCAAATTATTAACGTAGTACAATAAACTGTTTGAATTGTTTGAATTCACAATGTGTTACTATAAAATTCAAATGTGAAATGTAATAAATATGTATAAAATAATTAAAACTTGGCTGCATAGATCATTATGCTGATTGCAGATGATATTAGTAAAAAGTTGCAATCAATGGCTTGGTTTACACTGGAAAACCATTATATGGTTATCTATGTTATGTCTTTTATTGACATAATAATATCGACTATAAATAACCCTTATTAACACCTCATCTCTTAATTTCTTAATTTTTTTATTTTATGTTTTTAAACTTAGACAATGGCACGCACTATCATTTTATACAACTAACTCACCCCATATGAAACGATGAGGGAAGGCTCTGGCCACACGAGCAGCATAAACAAATTCGGGTTATAGCAAAATGTAAGTTAATTTATTTAGTTTAGCAATAGATCAGTTTATACTCGTTTTGAATACATATGTAAGTGATGAGGAATGAAAGTGCTGTGTGTTGTTTGGGAATGAGAGTATTCAATGTACATGAGTTTGTGTTGTGTAAATAATTAAATCATATTCTATAATCGACTGTACAATATGATGCAAATAGTAAGGAACAAGCGACATCAACCCATTCATTCGGCTACAAGCCATGTTAACTTCACTCTCTCTTTTTTTCGACCTATTTTAGAATATTGCCTCCTACATCTCTTAGTTGTTTTATAATCCGTCAAATCGACAATCTCATCCTACTTTAATCTAATAACTAGATCCATCACATGTTCAATCGATATTTACCACTTAGTTTTAGAAACAAAACAGAAAGCGTGGCCTAGCGGTAGAACCACCCTAAACATTCAAGTCCTGATATACAAGCTAATAATCGCAGGACGTCCCCTGAGCCAGATGTCCCTACTGTCTAAACTAGATGGTCTGGTGAACTGGGAAAGGAAGCCAAAACTTTGTCGAAATCCACGGCTGCAGATTTGTAAAATGGTGAGATACATGTTTAATTATTGCCCTATCAATCTGCTTAGTCTTGTTTTAATTATGTAATATATATGTATTACATTTTTGGCATGCCAAATATTATTGTGTTTTAATGTTGCTGTGAAAAAAAAAGTTAAAGTAGAAATTACAAACACAATACTGTTATTTGATTTACCGACATAGAGACATATGGCTATATACTCGCCTCAATTTAAACTATATAAGGAAGGTATTTTATAAATGCAGCTGCAAAAAATGAACAAACTGAGTAAATATATACGCTTGATAAAATGTTAAATCCAATAAAAACATATTGCTAAATTAAATAACAGATAAAAACGACGTTTTAATTTATTTATTCTCAAATTTGAGTTATATCTTAGAAATAAATTCAATTTTTTGCCTAATTAAATACACATACACAGAAAAATTAGGTAAATGTATTTAGTACAAACCAGATCGCTTACTTTCAATGTTGCTATTGTTACGCCTACTGTTGTCGTTGTTTAGATTTTGCTATTATTTCTTACTCAATCCGACGATAAGCCTAAAATATTTAGAAAGCAGTTCATATCAGAAAGTGACAATCCAGGAACTACACAAAGCGAGACAAGAGCGGACATACTCATCCCCACCACCTCCACCAATCTCAATACAATCGAGAATATTCTGTGTATATGTAACAAATAATACACCAACATAAAGATAACAAACATTCACATCTCGCAAGTATGCTCTGAAAATGTGAAACACGGTAACATAGAAAACATGCCATCGTTAACGTATACAAATGCAATAATTGCCCTAAAACAATCGGCCTGGACCTACACCTAACAGAACACCACCCCCATGACGAATATATTTACTCACCCCCCCCCCCCCCCCACACAAATATCAATCCAATCCAGACTACTCAATGACGAAATAATTTATATCAACGGCCGCTACAAATATACACCATAAATCAAAATAGTCACCTGCATATAAGACGATGTTATTGTATTTTTTTTTCATTTTTTTATTTTTTTTTCTTTATATTTAGACGCTTTTTGTATTAGTTCGATGTATGTTAACCATCTTAAATGAATGAAAGCAGGCTACAAGTAAGAAAGAAATATTACTATTGTAAATCTGTATCAGTCCTCACAAGCCGGTGATGAAAACTGTAATACTAAAGCGAACACACAACTGACGCCATAAATTACGTGTCTGAGGCAAAAAAAAAAAAAAAAAAACAATAGAAAACGATAATTCCGAACCAATATTGTGAAATCGTAAGTTATCTTTCTTATAACAAAAGCTTTTGCACAATATTACTGGCTTTGTGCATATAATACAGCTAGTATTTAATTTTTGTAATAGAAAATTTAAAAAAAAAGATGGATATATTTGAAAAACTAATTCATTTGTAATTTGAAAAGCACAATACTTTTATCTCTTAATGTAATTTTCTATTTTAAATATACCTTCGTTTTTATTGTCGATTTTTTTGCCATTACATTAATTTATTATTTCCCTTAAGTTTAATTTTAAAAAGAGACGAATTTAAAGCGAAAAACCTGATTGCTGTTGCGACATAATTAATGTTCAACTATGGGTAATTTAATAAAGTTTCTTTTGTTAACCCTACCATCCGACAGAACATATTATATTTGTATCCAACAAAAAAATTATACTTCTGAATTAGCATTGTAAACACAATAAAATTATATCTAGGTAATGTTAAAACCTGACCTGAGGCATAGCGAAGGGGGGGGGGGGTGACACCAAGGCAAAAAATAGCAAAATATATAGAGAAAAATGATAATTCCACTTAATTAAGTGATTAATTCGAGGTGCAAATTGAAAGTTTGAGTGGGGGGGTGCAAATCGAAAATTGAAAGTTTGTCTCCAGGAAGGGTCCGCTACGCCTCTGGGGGGGGGGGGTGTGACAAAATTAAGTGCCGCACCGTGTGACACCCGACCCCGTTACGCAACTGCTGATGTCGATAACATGGGGAGCTACTACATCTAGACCTGACCTAAATGTCGACAATATGGGCATATTTTACATTCGAATTATACGCTTGTATCAGTATATTGTTTGTAATGTATCTTACACTTTTTTCATCAACATTTTTATTTATTTTTATTTTAATGTTTAATTGTTCCTCTATCACCGCCTCCCCACTCGAGCAAGGGGTTTAAGGGGTTTAAGGGGTTTAAGATACATACAGAAAATATAAAAAACATAATTTATACATTATCATACATTATCCTTAATTTAATACATCATAATTTTTAAAACAGCTCAAATTGTATCACATGTTGGGTAGATAATACAAAACGTCTAAACTATTATATTGATATACGATAGTGGAGGTGGCGTATTCCTATTATTGATCTGGACATGTTGCTTTAGTTGACTATATTTTCTGCTTCGTTTAGTTCGTATCTTAATAAAAACGAGCCGGCCCGCGGCATAACATACGCCGCTATTTAGTTGTTTCTAATTTTCAATAATTCATAATTTGTGAATTCGACAGTACCAACGCTGACACTGAAAATATTTCTTTAAAACACTATAAGTAGCTCGTTAAGGACCATAACCCCACCCCCCCCCTTTCCTTCTCCCCCCCCCCCCACCCCCCCCCCCCCCTACGTTTAAAATCGTTGGCTCTGCTTGTAAACATTTAGAGTGAACACAGCTCACTAAAACCATGTAGGGGTGGGGAGGGTAGGGAGAGCGTTTGCAGCTTGTTTTCTAACGGCTCGAAGAGGAGAATTATATATATAGATTATTGTATTGCTTGATTTATTTTTTCCTGCAATATACTTCATCGTGCGCCTGTCCAGTAATGCGATTAAAATGTTTATTGTTGTTTCTTTGTAATTGATTTTAATGTAGTGTGGGATGTGTTGTGGGTTATCATTGTAGATTATGAATTTCCGGTTGTCAGTGTGTGGGATGGATGTGATTGTGTGTTCTGTTTTACTTATTGTTCTAAGTGCCTTTAGGGTTGTGTTGTTACTAAGTGTAGGTGGGGCCCATCT